>NW_028227261.1:17475000-17927500 GCF_978045245.1 Mus caroli
AATTTTGGCCCATTTGCTGGTCTTCCCTAAACCCAGTTTCATCCTCTGTAAGGTATAGTCTGTAACATTGAATGCCTAGGATGGTGACAAACACACAGTAAGTGACCAACAAACACTGGCATCACTTACCACCCTCCGCCGTGGACTGCCCCTATACATCCTACATTTGCCTGGGGACTCACTTTTGCATTAAGAGGAGAGAAAAGCCCAGAACCCATAGTCTAGCCCTGCAGCCGTTCATCTCCTCTCCCCTGTGCCCTAGAACCCCTCAATCCATGCCGTGAATAGGACTTTGGGTCCCTGGCTCCCTTCTATTAATTCTTCATTCATCTTGCTTCCAGAGTTCTAGCTACTGGGCTGCTTTTCTGGGAGATGCTGATCAGTCATGTGGAATGCAAGGAGGGATGTGAAGAGGGATGCTCTCCTGAGCTTATGAGCAATCATGGCCTCATCATGGTATAACTTAACTAATTAATACAGAGAGTGCTTTGTGGGGAGAAAGGTCGGGATGAGAAAGGAAGAGTGAGAAAAAGCTGTGGTTTCCAAGGGCGTGTGGTACAGCTGAGGCCCTGGGTAGGATAAACACTCAGACCCTGACTTCTGGCCTCTCCTCCCCTGGACCCCCAAGGTCAGACAGGCAGAGAAGCTCCAGCACTTCTCCCTTGAGAGAGGCATGTGGATCCCATCTTGCCCTATGCAGACCATCAAGCTCTGGCGTGTGGATCTGACCAGTCACCTGGCAAATAGGAGGTGGAGGCCAGTGGGGCAGGGGAGGGGGTTGGACAGGTGAGTCTGAGGGGAGGAGGGTGGAGGTCAAGTGAGCCTGAGGGGAGGAAGGTGGAGCACAGGGGAGCCTGAGAGGATGAGGGTGGAGGACAGGAGAGCCTGGGGGAGGAGGGGGAGGACAAGTGAGCCTGAGGGAAGGAGGGTAGAGGACAGGAGAACCTGAGAGAAGGAGGGTGGAGGACTGGAGAGCCTGAGGGGAGGAGGGTGGAGGACAGGTGTGTCTGAGGGGAGGAGGGTGGAGGACAGGAGAACCTGAGGGGAGGAGGGTGGAGGACAGGAGAACCTGAAGGGAGGAGGGTGGAGGACAGGTGAGCCTGAGGGGAGGAGGGTGGAGGACAGATGAGCCTGAGGGGAGGAGGGTGGAGGTCAGGATGATAGAAGAGAGTCTGCCTCTGGTGTGACTCCCATTGTACAGCCTCTGGGTGTCTGGCTTTAGTGTGGGAGTCATGGAAGCCAGACCAACATCTAGGAGATCATATCTGCTGAACCAAGGCTCCAGTGCTTGTTAAGCTGGTTGTCAATCCTCTGCTCTGTACTGCCCCACCCCACCCCCACCCCCACCCCCACCTAGGCCTCTCCACAGGGTTGCTGAATGCATAGCTTCTGCCTTTATAAGAGCAAGCAAGGGGCAGAGACAGAGAGATTGTCACCTGTGGTCACCTCATCTTGGAACTGGCATCCATCACTTTGCCTGCTGTATCTAAGGGCAAGCCAGTCTCAAGGAAAGGGACATGTGTGAGCACCCAGAGGCTGTACAATGAGACAGAGTCACTCCGGAGGTAGCCTTCCATGCCTGAACAAGCACTGCCTGGGAGAAAGGACTCAGATCAAAGATTTGCATCTCTAACCCAGGAAAATGGCTGGCATCAGAGAGACACCCAATAATTTTCAGTGGATCAGCCCAAAGTTCCCTCTGCCAGGACAAGGAGGAGTGGTGTCCTGTGCTCTCTGTTTTCTTCTGTGCTCAAGGCAGGACTACTGCCAGCCTGAACACCCACATCTCAAGAAGGCAAGCTCCACCCAGTAAACTGTGTGAAAACCAGGTTTGCGGCTGGTAAGGCCTCACTGTGTTTGATCTGGGCTGTCACTTGCCTTAGATAATGAACACTTCCTCTCTGCTGGAATCAGAACCTACGCATCTCCGCTGATGCCTTCTTGGCTGTGTCTCTGGTTGTATTCACCCAGGCTGGCGTCACCTGTCTCTGGCCCTAGCCACGGTCTCCTGCCTGGAAGCCTCTCTACCCACCCCCTCTTATTCCTTGCTTTGCTCTGTAGCCAGAGAGGCAGCAGGGAAATGCCTGTTAGGGTTAGAGGTAGGGTTCCTGTGCAGAGCATCTGCCTGGAACCCACGGTGAAGGCAGGGAGGATGACTCAGTGGTAAGCCTTCCCTAGAATCCATTCTTATGCAGCCTGATTGTCACCTACTCCAGGAAGCCCTCTCAGCTGCACCCCACCCCCTTGGCTACTAGGCACATCACCTGAGGCCAGTTACAATCTGAAAATATCTTAACCCAGCTCTTGTCTTAGAGATTGTTTGTTTGTTTGTTTGTTTGTTTGTTTGTTTGTTTTTTGTCCCCTGCCAGCAGACACCCAGTTCCCCAGAGCTGAGGTTACTGGTGGTCTCATCTGTGCTCTAGAACCAGTATACTTTAATCAGTCCCCACTTCCAGAGGATGGCAGCAGCTTCAGTCTCAAACCTGCCCAAGAACTCACCGCCTCCAGCCTTCCCTGGACATGACTGCCAGATAAATCCAGGGAAGCACAGCTTAGAGACTGTCCCTTGGCAGCTCCTGTAACTCCTGCTTCCTCATTCACAATGGCATGGTGAAGTCTTGTTGAGTCACCTCTTCTAGGAAGTTCCCCCCCCCCGCCCCCACGCCCACCTCTGTTGTAGGGATGGGAAGAACCAGGGATTTCGAGCCAGGGTGGATTTCACATCTCTGCTTTGCTATTTGTCCCAGTGCAGCCAGGAACCTGAACCTGCTTACAAGGCACGGCCCTAGCTAACCTTAGTAGGAAGACTCTTACCTAAGCAGGTGAGAGCACCCTGGGGTTCTTCTAGATTTAATGGAAACAGATCACACACACACACACACACACACACAGAGAGAGAGAGAGAGAGAGAGAGAGAGAGAGAGAGAGAGACTCACACACATACACCCACCCACCCCACACACACACACACACACATGCACCCCACAGACAAACACACAGACAGACAGACAGACAGACAGACAGACAGACAGACAGACACATACTACTTAACTATCCCACAGTGTACTTCCTCTGTTCCTATTGTCCAATGAGCTACTTCCATCAAGACCTTCCTAGGTGAGTACGATGTTGGCTGAATCTGGCTGGTCTGGCTGGCTGTGTGTGTGCCCCCTTCCTCTATCAACACTCTACATGTATTGAAGAAGCCATATGGTCAGTTGGAAAAGATGGATTTTCTTCATAGAAAGAGAGCTGTTCTTAAGTAGAGGAGGGAGGAGTCATGCTCATTTGCTAGAACACCCAGAAAAACTCTGATGGTCCGCTTGCTCGAGAGCGTGGAGTGGTCAGGGTTCCAGAGATTCACATTCATACGAGGTCCTGCAAGTGGCCCTCTCCTCCCACCCCCGTTCTCAGACAAGCTTCCTTCCTCTTGGACCTTTCCCTGCCCTCCAAGCCTTTGGTCTGTGTCCCGTGGTGTTTGGGTTTGTTGATTTCCTTTCTTCTTTATTGTCACTGAATTCCCTTCTTCATGGCCATATGTGTTTGCTCATTCTCCGTGCTCCCATTGGTGCTCCCATCATGTGAACAAGAAAGAGCGTAGCTAGCACCTCCTATCTAGAATGTTCTAGACACCCCCACTCACTTGGTTAATCTTTTTGGAGGCTATGTATCTGAAAATGTCTCCCTGCAGGCTCCTGACTTTGAACCCTTGACCCACATCTGGTGGTGCTGTTTGGGAGATTGTGGCACCTGGCCTGCTGAAGTGGGTCACAGGGGCAGTTCTTTGAGGGTCCTCTCTCAGCCTTGCTTCCAGGATGTTCTTTCTGATTCCTAATCTGTAGCATAAATGGTCCGTGAGCAAGCTCCTCTACCATGGACAGAGCCATTCCTCATCACCATGGACAGAGCTGCCCAGCAGCCACACCACCATGGACAGAGTCACTCCACGCTACCATGGACAGAGCTACACCCCACCACCATGGACAGAGTCACTCCACGCTACCATGGACAGAGCTACACCCCACCACCATGGACAGAGTCACTCCACGCTACCATGGACAGAGCCACCACCCCCACCATGGACAGACTTGCCTCACACAGCCACCCAGCCCTCAAGCCTTCCCCAACAGGAGTGGCATCCTGTAGGACTGTGGGCAAATCGCTTCTTTCCTCCAGGCACATAGTTACTGCTGTGAAAGAAGGAAGGCAAACAGTGAAGCACCTGTCTACCCCTGTAGAACCTCATCCCCAGCAGTCCTTAGCCATTAATTAGGACCGGCCCTCTCCGCCATAGCTTGGTCTGCCCTTTGGGGCTACATTGCATGGATTTTTTGAATAGCATTGTTCCTTTCCCCAGAGAAGGAAAATGCAGTGTTCACATACAAGGAATATTGCTCAGCCTTAAAAGGGGAAGAAATTCAGGGGGCAGGGGTGTTTCTCGGTCTGTAAAATGCTTGCTATGTAAGGACAAGGAGCTGGGTTCAATTCCCAGAACCTATTACAAATCTGGGCATGGCAGCACACATCTGTAATCCCAGGGCTGGAGAGACAGCAATGGGAGAGCATCAGAACTCGGCCCAGGTACTCTAGCCAAATCTGAGCTTCGTGTTCAGTGAGGCCATTCTCAAAAACAGTTAGTTAGAGAGTGAGGGGAAAAGATACCAGAGACTGACCTCAGGCTTGCACATGAATGTGCACAAGTCTGTGTAGATACACACACACACACACACGGGTGTTGGTAATATGTATCCTCACATAGATGAACCACAAGAGCACTGTGCTAAGAGAAAGAATCAAGCCGTAAGAAGATGAATATCACACTTCACTACTCATCAGGGAATGAACCTAGTATACCCAAACTCAGGACAGAAGGGAGGGCTCTGGTTGGCAGGAGCACCAGCGGGGGAGAAAGGGAGAGGCAGAGGGGTGGAGGTGTTCAGTGTGTGTTCTGCAAGATGACAAAGTCCCAGGGATTGATGGAAATGTGATGGCACGCTATGGAACATTCTGAGCTGAGCTCTTTAAAATGCTGAGGCTGCCAGTTCTCTGCGGGGTTTGTTTAGCTTCTCGACAGAGATGAGGGAAAAAGGAACCAAGACTTAAAACACCTGGGTGGTGTGGTCATAAGACCCAGTCTGGTCTCTGAGCCTCACCTAAGGCCACCAGAGTCTACTTCTACCTTTATTTGCTCATCAATCTGGATGGATGTAGCTTCTCCTTCTGCAACGCCTGGTCACATAACATGGCCGACTTGGCCTGTTCTTTTAACCTTCCTGAAGTCCAAAAGAGAACTGAAATAACCAAGGATGGAAAGGTGGGTTTCTGAATCTGATTCTGATTCCCTCCCCCGCCCCCGCCTCTTTCCCCAGGGCTCCATCAGCAGCCACTGCCTGACGGCCACACTAAACTCTTTTTTTTTTTTTTTTTTTTTTTGGTTTTTTCGAGACAGGGTTTCTCTGTGTAGCCCTGGCTGTCCTGGCACTCACTTTGTAGACCAGGCTGGCCTCGAACTCAGAAATCCGCCTGCCTCTGCCTCCCGAGTGCTGGGATTAAAGGCGTGCGCCACCACGCCCGGCTCCTCACACTAAACTCTTTACTGGGAACCATGATGTTTCTCCTATCAACCTCCCCCCCCCACCATTAGGCTCTGTAAATACAGAAGCTCAGTAGATGCCCACTGTCCTGGTGGCTTGCTGATGCCAGCATCTTAGGCTCTGCCTTCTCCAACTCTGTAAGAACACAGAGTTCTCCTTATGGGCAATCAGGACTACAGAGTGAGACCCTGTTTGGAAAAGAAAAGGAAAACACTTAAGATAAGAAAGATGGAAGATATAGAGAGTAGGGGAGAGAAAGAGGCAGAGCTGAGGGGCTGAGCTCAGTACCCCCAAACCAGAGCTGTAATTGTTCTCACATGGCCCCCCATGCCACACTGTCTCTCTTCTCTCTGTCTCTCTGCCTCCTTATGTCTGTTTCTGTCTCTCTTTGTCTCTGTCTCTCTCTGTCTCTTTTTGTCTCTGTCTCTCTCTTTGTCTCTCTCTGTCTCTATCTCTTTATGTCTCTGTCTCTTTGTCTTTCTCTGTCTCTTTGTCTTTCTCTGTCTCTCTGTGTGTCTCTCTCTGTCTCTTTTTGTCTCTGTCTCCCTTCTGTCTCTCTCTTTGTCTCTCTGTCTCTCTGTCTCTCTGTCTCTCTGTCTCTCTGTCTCTCTGTCTCTCTGTCTCTCTGTCTCTCTCTCTCTCTCTCTCTCTCTCTCTCTCTCTCTCTCCCTCCAGTGGACGAAAGTCTGCTTTGGCCCAAGATTGATGAGAGCCAGCCCTAGAAGGAGAAAATCAGCTTCCACAGATGTCTCCAGATCCCTCACTTCCACGAGTTGGCCCTTCTGGCAGCTCCGTGGTGGAACATCGTGGCTCGGCATTCCGTGGTGTGATGTGGCCTTCCAAGAGAGAGCAGTTACACGCGGCCACCTCTGGGAAAGCATCGAAGTGACCTTCGCTCAAGCCTGGGCCCTACGGCTCATTAGCCGCTTTTGTCTTACCGACCGCCGACCTCTTCCAGAAGCAGGAATCGTGCCTCCCACGCACTGCCACTGCCATGTTCAAGTTCAGTAATGTATGTAAAGCGCTAGGCCCTATCACGGGAGATCTGCGCCTGCTCTCCTTCCCCAACTCCTCTCCCCGGGGGTGAGGAGGCAGGAACGCCCCGAGCATCCATTGCTGGCATTACCGCAGCTGGCCCGCGCCATCACGAAGCGCGGCTGGGGAGGAATCCTGATAAGCCTCTTATGCCTGGGATATTAGCATTCTCAGGGTTTGCTGCAAATTCTTCATATTTGTCCTTTAAGAGAAAAAAATGGAAGCTTTTAGGGAGGTAGAGTTAACCTCAGGTACAGCTCTCCATTCCAAGCTAGACACAGGGTGAATCCCTTTTCCAAGGTCACTGGACTGCTATGTGGCTGTGTCAAGGTGGGAACCCAGATCTTTAAAAAAAACTTGCTTTATTGTTTAAGTTTTGCTCTGGGAAAGCCAGCTTAGGCCTAAGGGCAGATATCCCTCTAGGAGATGGGCCATGGACGATGTTGGCATCTTTGTCCCCATGGAATCTGTGCCCTGTGTGAACTTGTCACACCGTCCCCCCTCCTCTCTCTCAGAGCATCCTTTCAGAGACCCTAAAGTGCTTCTGTGTGCCTCGTACATATTTATATGCCTGCGTGCTCGATAAAAATAAAACCACTTCACCCACCACTGAAATGCAGCCACTCGGGGTGTGAAATATGGGACTTATCGAACCACTGAGAAGAACGACTCTCAGGAGAGACCTCGTCCCTCCTGACATTGCAAGGGGTCTGTGAGGAGGAGGGAGGGTTTGACTGTCATGATAACAAAGTTCTGGACTTTTGTAGAAGAAGGTGCCGGGAGCACCTTGCTTTCAGTGCTCTGGGATGTCTTCTTCACACAGATCTCTCTCACACCCTGAGCCTCACTCCCCGACAGAGGCCTGCTAGCATCAGGGGCTATGACCACCAAGCACTCCAATCCCTGAGCCACTTCATGATTTAAGAGTCAGAGGTTATGATGAGGGGAGAGGTGTCTGTCTGATCAAGGACCAGCACCTTTGGTGGGTTTTTGTTTTTGTTTGTTAAGCACTCACCTGCTGCTATAGCCTTGCCCAGCACAGCGACTGTCCTGCATGCTGGGTCAGAGCCCTACCCCAGACTGAGGCTTTACACCAGCCTTCCCTTCTCCCTACACTCTGCCCTTCTCTTACCTCCCCTCGCCCACTGGGGCAGCACAGCGTAGTGAGAGCCTTGTGAAGCCATCGCCACAGGTGTGCCGAGCCCGAGCCTATGGCAGCAAAGCTGAGCTCTCTGAGCCTGAGTAAGGATCGGCCAGCTTCCTGAGCAGAAGTGCTCCTGTGTAGGGGTGGGGCAAGGGAGTAGGAATGTGTGTGTGTGTGTGTGTGTGTGTGTGTGTGTGTGTGTGTGTGTGTGCTCCAGTCAGAGGCAATAGTGCAAATGAAGCCTGGTGGCTGAGAGTGAGCTGGCTGCTGGCGGTGCAAGATTATAACCCCAGCTACTTAGGAGGTGGAAGGTGGAGCATTAGGTTCAAGGTCAGCCTAGATAACCTTGGGCAGACCCTGTATCAAAACAAAGCAAAACAAAGCAAACAGGGCAGGGCTGTAGCTCCGTGGTCAGACATGTGCCTGGCATATATGAAGCCTTGAATTGGATCCCCAGAATACGAGATAGGGGAGCGGTGTCCCAGCAGTGACCTCAGATGGAGCAGGAGGTCACAGAAGCCACTCTGAGGCTACAGCATAGAGGATTTGGAGGACTCCAAGCTGGGCCTGGAAGGCAGAAACCAAGTGGGGCGCAGGCACAGAGGGCTGACTAGCAAGTGATAGTGGGCACCCCAGGTCAGCATCCAGCCCTGCTAACCGAATGCTCCTCAGGACTCAGAGCAGGTCCTGTGATAGGTCCCTGCCACTAGTTCAAGCCTAGGCTTGGTAAGCCTACATGGTCTTTGGTTCCCTTGTAGTAGTGGTGAACTTTAAGAACAACTGGGGCAGGGGCGGGGCATAGAGAGATGGCTCAGCAGTTAAGAGCACTGGCTGCTCTTCCAGATATCCTGAGTTCAATTCCCAGCAACCACATGGTGGCTCACAACCATCTGTGGTGGAATCTGATGCCCTCTTCTGCTGTGTATGAAGACAACACACAGACACACACAGACACAGACACAGACACAGACACACAGACACACACACACACACACACACACAGGCTTGGGCACATGAACCTGTGCTATGTGCTGTCATGCTCCAACCTGGGCACCTTGGTAAGATGTCATATGAAGGATGAGCAAGTCTCTGTCTCTCCAGATGGTGTCCATTGGTTCCCTCCCAAGAAACCTTAGCTTTGAGGAATGAGGGGCTTTCTGCTCGGCTTCCTACACCTCCTTTTCTGGAAAAGCTCGTAGCCTCATTCTCCAGTAACTTCTCTGCAAGGTCACCCCCCTCCCCTGCACAAAAGGACCAGAGGCAGCCATGGAGGGAGAGCTGGGTGGCCTGCTGGGGTTAGCAGGTCTGTTTTAATCAGTTTCCCATGGCAGCCTGTGGTGCCTGGGAGATGCTAGGATGTCAGGAACCCCCTGAGATCTGGGAAATGGTCATCCTGATGGATCAAATGTCAAACATGACCTGATCCCAGGATCAATCAACCCGTGCACCCTCCTCACTGTCTCCCACACGATCCATACAGTTCCCCACCATGGTTCTCATCCACACATGGCTCTGAGCTGTCTCCAGAGATGCTGACAAACCTGGTCTCCACTCCCAGGCTCCAGCTGCCTTAGGTGGTGTCTCTGGTGTCACCAGTGTGTCTGGAATGCTTCCCATGACTGATTCTTCCCCCAGACTACTCTTTCTCTAGCTAACCTGGAAACCCCCCTCCAGAAAGGCCAGCTCAGTGTCACAAACAACACCTCTGCTTCATTAGTGGCCAAGGAGGAAGGAGACAGAAGTGAGGAGAAAGTGGATTCCTGCTGGGCAGGATGTCACCGATGGCTGACATCCTGCCCAGTCTTTGCCTCTTCCCAACGGGAATCATGAAGCCCACAGAAACAAAATCACCTGTCCATACTGTAAATGGACAGGAGTTTCTGACACTTTCTGGGACCTGAAGGCACAGGCAGAAAGCGGGTTGTAGAGAGGGCAGAGGTTTTGGGGTTTACCCTATGGCTTCTGTAATTAACCAAAACCTGCGGGCACACATGCCATTAGGTTCCCAATTGCATCACTAACTCGGATAGTCAGACCTCCCTGCTCAACTTTCAGAACCACATGACCTGGGCCTGCATGAACCAGAACCATGTGACCCTGCCCTGCGTGAACCAGAACCAAATGACTGGGGCCTAAAAGAATAACACGAGAGTTCTCAGGGAACAAGGTAAAATAGCCCAGACCTTCTGGAACGTTCAGTGAGACCTGGGAAGACAAGGCTCACAGTGGGAAAATCTCTGTTCTTGTAGTGGGAACAAGGTGCCCACTCCATACAAATTGCAGGGGCCTCAGTTTCTCCTCTACAGTATTTTCCCGCCCATCACAAAATGGACTAACAGGAAGCACGTCTGGGGATATCATGCCTTGCCTTGGAAACATTGACACCTAAGAAATCTGTGACTAAGAAGGTGATTCGTGTTATGAACTACAGGCCCTCCAATTCAAAAGGAAAGGAAAAACAAAAAACAAAAAACAAAAAAACCGGGAAAATCGCGTGTTCCATGGCGCCACCTATCGGCGATTTTCAAAATTGCAGAGTGAGAGGGAAAGTAGACAAGGGAGGATTTCAAGAGTGACCTCAGATTTATCAGCCCCGAAATGACAACCCGGAGACAAGGGTCCGAAACCGGAAATGGATGGATTAATGCTCTAAAGGATCACAGGGGGGAAATGAAGCGGCTTTCCTCCTTTGCTTTTGTATTATGGCCGACACTTTGCAAGTCTCTTCAGACCTCCACACTGTAGTCTGCCCACTCTTCTTCAGTGGAACCACTGTAGAGGATGCTGGGCTGAGGACCACAGAAGCAATCAAACCGTGGGTCATAACAGCACTGCGTTGCTGACTGCCTCAAGGGCCAGTTCAGCAGCCACAGCTGATCCTCGTGGTTTGAGCATCTTCTGATGTGATCACAAGCCACACTGGTCACTCTAGTCCTATCTGTATTTCACAGGCGAGGAGGAGACTGGCCCAGGCATGTAACAGGTAGGTGACCAATGAATTTGTCACCGTGGATAGGAAGAGAGTGCTTCCTTCCTATCTTCCAGTCAGAATCGCCTTTCTGAGAGTCGAGACTGGGATTTAAGTCTAGGCTCCTGACCCCAGAGCCTATGCTTTCGCTCAGTCACTTGACTGCATCTGCTGGCACCTCTGGCAATGACTAACATCTGCTGTCCTGCTCCTTCACAGCCAGACAGCACAGTGTACAGGAAAAGAATAAATCCTGCTGATATTTCCTAATCTATATTCATCCATCCACACCACCTCTCTATGTGGACCCACTAAGCCTTTTTCTGATCTGTCTACCTGTTCATCCACTCCACTGCCCATCCATCCATCCATCTATCCATTATCCTTTATGCTCATCTATCTATCTATCTATCTATCTATCTATCTATCTATCTATCTATCTATCTATTCCTCTATCTGTCTGTCTGTCTGTCTGTCTGCCTGTCTATCTCTATCACCTATTCTTTCCATTCATCTGCCCAGCCTTTTGTCCATTTTTATCTGTGTACCCACAATCTTTCCATCTATCCATCATCCATCTATCCATCCATCCATCCATCCATCCATCCATCCATACTTCCATCCATCCATCCATCCATCCATCCATCCATCCACCCTTCCATCCAACCTCCCATTTATCCATCCATCTATCCCTTCCTTCCTCCCAACAGTCACTTTCCATCTTTCTCGGCCCAAATGATCAGATGAATCACCTGTGGTCTTGCACACATTAGGCCCACAATGCTCTGTGAGGACAAAGAACAGATATCTCCAACTTCAGCATAGAGAGGTGGGCTGGAGAGTATGGGCTAGAAAACATAGGTCAGAAAGCAGAGAGACAGATCAGCAAGGGGTCGTCTATTTTTAGATGCCAACTTTACCATATACCAGGTAGGCGGCGTTAGGCAATGACTTCACTATCTGTCCCTTCATCTCCTTGTGTATTCTATGGAGCCACAGATAGAGTCTGCTCCACAGGGCTGTGCAGAGCTTGATTAACTAGTACAAGCAAAGCATCCAAACAAGCAGGCTGCGTTTAGCTAGAGACACATGTCATCAGTCAGCGGTGGTCATTCTATTTGCTACTGTTGTCACCTGTCCGCTATTGTCACAGACACCTGGGGACATGGATGTTAATAAGAATTGATAAGAAGAGGGGTGAGAAGCAAAGGCAGAAAGATTCCCACCCAACAAAACTACTGTGCCCCTGTGGGCTGAGAGGAAACTACTGGCATTCTCCAAGTAGACTTAGCCATGAAACCCTCTTTTGAGGAATTTTCATTACAAGCTCACAAATGGTCTCTGTGTGAGACCCAGTGTGGGGAACACTGGCCTCCAACTCCCTCATCTGGGTGAATGATACCTAGCACCCCTGTGCGTGTCCTGTGAGGAGATTACCACCTCAGCCTGTGGCGTCCTTTTCTAGGAGAATATGTGGGGTCTTGACAATGTAGGTGGGCCAAGTCTGTTAAGGATGAGTCTGTAAGGCTTAATTCCAAGTGGCTGGCTCACAATCGGTTTGGGTATTGCCATCATTTCTGGTTGTGTTATTTAGATAAACTGGTCCTGCGTGGGATGTATGCCGGTGGTGTTGATTGCCAGCATAAAGAGAAGCAAGAGAGAGAGAGAGAAAGAGAGAGAGAGAGAGAGAGAGAGAGAGAGAGAGAGAGAGAGAGAGAGAGAGAGAGAGAGAGAGATCATCCCGGCACAGGGAAGCCCATACCTGGTCCCTATGCTCAGAATCTTCTGCCTTACCCTATCTTCACGATTCACCTGGCATCTCTGCAACTTAGTTTCCTTATCTGTAAGTCATGCGTACACAAAGTTGCCATGGAGGACTTTCGCGATGATTAGATGGGATCCAATAAATGGACACAATGGACTCATGACAGTTGTCCATCTGGCATGTGTGTGTATTCACACACGAGCCCCTGTGTATGTATGCATGTGGATCCCTGTGTGGCTATTGCAGGTGACCAAGGAGAGCATGCAAAAGCTTGAAGTGGATCCTGCATTCGAACCTGAGTCCATCACTAGCTGTGCCCTGGAAAAGTTGCTGCTTTACCTCTCTGTTCTTCAGTCCTCTCATCTTTAAAATAGGAGTCATGCCGCACACACTGATCTGTTACTGTTTCACAAGCTGAAGTCCCTGACAGCGCCCAGTGCTCAGAGGCAGGTCCTCATATTCTCTACTCCACCAAATAGTTGTCCCCAAACCTACAAAGCCCACCCTCTGGAAACAAGGCTGTGAGAGCCAGTGGTACCCTGTCCCTGGAGAAGAGAACTTAAAGCTCCATCGTGACCTCCGGGTGGCCATCCCTGGAGCAGGGCGGAGAAGGTTGCTTTTGTGCTAGCACCCTCTGTCGGGAGAGCCCGTGTCAGCACCAAGGACAGAGGATTAGGCCCTGCTCACCATTGCGGGCGGGCAGGCAGATCGCTGCACCTTGGCTGCCTAGAGGCTCACGGTTCCTACTGGACCTGAGGCCAAGAGAGAGGCGTGGTCCACTGTGACTCGAGAGTCTGAGTGCCAGGAGAGCAAACTGCAAGCACCGCCTCTGGCGGGCAGCAGTAGACATAAACTAAATGAAAAGCCTGTGGCTGCCCTGGGTGACTTCTCCTTTGCCTCAGTTTCCCAGAGCCCCCTGTTAACTGACTGTGCTTCAGAGTCACCTTTCTATGCAGCAGAAGAAAGGACTCCAGTGCTGTGGTTTATGGAGCAGAAGGGGCGGGGCTTTGGGCCGAGCTGGGAGGCGGGCTGTTGCTATTATCATTACCATATGGTAATAGGCGTGCTTTGGCAGCCTGGCCCTTCCAAGGGAAATCAACTCTGCACCAGGGTGGAGTAGCGTCACAATCCTGGATCTCTGAGAAGGTTCATGGCTACAGCTTGCCTCTGAGCACCCACCGAGTACCAGCTTGAGCTCAGTGCTAAGGAACAAACCAACCAGTGATCCAACTTCATTCAGCCTTTCATTCATTTTTCCATCCATCCAATACTCAGTGAAGACCTACTATGTGCCACGGGCCAGGGTGAACAGTACTTTCTCCACAGGATAATGTTTAAGGACAGCGTGGATAGTGAAGATGATTTGGGAATAAAGGTGGGTCCATTAAGGTATAAAAAACTCCAGGCCCAAGACACTCAGCCGTGAAATCAGACTTCCCTGGTTTCAAACTTCTTTTCTCCTTTCCACCCTCTCCAGTGACGCCATTCTTAGAGGACTCCATGGAGACAATACCTTGGCCCTCTTTCCCAGCTGGTTAAGCATGGGACTGATGGTAGTGTCACCAACGACCTGCTCCTTTCAGCTCCTCCCTCAAGGACAGTGGTAGGTGGGTGTGGCCAGAAAGCCACGCCCACTTGGCCTTCTGAAGAACTCTTGCCTGTCCTCCCTCACCTGGCTCCCTCCTGTTGCACCTAGACTCCAAGAGCATGGAAGGCCACACAGCAATGCATGCATTTCCTGTAAGACTAGCCCAGCACGGGGGTGGGGGGTGGGGGGGATCTGGGCTTGGAGCTCCTCAGCCAGGGAACCTCTCACACCGAGGGCTTAGAATCCTGCATAGCTTTTTCCTAAGCCAGAAGCAGAGAGGTGGGAGGGAGAGACTGGCAGGATCAGACAGGCAAGGGTTGTGCTCTTCCCGTGGCTGGCTTAGCAGGGGGTGGGGGAGCTTTTTTTGGAGGGGAGGGGAGATGCCCTCAAGCTCACCCCTCAGTAGCTTGGGGAAGATGAGACTTGGAGACGTAGCAAGGGGGAGTGGAGAACAGCCAGGGAAAGGATAAAGGCCCAAGACTCCAGTGTTCAAGCCAGATCCAGCCCAATCAGGCTAGCAACCAATTAGTCTGATTCAAAAAAAAAAAAAAATACCCACGGAGGGACAAACTGTAATCAAACACCTATTTATAAGGGTTTATTACGATCATTATTATTATTTTACTGAGAGGATCCTTCTAAAGCCTGTCAGGTGAACGTATTCGCTCAGATCTAAATAAATGCAAATCGCTCCTTCCCTGGAGCAGGGAGGCTGAGCGACCCTGAGCTGCAGCTAGCTAGCTAGCTGCCTTGAAAGACCATGTGCTGCCAAGGCTGCAGAGGGTAAAGGAAGAGAATGGGTCACTCCGTGGGGCATCCTGGCACAAGTAGCACCCTCTCCCAGTAGCACCTGCCAGGCCATTACTCACTGCCCACCCCTCTCCCAAGGCCTGCAGCCAGTGGGGCTGCCAGTGTACCCATTGCCCGGCTAAGTAAACTGAGCAACAAGGATGCAGCAGCTTAGTAAAGCGAGGGAAGCTGGGACTTCCCTGGAGAGTGAAGAATAAGGAGACCTGGGTCCTGGTTTGGGGACTCAGATTCACTCTCTGGTTCTGGAACTTGATGGTCTAACTCCTGGTCCCTTGTGTAGTTCCACCCCCACCCCACCCCCACCCTAAGAGCTAGGAGCACCTGCCTCTTTCTCACGTGGGAGATGGCCCAGGCTCAATGGTGTGTGCGCATCTGTGGGTCGCTATCAAAGCGACGATCTGACACAAGTTTCAACCCCACCCCGGTTCTCAGGTGGAGAAGCTGGGGTGTCAGACCTGATTTTAAAAAAAAAAGTGACATCTTGGTCTCAGGCAGAAGAAAAAGTCGATGCCTCCCTTGCCCGGTCCTGCCTGCACATACAATGCAGCTGTACTGCGCGGGGCGCGGGTTGGAGGGTAGCCCTTATTTGTGGAACACTGAAGCTCCGAAAGCCCCTAAGGAGGACGTTCATAGGTGTCAAAGCAAGCCCTGAGGACCTACATCCCTCCGGGCAAAGCATCTCTCTCTCCTGGAAGGAGAAAGGGTACTTGCATCCACCAAGCTGAGGAAAGGGGCGTCCAGGGACACGGCCAGGTGGAGGGGTGGGGAGGGCGATTCGGGTGGAGCGAAGCTTGGTGTGTGTGTGTGTATGGGAGGATGCGGCTCACAAGCAAGCAGTTGTGATGAGATAGGGGTGGGGGGGAGCAGAGGGTAGAAGCCGAGAGGGAGGGGGGCGAGTTCTCCTCTCTGCAATAAATCGGCTTAGCGGACGAGAGCCGAACAGCCCAGAACGGATTAAAGAAAAGTCTGTAGAATACGGCAGCGAGCGCAGCGCGGGGGGCGGGGGGGGGGGGGGCGGGGGCGGGGCGGCAGGAAAGGAGGGAGAGGAGGGGGCGCGAGAAGAGCGAGCGCTGGGCAGAGCGCGGCGGCGCGGGCAGAGCTTCGGCTCCAAACTCCGCCACTGCCGCCACGGATCCGACTCCGGCCGCCGTGGCCGCCGATCGCATCCAACCAGCCAGGAGCAGCTGCGCGCCCCAGCCAGGTCCGGTGCAGCCCGGAGCAGCCAGTGCGTCTGGTGCAGCCCAGAGCATCCTACTACAGCCCAGAGTAGCCTGGTGGTGCAGCCCGGAGCATCCCGGTACAGCCCAGAGCAGCCCCGGGTAGCCTGGCAGCCCGGCTACAGTAGCATGGGGACCTCCCCTCGGCTCTCCTCGCCTCTCGTCACCGCCACGGCCGGCGGCCCGGGTCACAAGCGCTTCTGAGCCCATGGCGAGGGGACCCACCGCCGCCACCGCGATCGCCGCCGCCGCCGCCGCCGCCGCCTCGGCCAGCGTCGCCAGCTTCTGGACACCATGCAAGCTGCTCCAAGCCTCCGCCGCGCTTCCTGCCTGCTGCTCGCCGCGATTCTGGACCTGGCACGCGGTGAGTGTGCGGGCTCCCGCGGGAGCCCGGGGCCGGGGGATGCGCGCAAAGACCGAGAAGGGCGCGGGCCCGGATGGCTCTGGGAGTCTCGGGCTGTAGGCAGAGTCCAGGAGGGCTTCCGTGTAGCGAAGAGAGGATAGATCTTTTGGAGAAAGCCCTCGTGGGTCTGTGCCAGTGTGTGTGTGTGTGTGTGTGTGTGTGTGTGTGTGTGTGTGTCTTTGTTGGGTCTGTGAGTGTCCGAGAATCATCTATGTGTGTAGAGGGCACGGGAGTACATTTAGATGTGGCTGTGTGATGGTGTGTGTGTGAGAGAGAGGTAACAGAGAGTCTAGATCAGTTGCATGGAGAGGTGAGAGAGAAAGTCTGAGTGTTTGGGGGTGTGAACTCCTTCAGGAGGGTAAGTGTGTGAGCGTCGCAGCATGTGGGAGCCTGTTAAGGAAAGGGTGTTTGAGGTGTGGCGGTTCACGCCGATCCCCGGTGTGCTGACTGGTCTCTAGAGGGCTGTGTGACAGCCGGTGACTGTATTTCTGTTAGAGCTGGGCAGGAGTGTACCCAGCTACACGTGGAAGTACAGGACTTGAGGTCCTAGAAGCTCTGGGTCTGGGAGCAGGTGCAGATCAAGGGAACTTGGGCAGGGAACTGTGAGCACATCTGGGGCTGGAGGAGTTCCAACAGTATGGCTCGCGTCTGTGTGTGTGTCCCGCATGGGCTTGGTCATGGCCTAGGCTGAACCAGATGAAGGAAACTGGAGCTCAAAGGCTTGCCCAGAGCCAGCAGTGCGGGGCAGTTCTAGAGTGTATGGTGAGGGCTACCTGGGAGGAGGGGCACCCTGCCCAGCGCCGCCCTCTGGTGGGTCTTAAATGATATGGAAGTCGAACTTGACGCCCCAGTGCCTTCGGGGCAGGGAACAGGGGGCAGATGCCAGCCCAGCAGGGCGGAGGCAGGGCCAACAGAGTCATAGGTGGGGGATTCCAGAGGGTGGGGGCGGGGGTGGGGGGTAGGGGATGGGGGAAGCTTCTCCAGGTCAAGTCACAACCAACCACCGGTGTTGAAATCAGAGCGTGGCCACCCGGGGAGGTGGGAGAGTGGAAAAAGTAGGCATTGTCTCCGATGGAGCCTTGGCCTCTGTCCCATTTAGGCCGCGGTGGAGGGTCAATTCTTGTCCCGCAAACTGAAAAAAACCTATATGAGCTCTGAGATTGTCCTCCAAGGGGCGTGCCTCTAAAATAACCTACACCCTTCAATCGCCTGAGTCTTTGAAGAGAGAGCTTGGTCCGCTAATGGGAGAATTTGAGCCTTGGGAGGTGATCCTGTAGGCAGTGGGGGAGAAGCTGGTGGAGACCCAAAGGGATGTCAGGCAGGTACTTTGTCCCTCCTACCCTCTCTGGGTGCCTATACTTTCTGAAGTATATCAAATCTCTCTGTAACTTTGGGGACAAGAGCTTCCCCCTTTGAGATGGATGTCTCTAGAGGGAAAGATTCCAAGTGGGAGGCTCCGGGTTCCAGCGCCACCGAGAAGACGCTAGGCTTTGTAGAAAGGCACGGGAGCCCTCACCTGGACGCTGCAGGGAGCAGGATTGGGGGTTGGGGACCGAACGGGAAGCTCCCCTTCTTCTCAACCTGGGATGCACACGGTGTAACGAAGCGGGGGGAGGGGAGGGGAAGAACCGGGTGGGGAACCCCGACTGCGTCAGGACCCCACCCTGCGAGCTGGCGCCTGAGCGGCTTGGCTGCGGAGAGCTATTTAGGCGCCCTGGAGCTTTGGCTCGGCTCGCTAGCTTCTGCAGGCTGCGGGAAGGGCTTGCTCCGGGAGCCGGGGTGAACGCGTGGAACCAGGGCACGTGGGTGGGGGTACCGCCTCCTTTCAGCTCCGCAGGCCCAGATCTCGGACTCGAAACTTGTGCTGGGCGCAGGAACCCCTGAGGCTCCAAGGCTCTTCTTCTCTATAGGGGTGCGAAATCCTCTGGGTGGGATCCAGTTTCCCTTTCCAGGCTAGGTGCCACCTTGCCAGGTGGGAGCAAGGGGAGAGTCCTCGCGAGCGTGAGCGGCGGGCTGGGCCGGAGGAGGGCGCCCTTTTAGCAGGCGGCGGTAATGCCCACGATTCGTGCACCTGGCGTAGCTTTGCGGAGCTAACCAGCCAGGGGTTTGCCCGGGAAGAGATGGTGGATTCAGGCATCGCACTCAGAGACTCACTGGCCTTTCCCGAGAGGGACACAGTCACTGCTGCGGGAAGGGCACGAGGAGTGAAGTGGCAGAGCAAAAGAGCTGTGTACCTTTTGCATCACTCCCATACCCCACTCCCTACCACTAGGCTCTTCAAAGAAGGCCTGTTTCTCTGGTCTCCAACATCGCCTAGGGACTCCCTGAAGCACTCTGAACTGGGCAATGGGAAGCTGCATACTTGAACTTGCACAGTGACCCTAAAAGAGCCGGGCTGAGGAGGTAGAGGGAGCGATGAGACTCTTTAAACTTGGCTAGTTACGCTCTGGAACATTCTCTGCTGAAAGCAGGGGGCTCTGGGAAGACCTAATTAGAGCTAAAGGATCCAGAAACCTGGCCTGTCGGAACCTGGGGGTGGGGGTGGGGGTAGGGTGGAGAGGGTGGGCCGGGCCTGCAAGCTTCTGGTCTGCAACTGGGTGTAATCAGACATGGTCTAAGGGGTGACTGGATAAGGCTCACGATGATGCGGAGCTGCGACTGCCTGCAGGGAGATGGGCTTCATAGATGATCCCCTTTCTGTGTTCTCTAAGCCCCACCGCGTGAGGACACCACACTCCTCCGTGTGCCTCCGATCCACTGCTGAGGACTGAATGGTGTCTAGTTATCTCACCCGTGGACGTCCCCGTGGTCCCGCCCCTTTCCAAGCCACGCCTCCTCACATCCAAGAACATTTTCCTGGGAGGTCAAACTTATATAATTGGGGCTTTTCAGTTAGGCTTGGAGTGACTTCTGACTTCCGGGGTCACTGAACTTGGTGGCTTTCATCTCAACCCCTAATATCCCAGTGCCTTGAGCAGGGAGCTGTGCAGTTGCGCTGCCCTAGATGGAGATCAGTGCCCAGGGCTGGAATAGTCTTGGTTCACAGTGTGTGTGTGTGTGTGTGTTTGTTTGTTTGTTTGTTTGTTTTTAAAGCAACCCAAGACCACTCCCTTCCTGGAATTGGGTGGTACTTTGAATTTGGGCTTTTCTCTTTCATAACTTCCATTGTATCGATATGTCCTCATTTCCCACTACAAGATGGCTTTACAAACCTATTGCTACAGTTTAGGAAACTGAGGAACCACTCTTTAAAATTGATCACAGACAAGCAGAGCTCCTGGCCTTGCCCCGAGCTCTCTTTCCATCGTTCCCTTTGGCAGCAGCCTTCCAGGTATGCTGGCCAAGGCTGCCAGGGGCCCTCTAAGGATGCCTCTCCGCCTGGATATCCTGACTGATGCTTACAGCTCCATGGGAAGCAGATCTTTTGCCTAGTGGGGGAAGGAGTGGTGAATATCCTAGCTACGTGGTTTTTTTCTTTCATGTTTCCTTTAATACTTATCCCCTCTCTGAGACATAAAACCAGTCCCATTTTGCAGAGGAGGAAACTGAGACACAGGGTGTTAGGTGACTGCCAAAGTCACCCAGCCAGTAAGGGATCAGCAGGGGGCCAGCACTGTGCTGTCTGCTTCCCAGGCTGGGTTCTGCTCCCTGGGAAGTCTGACACTCCCTCCTTCCTTGGGCCCAGCCCTGAGGTTGGCTGAGAGATCCAGTGTGCGTACTTCATCCTTCACCAAACTCAAGGTGAAAGGGTTATTCAGTGTGTTCATCTGCACAGATGGGAGAGGGCGTGTCCCTGCTAGACACTGTCATCATTAAGAAAATCAGTGGGCATCTGCTGGGGGGCAGGGCATATCTGCAAAGAGAAGGGCCAACAGGCATGACCTCATCCCAGTGAGTGTGTGTGTGTGTGCGTGTGTGTGTGTGTGTGTGTGTGTGTGTGTATACATGTTCCTGAAGAGATGAATGTCTCTCTCATTCCTCTTTTCCCTCCCCTCCTCCCTTCTTTTCCTTCTGCTCCCCTTCCTCCCTTTCCCCTCCCATCCACCTTTTCCTTCCCCTCCCCTCCCACTCCCTTATTTTTTCCTCCCTTCCCCCTCTTTCTTTCCCCCCTCCCTCCCCTCCCCTCCCCTCTCCTCCCCTCCCTTCCCCTCCCCATTCCTTAAAACAACAGACAAGCTGCAACTCTTCTCTGTGAGTGGAGACTTGGAGTCTCTGCCAGGCCTGAACCAGTCAGCATACAGCTGTAGTGCCCTCCTTGGAGGCAGATGCAGCCACTTAGAGCATATGCTAAGGGTGCTGGGCCTGTGGTGTCACCCCTTAGAGGTACTCCCTTTTAAGAATAAGTTCCAGGGAACAAGCAGGAAGGCTTTGAGGACAGCACAACCAGAGAGCTCTTGGTCAATGAGTCACAGGGTCACACCCAGCCTCGAATTGCTAAGAGTGTGGCCCAACATAAAATCTTAAGAGGTTGTGTGTGTCTGTGTGTGTGATATTTTACTGCAATGTCTTTCACTGTAGAGACATTGAACATGACTGATAAGCAGAGAAGTCCAAGGAAGATGGAAGAACAAAATTATACCGCTGAGCCTGGAAGGCATGGTCCACAATTGAGCCGGGCATTAGACTGTGTATGGCCGCTGTGGCTGGATGGCAGCTGGGGCCTTCTGTTATCCAGGCCCAGGATCTGGTCAGTACTTAGAATCTGGGAGCCAGAGTGAGTTTAGCCCTGTAGCTGGAGGCTCTCTGGAACTTCCGTTGGGTGAGGAATGGTTGTTGGGGATCCCAGAGATGAGGTAGCCTCTGAAAAGGTACACAACTCTTCAGGGACTGCCCGTGGCTCTTGATGTTCTGACTGGGATCTTCCATGGCTGCACAGCCCAAACCAGAGCCAAGATGGATGGCTGTCTATGGGGAAACTCCTGGAACTTCTGGTCAGGTCTGTCTCCAACATGGCCCCCGTGGTGGCAGTCATTGCTCTCAGCCTTGGTTTCCCCAAAGGTACAAGCCCTCCCTGGAAGGCTGCTGGGATAGGCATGTCAGGGGGCAGGAGGAAGCCGTGATGTCTGGTGCAGGACCAGTGTGAGATGCGACTGCTGTAACGACAAGCCCTGCCCAGGGAGTGCCGGGGCAAGGTGACACAGTGCAGATCCAGGCTGGCATTGTAAAGAACCTACTGAGTTCCAGACTCTTGGCGCTGCAGAGGGCTGGAGGAGAGGGAAGTTTTCTGTTCTTCTCACCTTTTTTGGTTTTGTTTTTGTTTTTTAAAATATACTTGTTTCAGAACACGAGACCTTGTGTGTGATAGGTGAGTGATCTTCTGAGCTTTGCCTCCTCCAGCACTTTTGTTATTGTTATTGTTGTTGTTGTTGTTGTTGTTGTTGCTTAGATGGAATCTCTCTATGGAGCCCTGGCTGTCCTGAAGCTTATGTAGACCAAGCTGGATTCAAACTCACAGAGATCCTCCTGCCTCTGCCTTCTGAGTGCTGGGAATGAAGGCGTGCACCACCCACCATACCTGGACTTTTTTATTTTTGATACAGGGGTTGATTACATTGCTTCTCCTGGCCTTGAGCTTGCACAATCCTCCTGCCTCAGCCTCCCAGTAAACTGGACCTGATTTGTCCTCCCTGTTAATGATGTGAACCCGGAGGCGAGGGATAGGATGGACTGTTTCTTAAGCGCAATGTAGAGTAATTGGGGCGTGGGGAGGCATGTTCCAGTGTCCCATGCCTGAAGAGCCCAGTGTGAAGAGTTGCAGGGTTTCCCAGTGTCAGGTGGGGACTTGGCAGCACACGGGGCAGTGGGGAGTAAGGTGGGCAGTCCCCAGTCTCATAAACCCTAGGAGCGGCCAGAGGGCAAAGCAGCTGAGCTGTTGGGTCTCCCTTCCTTCCCCAGGCTGTCCCCTTTGCCCTTTTGTCCCTGTAACTGCAGAGGATCCTCTGATGGCCTTAATTGTCTCTAGTCCCTGATTCTACCATTGTCTCCCCGGCCAGCTCTATCTGTCTGTCCTTCCCGCTCACTCACCTCACCCAAAAGGAAAGCACCCATGGGCTGCCCTGGCATTTTGCTGGTCTGGATGCGCAGCACAGAGGCTTGGGGGCACAAAGGCCAGGCAGGGGAAAGGCAGGGGGCTGGCACTGGCATTTGTAGCTGGCACTCATGCCTCCTCGCCTGAGCCAGCCTGGCTGGTATTTCTCCTCAAGCAGAGATTCAAGCTATAGAATAGCCAAAGGCCAGGTGCCTGGCTCCAGGGAGCAGGTGAACAGCTGCTAATTGTCATGGGGCACCTACTGTCCCAGGCAGGGGCGGAAGGAACACCGTGGGGACAGCCATGATGGCCACTTCACAAAGACCTCTTTGTTCCCTTCTGCTGCCGAAAAGTGGGTCGCTACTTGCTGGGAGGGGAGGCGGTGTGGATGGGGTACGGGGGATGGGGCCTGCTGCCTGCCTGAGGTGGGGTGAGGCAGAAGCTAGGCAGCCTGTGTGGAGAGGTTCCGGAGGCTAGAGCTGCCTGAGAGGGCGGGGTTAGTGGCTTTTAGGATAGCCTGAGCTGCAGGGAGTGGCTTCTTGCCTCAGGAACCAGCTAGATCTTCCCTCCTCCTCCTTCTCCTCCCTTTTTCTGCCTCTGTTGAGCAGGTGAAGATGGAAGGGTTCTGGGACCAGGCACCACGTTGGGATGTACAGTCTAGGGCCACAGCCATTGGAGGCCATGACCATCCAGAGAGATGGGCAGAGTATTTTCTGTGGTATCCCCATGTACTGACTATTTTTGTGTCAACTTGACACAGCTGGAGTTATCACAGAGAAAGGAGCTTCAGTTGAGGAAATGCCTCCATGAGATCCATCTGTAAGGCAGTTTCTCAATTAGTGATCAAGGGGGAAAGGCCCCTTGTGGGTGGGACCATCCCTGGGCTGGTAGTCTTGGGTTCTATAAGAGAGTAGGCTGAGCAAGCCAGGGGAGGCAAGCCAGTAAAGAACATCCCTCCATGGCCTCTGCATCAGCTCCTGCTTTCTGACCTGCTTGAGTTCCAGTCCTGACTTCCTTTGGTGATGAACAGCAGCATGGAAGTGTAAGCCGAATAAACCCTTTCCTCCCCAACTTGCTTCTTGGTCATGGTGTTTGTGCAGGAATAGAAACCCTGACTAAGACACCCCAGAACCTATGAGAAAGCCAGGCATTGTGCACTCCCATAATCCCAGGACTGAAGGGAGGGAGGGAGGACAGAAGCGGGCAGATCCCAGGGGCTTGCTGACCTCACAGTCTAGCCATAAGAGAGCCTTCCAGATCCTTGAGGAGAAACTGAAAACAGACCTTCCAACATCAGCCTCTGGTCTCCACACGTGCCTGCATGCACACACAAATACACATGAATGCACACAAACACAAATATACATACATACACACACACACATACACACACACATACACACATATATATAAGGACATGCCCACAAACACACATACATACAAACATACATATATACACACATAATACACACATGCACACACAATACACATAGACATGCACAGTACAAACATACATTCATACATGCAAACATACATATATACACATATGCACATACAAACAAACTCACACTTACACACATTAATAAAAAGATGAAGTCTTTCAGTGTCCATATGACAGAATGAACTAACCAAATTCAGTCTCTACCTGGTGAGAACGTCATAGGTGCTGGTGGCCGATGGCCACTGTGGGGGGTGGTTCAGAGGGACATTTCTACCTCAGCAAGTCCCACGGGTGGGTGGGGCTGTGTCGCGGTGGGGACAGGTGTACCACCTCAAGTGGGGTTGGGGTGGATGCTCTTGTAGCTTTCCTTTTTCAGGCTGTCCTTCCCCACCCAGGACAATACCTCAGGGGATGCTAACCATCTTGAGATCTCTGCTATCATCCTTTAAGCTCCCCATTCAGCAAAAAGATAATGAGCCGGAAGCTGGACTGGGCTGGGCATATTGTTATCTTAGAACTCATGAGGCTGAGGCAGGGGGAATTATATGTTGGAGGCTATCCTGGGCTATATCACAAGTACCAGCCTAGCCTAGGCTACATAGCAAGGCCCTGTCTACAAAGGAAAGTTGCCTCACTGGGGCCACAAGCCTTCTATGAGCAAGAGGCCTCATGTTCCAGTTTGGTTCTCTTTGCCATTGGTTCCTGCGTCTATTTAAAGCAACTGGTGTTGGCTTGCCATTTGGGGCTGTGATTTAATTTCTCCCTCTTTCTTTAAAGTGGCTTTGTCTAAGTAAATAACGAGCAAGGTTAAAGAAAAATGTTAAATGCAACGCAGAGCAGGTGGTGCGGATCAGGTATTCTGTGGAGGGAAGTGGTGGTGGGAGGGAGCTGTGAGCCACTGGGTCTGGAGGGAGCAACAGGCTTGGGCTTTGGGGGAGGGAACAGCCTGCATGATCTGTGAGTGCCTCAGGGTAGCATGGGGACCCAGGACAGGGGCTACATCAGGGTTGTTTATGCAGGGGTGGGGGGTCCTCAGTAGCCTGGGGACCCATGGAGACCAGGAAGTAATGTGTATAGACACTGCCTGAGGGCAAGGTGGGCTGGACTGAAGGGACTTGGCAGGGACCTAAAGAGGGAAAAGTTGCCTGTTGGGTCTGCTGCCAGTACCCACCGCGCAACAGCTGACCATCCCAGGTACTCAGCCTCCGAGGTACTCAGCACAGAGCCAAGTGCAAGAGTGAGCTTTACTGCCATCGTGGGAGGAGTTACCCACTCCTGTTCCAGCCTCAATTTCCCCATTTGTCAAGGGAGAGATGCTCTCCGTGGAGGACTGGTGTGATGGTGGTGGTGATGTGAGACAGGTTTGGTATGCTAACGCTAACGGACCCTCCCAGTTGACAGAGTCACAAACACAGAGCCCGTGAAGACAGACTTCCCTTGAACCAGGAAAGAGGTGAGCTTGCCTCTCCAGGACATCACAGTGTGTGCAAGGGTTGCCAGCTACCGCACTGGCCTGTGACAGGCTTTGCTGTGTCTCTCTCCAACTCTGGATGCTTCAGGATCCCCGCCCCCACCCCCACCCCCCATCCAGGCCATCTCGCTGATGGATGACTTCACCCCAGGGCGTGCTGATTCGTCATTCCCAGTCCATTTTCCACTCTGTTTCCCACAGAGATGTTCTTTTCTTCTTAGATCCATTCTGATCTTCTCTCCTCACATCCCCACCAGCTCTTGGCGCAAGCACCCAAACCATATTCATCACCAACAGGCTCCAACTTCACTGCTCCGAGTAGGTGCTCCCCAGGCAGAGTAGGGCGGAGGTGTGGGTGGGGGGAAGAAGGCCCATGAGTGAGCCATCGAGGTGGCTTTACTTACCGGCCTTTTAAAAGAGCACTCTCAGTAGGGAGTAGCTGACCCCATAGTCTCCTCTGAGAGCATTCCACATCTGTCCACTCAGCTCCCTGTTCCCTGACCCCCAACGTCCCCATCCCAGCCCCGCCTCCATCTACTCAAAGGTTCAAATTGACTTTGATGGAGGCTAATTTTGCCAGTTGAAACTCAGGAGAAGTCTATGCACACCGCGCTCGGTGAAAATTGCCTTGACAAATGCCAACAGCAATTTCTTCCCTGGCACCTTCTCTGAAGTGCTGCGGGCAAGACAGAACTCCCCTGTCCTAAGCTGACTCGCATCTGTCCATGCAGCCAACACTGCTCTTGGCTTTGTTTCTGAGTGAGTTCTATCCCAGCCTTTGCCTCTCCCCTCCCCACCCTTCCTGGTTCTGTGACCTGCGTGATCCTTTGGGCGCTACCTTGGGGACCAAGTTGTGGCAGGCAATCTTTCCAATCCATTACCTTTTCTCTGCACTAGTTCAAATTGTTTAATAAGGACCCACTTCTGTGTCTTGTGAGTGTACTGGCTGGTTTTGTGTGTCAACTTGACACAAGCTGGAGTTACCACAGAGAAAGGAGCCTCCCTTGAGGAAATGGGTCCATGAGATCCAGCTGTAAGGCATTTTCTCAGTTAGTGATCAAGTGGGGAGGGTCCATGGTGGGTGGTGCCATCCCTGCTTTGGTAGTCCTGGGTTCTATAAGAAAGCAAGCTAAGCAAGGCAGGTGAAACAATCCAGTAAGCAGCACCCGTCCATGGCCTCTGCATCAGCTCCTGCCTCTAAGTTCCTGCCCTGTGTGAGTTCCTGTCCTTACTTCCTTTGGTGATGAACAGCAATGTGGAGGTGTAAGCTGAATAAACCCTTTCCTCCCCCAACTTGCTTCTTGGCCATGATGTTTTGTACAGGAATACAAACCCTGACTAAGACAGTGAGTCACTGTACATGGATGGTCCTTGGTCAGAGAACCAGTTCAGCCAAGAATCCTATTTCCCCAGGGTATTGGGTGCTGTTGGATGCTGCCTGCCTTGTACTCTGCTGAGGCAGCCAACCCAAGTCCCCTTTCCACGGCCTTTGCTCCTGGCACATCCAAACACATTGTTCTTCACATGATACATGGCTGAAAGTCAGGTGGAAGGGATTCCTCTTGTTCATTTGTCTCGCTCTGGGTATAATGTACACCTTGCTAAACCGAGTGAATCATTTGTAGTTCATACTCAAACACGTGGCTGCCTTTCCACGTGACAGTTTCTAATTGACTCCAGTGGCTGCAGGGACCTTGAGAAGGACTGGTTTGTTGGGAAGATCCCAAGTCTGGGGGTCCTGAGCCCCAGGAGCTGATGTCTATGAAACATCCTACCCCCATACACTCTCTCATCTACTCTCCTGTAAGACTGAAGAGAGAGTGGATCAGAGCGACCCGGGGAATCTTCCACAACAGAGTGTGGAAGGCAAGCCCCATCTGTGTCCACAAGAGCCCCTAAAGTCTCAGCTGGTGTTTCTCCTACTGCAGGGACCCATGTTTTACAGATGGAAAAAACTGGCTTAGAGGGGTTAGGCCACTTGCTCCAGACACTGCCGTCTTTTGACATGAAACATCTCCCCCCGAAAGGACCCTTTTCAAGATATAAGAGAGAAAAGGGATACTCCAATACCATGCATGGTGAAGAGTACAGACCCACCACTTCCGTGAGCACCAGCTCTGGTTTGGGCCCTGTGCTTGGGCTGTGGCTAAAGCTGGTTAAGATCATTGTTCTCAAGTGGGCACAGACGCATTACTGTTAGAACTTCTAAATTGGGAGGAGCCACCAAGTCCATGGGGGCACACAGGCTGGGGAAATCACTGATGCATATGCCAGCCAAAGATCGCTGCAGAGGGCCATACATGAGTGGGTCTTGAAGAGTACATAGGAGTTTGTATGGGAGCCGTGGGAGTTACAAAAACCAAAATCTTTGTGTACAAAGGGCTGGGGGGGACCTGGAGTTCTGGGAGACAGAGAAAGAAGCAAGGCGGGTCGTGACACACTGCAGATCCCAGATGGCTTTAGTGGAAGTTGGCTAGACCTGCTCTAAGATGGTTTCCCTGGCGCTCATAGCCAACTTGACAGGACCTGGGACAAGTTGCAGGCACGTCTGTGGGAATTTTCTCGGTTAAGTTAGCCTTTGGCACATCATCAGTGGGTTATCCCGATTAAGTCATTAAGGTGGGGTACACCTAAAGGGAGAAAGCAAGCTGAGCACCAACATCCTTCACCCCTGCTTCCCAACCTTTGATACCACATGACTAGCTGCCTCACACTCCAGCATGTGTGCCTCCTGTGTTGGATGGGCTGCTGTTGAGGTCTGTTGCTAGTATTGTAATGCTAAATCCTGGCCCTGCTTGCCCCCAGGGACAAGGGAGGAGATTCTCACAGAGACCCTAGTGAAGCTATGCAACCTTGACCCTCCCCCTAAGTTATCCCTGATTGGTGAATAAGGATGCCTACAGCCTATAGCTGGGCACAAGAAAGATAGGTGGAGTTTCAGTTCCAGGGCTTGGGGGTTGAGGAAGACCACGAGAAGGAGGGAGAAGAGGGTGGAGAAAGGAGAAGATGCCCAGGGTAGGGGAGTCATGAAAAAGTTGGCCACGAGGGCTGGCTAGTTGGAGTAAGAGTGGCCCAGATGGTATATGACAAGCTATAACTCAGAGTTATTGACTGGGAAGAAGATTCTAATAGCTTAGAGGGTAGATATCTGCCCAGCTCTAGTGCTATCTAAGACTTATTATAAATGTAAAAGTTTTGTGCCCATTATCTGTGAACTAAATGATCAAAGGTGGGGTAGAAATACCTGATTGAGATTAAAAAAATAAAGTACAACTGACTGCAGCCTTGAACTGTAAACTTAAACTCCTCCTAACAGCTTTTGCTGGGATGTTTTAGTCACAGCAACAGGCAAAGGGATTAAGATGCAGCTGAATTCTCAGCTCCATCCTGGAACTCGGGAGAGTCTCCTTTCCCAGAGAACAGGCCTCTGGGGCCAGTGGTTGCTAGTCCTTCTGTCAGCTGTGTGCGCCAGGGCACAGCTCTGGACTCATGGTCCAAGATGGAGTCTCGCAGGGCCAGGTCCACTGCGAGCAGTACCAACAGCAAATGCCCAGCAAGCTTCCTCTGTGTCCAGCACCGAGTCTGCTCTCCACTGTGTGAATTCACTCCCGGGACACCTTCCTCGGCAAAGCACTTGCTAGTGTGGGATCAGCAGTCACCCAGAGATGTGAAGTCACTCTCTCGAGGTAGCAGGTGTGTGGCCATGTTTTCTGCCTGCTTGTCTCTCTGCTAGCCTGGTTTAACTAGAGCTTTGCTAGACCCTGTGTGACTCCTGGGGTGAGGGGGACTTTGGGACCCTAGGACCTCACAGTTGGGCCACTGGGGAAGGTAACTGGACCCGTCCCTCTGTGCCTCTCCATCAATGGGAGATGTTCCCCATGCTCTGTCATCTCTGAGCACACAGGTCTACATCCATCCTCCTCTCTTCCTGGAACCTGGAGAGCATGGCTTCAAGGAAACCCATTGTTTAGTGTTCTGGGAAGAAGTGGAGGATGTGTGGCCTACAGGGAGGGCCACTAAAGACACTCAAAACTACACAGTAGGGCCTGCCTTCCCATGCTCTGAGCTGCCCTTTTGACTTTTGTACATACCATGTCCTCTGCTCAAACCCACATCATTTGAACTGAGTCCTGTACATGTGACATGTGTCTCCTCTGAAGCATCCCTCCCTTCTTCCTTCCTTCCTTCCTTCCTTCCTTCCTTCCTTCCTTCCTTCCTTCCTTCCTTCCTTCCTTCCTTCCTTCCTTCAATTTGGGGTCACCTGTCATACTCACACACTGTGGAGGCCAATAATGCCTTATGAGCCATTTCAGCCCCTCTCACATATACTGGTTCTGGCCCTGGGACAAGGCAGAGAGAGACCTACAGAGTTTGGGAAGATGGCAGATGTATGTGTGCTCCTCCCCTGCCCCCGGGAGCTTAGGACTCTCACACCAGCAACACCCGGAGCTATGGATAGGCTCACGAGGCCTTCAAAACCAGAGCAGCAAGCAAGGAAGAGAGAGTTTCTAACTTCCTGATGCTCTGTTCACTCACCCACTCACCTATCCATATATGCACTTGTCCATTGCGTCTGTTTGCCCATCTATCGTACATCCATCCTCTCATCCATTCACGGGTTCACCCACATATCCACCCATCCACCCCTCTACTCATCCATCCATCCATCCATCCATCCATCCATCCATCCATCCATCCATCGATCCATCCACTCACCTATCCATGTGTCTATCTACCCATGCATCTATCTATGGTCTTATCCAATTATCTGCCCATCCATCCATCCATCCATCCATCCATCCATCCATCCATCCATCCATCCACTCACCTTTCCATCCACCCACCCATCTACCCATTGTCTTTCTCAAACAAGCATTTACTGGATTCCCACCGTATTACAAGTGACACGGCAGGCATTGGGCATGTGGGGAATGAGACTAAGGTAGAGGCTTTCCCCTTGAGCTGCCTCCTTGGGGGCAGAACTAGGGAACAAGGGTCTCCATGAGGGGAGAGGCACCTGCAAGGAGCAAGAAGGCGGCTAAAGGAAGTGATGGCCATGTGTGGGTTCAATGTGCAGGGTCCCCTCTACTGCACATCTGCTGTGCTTCTGGCTCTGGAGCTGCACACGAGTAACACACCAGTGGCTCACGTGGTGGGACCACGTGGCTGGAGGCTGGGCTCACAGTTTTGCAGTGAAGGAAAGGAAGTCCAGTGAGCGCTGAGAGGCTTTGGAAGCAGGAAAGGGTATCCAGTATCTGACAGGGTCACAGCTTCCAGACAGGATACCCTGGGACCACTGGTGGCATATGCGTCTCTGTGACAGCTTGGCACATGGGCCATAATGGTAGCTGAGGGGTGGCTCGTTCCTGATGCGGGGATTCATGTTCTGTTTTCTCAGTTGGGCTTCCCAGACTTCACTTTGGAAGTGACACAGCCTCCAGGGGTGAGGACAGGAGGGTGAGTGTGATCCCAACCTCGGGTTGCAAGGTGCAGGTTCCACTCTCTGGGAACGCTAAAGTCTAGGGAGCTGTGCGTTGTCCCAGGCCACCAGGAGGGGCATAAAATGCCTCAGATTCTTCCTACCTCATGGGCAGCATCTTGGGGTTGCTGTGGAGGTGCCTCGCCCCATCTCCTCGTCCTTCCCTAAGGCACCTCCCACGCTCCGCCCTTCCCACTGCCGAGACCGACAGCCCCGCCTCGCCTCACGGGAGCCTTGAATTAGCAGAAATGTCCTAGGATCTCACGCTTCATTGTGTTTTATTAAGAGCATCCGAGCTGGCTCTGGCTGGCACAGCTGCTGGCTGGTCCCACCCCTCCTCTCAGAGCAGGGCCTGAGCCATGTGCTACGTGCTGCTGCGAGGAGGAGACCCTGCAGATGCATATGGACTCCAGAGGAGACCCCTGTGAGGTGTTCACACAGCTCTAACCCATCTGGCCATGCGAAGAACGGGCTCAGAGAGGCTGAGGAACCTAGCCAGAGTCACACAGCACAGGGTACATGTCCCTAGTCTTGAGTCCATGACCCTTCCCCTGGGGTCTCTGTAAAATCTAGGACCAGACCAGTGTCCTCTCCCAAGAGGAGCTACTATCTGTCCCCTGCTAACTGTGGGGATGACTGGTGCTCACCCAGTGGCTCGAGGGTTTGGTTTTGGGACCAGAGAAAGCCTCCACATCTGGTTGTATCTGATGGAGCAGCCATCCTCTCCCCACTGCTGACAGGGGTTATACAGGGTGGAGGGTGTGGCACTTCTGTTAGGAGCCATTAAACAAATACGATGGCAATGTCTATGAAGCCTCCTTGAGGGACTGAAGGTGTCTTTAGCAGAAAGGAGGGAGGAGGGGGCATCTTGTTCTCTGTATTACCAGTGCCAAGATTACTATCTGCAACTTGCTTATCTAATACTCATCTACCATGTGTGGGCCGACGTGGCAGTGACCAGGACCCAGGACTGACAGGGGAGCAGATGCAGCAGCTGCAAACATCTGGCTGTGGCCCTGCAGCAAACAGAATACCCCAGGACAGGAGTCAGTGAGAGGTCTGGGGTGGAAGGAAGGACAATCCAGGGTGGCTTCTCGGAGGAGGTGTCTTTGAGCTGAACAAGGGGACGAAAGGAAGCGGCAAGAGCTCACTCAGCTCTACCAAGCTCTAGTCAAAGATGTGTGCGTTAGCCGCTGGCCTCTTCCTCTGTGGGTCCTTACCTGTCATCTGCAGGTCCCTGGTGCCCTGTGGTCTTGGATGCCAGAAACAAAGCATTCTGGGTCAAACAAAACAAACAACAACAAAATCACAGGGCCCAAGATGGGACCAAAGGCATGCCGGAGCAACCCTGGATGGCTTTCTGTTGAGCTTCATGGCAGGTGCTGTTTAGGGGAGCTGGGTCCCCCAGTGTCTATCGGTCACTCCTGACTACACTTCTGCTTCCTGATAGCGGGCTGTGTGTGTTGATGGGGTGGGAGTGGAGCAGAGCAGCTAGGACCCACCCCTTGCCTGGTCGCGCCACTGGCTCTGATGGCCTTCGGTCCCTCAGGCCCCAGCGAGGGCACCGTGGGCTAGGTGGCAGGGAGCCATGTGTATTGATGTCCCTTGGAGCTGGCAGGCGACTGGAGGCAGAAAGGTATTAATTAGCAGTTATTTGCTGCCACCGTGGAGATGGATAGAGATTAAGGTGTCGGCCCGCACATCCGTTTTGTAGCAGCCGCGAAGCAGAGGTAAATCAGGGCTATGAATCGATGCTGTGTGAGAGAGATACGTTTTAATCTTATTAGTGGTGTAGCATTATGGAGCTGAGAGAAGCCACACTCAGACCTGGGAGGGAGAGGCTATTGTGTGTGACAGGTCGGGGAGGGGGTGGGGGGAAGAGATGCCTGATGGGGAGGGGGAGGGTGGATTCCAGTCAAGGGGTCAGCAGGGGGGCCCTGCCCAGCTTCCTGGTATCTTTGTCATAGATCTAGGCTACTGTGTGTCCTTCGGGCCCTTCTTGGGAATGGGACTCTGAGGTGGACCTGAGTTCATCCCTGATGGCCTGGCTGGGGTTTCATGTCAGCCCCGATGACCCAGGGTTAAGATCAAGGTTAATCTACACCTGCTTCTCCGTGAACAGCCGGGCTGACTGAGCTTAGACAGTGCTGCAGGGTAGGGATCACAGTCAAGGTGGGTATCAGGTGCTACTCTGAGTGGTGTGGCCTTCAGTGCTTCCAACTGCTTGGGTACGTTTGTGGGCATGAGAGCAGATACCGGTTTGCGTGGCGGCGTGCATGTAGAGGTCAGACGGCAGCTTTGGGGGTTGGTAGTCCCCTCCTCTGTTCTGAGACCCCCATCATACTGCCTACTCTAGGGCAGCTGTCCCTAGAGTTTCTGGGGAGTCTCCTGTCTCCAGGTCACATCTCACCATAGGAGAGTGGACACACCACCGTGCCAGGCTTCCCATGTGCTCTGAAATTCAAATGTATGTCCTTACTCTCACGTGTACCTTACCCACGGAGCCACCTCCTACCCTGACGCTTCCTCTTCCCTTAGAAGAGAAGGGGTTCCCTGTGGACTGGAAAAGGCTATCTAAGACAATGGCCACTGCTTAGGAAAGCGGCCATTGCCCAGGGCCCTCTTGTCCATGCGTGGGAACAGGACAGTCATGGGGTTTTGTTCTTTCCTTCCCATGTACCTTAGAAATAGGAAACATTGGTGGCCTAAATTTGACTTCCTGTCCCCGCTTCTGCACCGAGAGGCAAGGAACGACATAACCCCTCCAGCCTCAATCTTGACTCCCTCATCCACACCTCCTGCTGTGAGTGTGTCACCTGGATAGTGGGTGCGGGAGTCAGGTGCCAGTTCTGACCATGTGTGGCCTTGGGTGACTGAGAAACTTCACTTCCATAAGCCTTGGTTTTCCAGGGTATAAATGGGGGGACAGCTGCCACATGTGGTTGTTTTGAAAAGTCAAAAAATGTAATTCCCTCACTCACAGAATGGCTCTTTGTATGGAGTAGCAGTTAACCATGTGGCGCGGTAACAAGCAAGCCTCCAGCTGCATTCAGGGGGTTCGCCTGCTGTATGCTTTTCTGCTCACACAAGGGCCCACTGCAGCTGGCCTTCCTCCACACAGTCTCAGGAACCCAGGCGCCACACCCCTGGCAGCCCTGATGCCCTCTCCTGGGCCTCTATCTCCCTGCTTTCTGCCCAATGGAGGAGAAAAGAGAGAGAGAAGTCTTTCCTAACTATGTAAAGTTTGGTAACCACATCCTTCACTTGAGCATCTGTCACTTGCTACACCTGTTTGCAGCTTGGGGACAGATGGGTCACTGGGATAGTAAAGGCAAATGGGACAGCCTTGCTGAGGGAGGCCATGGGTTTCTGGGCTTTCTGTAGTCAGAGCCCCATGCATCCTCTTCCTGCTGGCTCTGTGTGATAGCAGAGTCTCTGTTGCTGCTGCCCCAGCACTGATCTGGGTACAGTGTTTATGCAGCGTGAGATGGACACAGGGCCTGGTGGATAGAAAGAGCCTGGGCCAGTGAACAGGGCCTGCGGCTCTTCTGGGATTTACTGCTAGCCTGTGTGACCCTGGGGACCCAGCCTCCAGTCTGTCTCATAGACTAGACTGTTACAATTCTGCCTCAAAATGTGTGTGTGTGTGAGAGAGGGGGGGGGAGAGGGAGAGAGGGAGAGAGGGAGACAGAGAGAGAATGTCACACGCACCTGCAAATGACATGTCTCATATCTGTGGAGTAAGGGCCTCTGTGGGGACCAGGAAGATGGCCAAGGTGAAGAAGGAACGCCCTTGTTCCTTCCTTGGCAGAGCCCTGAAAACCAACCCCCACCAGCAGCTATAACTACCCCTCTAATATCTCCTATACTTGAGGCTGTGGAGGGTACTATGGTGGGTGTGGCAAGTGTCCTGGGGGTCACATTACCACCTGGGGTGTTCCTGGTGGCCAGTGGGGCACACAGACAGTCTAGGGGATTAGGCAGGCAGAAGGAAGCAGGAGGGGACCACAGTGACAAGTTGAGTGAGTTCCTCTTCTTTGCCAGGCTGGTGAGAACTTAGCTTTCAATTCTTAACCTAAATAGAGTCATCTCCAACCTGCCTCCCCCTAGGATGCAGAGCACTTTTTTGGAGCAATTAAAGAAAAGCATAAATCAGTCCGGGTTTAAAAGCTCTCTCCGTCTCTCTCTAGCTGGCTAAAATTAGAGCCTCCATCCAGGAGGGGGCGGGGAATGCAGAGGTTCAACAAGACTGAGGATGAAGCCAGGCTTCTGGCCAGAGCTGGGCTGGCCAGCCAGGGCCACCACCACCACCACCGCCACCTCAACTCTGATGACTGGGGACCCCCGGCTAGCTGACTCCAGACTTGGGTCTCCTTGATAGCTTTGCTGGTGGAAGCTATGTAAAGGCAGACTGATAGAATGAACTCACGCACATTTGCTGTGTGGCCTTGAGCGAATTGCTCCACCTCTCTGAGCCCACAGTGTCTGCATTTAACAGCCCAATGTGAGATCACATGGGAACAGATGGGGTGTTGGCTGCCATGTGGGCTGAACACCCGCAGAAATGGCCTGGTAAAATTGTTTTCAGAATTTGGACCTTGGACTTGCATGTGCCTCGCAAGCTTCTCTAGAGATGGGGCTGGACTCCAAACAGTAACTTGGAAGTAACTTCCCCACAGAGAAGTTCAGACACGATGTTTCCAGGTACAAAACAAAGTTTCCCAGCGTGGAATTTTCCACAGATATCCTGACACATTTTTTTTCAGAAAGTTGCACACCTTGGAGAATCTTGAATTTCAGGGTTTTGGATTATAGGTGCTTGTCCTGGGTCAACAGCCTCTGAGACTACAAATCCTTCTGTCCCCCATCTCGACCTGCGACCTTCCCCTCTACCTGGCCACTGTAGCACAGAATGGGAACCCAAAATGTGACTCTCACCTTAGCTAATAGTGACATACCTCCAAGCTGGGTACCCTCTCTCCTTCCCCAAACCAGCCCAGGCTAGACCACAGCAGAGGCACAACAACAGGGTCCCTGAGGACCATTCAGGTCCCTGAAGACCAACTGGGTCTGTTCCTGATGCCCACATCATCTCCCTCCTCTCAGAGCCTTGGCATCCTGGGCACAAAGGGCATGATGGGAGAATCTCTTTGGCAGGCGAGGACCAAGCGAGATCCATCTCATAACCAGGAGGCCTCTGCCAGTGGGAGAGCAGGTGTTGGAGTGGCTGGGGTGGCAGCACAGCACTGCGCTGAGGTGGACAGATGAAAGAAAGGGTGAGAGATGAGTGGGCGACTGAGCGGGTGGGTGAGCGAGTAAGCATGTGTGTGTGTGTGTGTGTCTGTGTGTGAGCGGATGGGTGAGTTAACGAATGGGTGAGTGGGTAAGGGAACAAGCAGATGAGTGACTAGACAGATAAGTGAGTGGAAGGCAGCCCCTCCCCCTTGAGATTGTCTCAGCCTACCCACAACTTCCATTTCTGGGGAGTCTACACAGCTGTAGAGACATGACCCTGGTCACTCTCTGCCAGCCACTGAGTCCATCACCCAGGCCCCTCCAGGTCTAGGCATCTACCCATCCTAATACCCGTGACCCTCAAAGCCCTGTGTGTGGGCCACTGTGACAGCCCCCTCTGTGCGATGGGTTCATGGCTCCCTCTGGGATGAGTTAATTGCTTCCAGCTTATCGGCTCATCTCCAGGCCTCTTATCTGGGAGTGAGCATTTGGGCAAACATATTAGGGCCAGCTAGAGCCTCTGGATAAACACCTGCCGTCTCTCCCGGCCCAAAGCTGGGTGCCTGGCCGGCCAGCACCTTTCCAGCCGAGCCTTGCTATTATACACCACCAAGCCCGTCCAGCCACCCAGCAACCACCTCCAGGGGTCCCGACAATCCCTGGTACCCGAGTCCTGGCTTTCCATCTGTGGCTCTTACCATCCCTAGCACCACGCCTAGTGAGGGGAGCCACCTTCAGGGAAATGAAGACTTAAGTGAGCTCACAGCTGCGCTCTGTGTGTATGGATTTCTACCACGGAGCGCAAGCTTCTCACATGTTTATCTTCTGATGATCCCCACCACAACCCTTGGAGGTAAGCAAGACATATTTATTTAACAAATATTTATGTACTACTAACTGTGCGCTGGGCACGCTTTGAAGCGCCTTATGAATATTAATATCCTTAATCGGCACTAAAAACCCTCCATCAGATCCTACTATCCCCCCATTTATGAATGAGGAAATGGAGGCCCAGAGAGGTTAAGACACCGACTCAAGGCCACATAGCAAGTGAAGAGTAGAGGTTGACCTTCTTCAGGTACCTGTGCCTGCCCAGGCTAGGGCTGAGGCTAAGGATCAGGGATTCTACACTGTTGGATTGCCAGGGCAGGGATTAACACATGGGCGGCAGCATCGATGAGCTTTAAGATCCGTATCTTGTGTGGATATAACATAATCCCTCCCAGAACGCAGGATGCCTTTCTTCCCAGCTGCAATGTTGTGCGGGTGTGGGCTTTGCGTCTTCCATGCCACCAGGCTTGAGAAGTAGCTGGGGTCAGAGAACCCATGCTGTCCCTCGCTTCAAAGGGGGTCACAAGTCTTTGGGATTTCCCTTCAAAGCAGAGACGGATATAGGGAGTTTGACCAGAGCCGGTGTCTTTGGGAAACAGCTGCAGGAGGAGACTGAGGACATGGCGGTGGGCTAGGGACCTTTGGAGCACAAAGTCCTGCCTGGTCCCACAGCTGGCAGCTTCCGCTTCATTGACAACACATGTAGGGGGTACCCGGTGTGATGGCTAAGCTTCTCCAGATGGGGAGACTGAGGCATGGAGAGGAAGCCCCAGTCTTTGAGCAAGGCAGGGTTCAGGCTGCCAACCATGGAGTACTAATGGTGTGTCCTCTGTATGCTGCTTGGTGGCCTGAATCCTGACAGTGGCCTCTATGGGTCTGAGTGAAGGAGCCTTTGTCCCCCCTGGGCTCGGTCTGAATTTTCTTGAATCTCACAGATGGTCGCAGTCGCAGATGCTTTTATTCCATTCAATAAAGACAATTTGTGGCATATGCAACCCCAGCACGTGACGTTTAAACCTCTATAAAATGCTTTGTGTGAGTAAATTCACTGTCCCTTCCCCTACACGAATGCATGAGGAAGGAACGTGGTCAGGCAGGGAACAGAACAAGGGGTGCAGGCTGACTCACAATCGTTGCAGTGGGGCCGCGCCTGGGACAGCCCCATGACAGTCAGGGACTCTCAACCTCTCCACAGCTGGAAGGTTGCAGGGCTTCTTGGGTGATGTCTCCTACCTGCTCATCTTCCAGATGGCTCATGGCCTCTGGGATATCCCATCCTCTTTCTGGCACCCTGGCATCCTCAAGGTCTTTACCCCCAACACACAAGAGCCACCCAGCTGGGTGTGGCTGTGGGCAGGTCCCGCGGCATGCTGGTAACTGCTGGTCTGATTTCTGTTGTTGTAACAAAATACCAGAGGCGGTGTCATTAATAACATGGAAGTTTATTTGACTTTTAGTTCTGGAAGCTGGGAATCTGGAGCCCATGCTGGCACCCCATTAGACAACTTGGGGTGCAACTGGGGATTCAGCCCAACCCTGTGCTAAAATCTGGTCCTGTTGTATGCCAGGATGTGACTCAGGACAAACTGACCAGCTGCTCTGGGCCTGTGTCCTTCCCAGTGAGATGGGCTGGCTAAGTTAACTGTGCCTACTTCTGTCTGTGCTGCAACACTGTGGCTTTTCTTGTGCCTCCACTCCACTGTAAGACCAGTTCCGTCTGAGGACCCACCCCAGAGCTGAGAGTCTAAGTCCCATAGTGCTTCTGCATCAAGGCCAATGGGGGATCCCCAACAGTGTGGGGCCTGGCTGCCCTCGGGATCCCCAACAGTGTGGGGCCTGACTGCCCACAGCCCAGCTGGATAAACATCTATGGAGAGGGAAACATTTGTGTCAAAAGGTAGGGAGGGTGGTGATCGAGGCCCCATCTGCTAATAAGGACAAGCTGGCTTTATAGCAAGAAAAATTGGAATCAGACACAAAAAGGCACTTCTCACTCTGGGTGAGCAAGGTTGGCTATCTGGCTCTCCACTGGCTGTGAGCGGGATGAAGGGGAGGGGAGGAGAGTATGGAGCCTGGGCCTGGGGTATAGGACATGAAGACAGGAGAGGAGAGAGAGAGGAGATGGGAAGGCTGGTACCCAGAGAGCCAGCAGGCGGCTGAAAGGGACCTTGGAGGCCTTGTTCCTTGTTCTGCTCTTGCTGGAGGAATGAGGCAAATGACTTCACCTCTCTGGGTCTCCATTTCCTCATCAGTAAAAATGGAGACATAATGGCAAATCCTGCTCGCTTTTTCCACTCTGTCTTCAGTTTCCATCTAGAACTGTCAGGTCCACAGCCACACTTCCCCCCACCCCCAACACACACACACACACACACACACACACACACACACACAGTGTCTGGGGCCAGGAGACCCTGTGTAGTCTATGCTGCACCCCACACTTTGAGGCCTTTTCCATTTTCACAGCAGCCTGACTGGACCGTGCTGTATGCTTTGCAAATGAGGACACAGGTTTAGAGAGGTTGCTCTATTGTCCGTTTTGTTACATAGCATCAGGCTGCAGAATCAGGTCCAGAACCTGGGAATCAAACCCCTAGCTTGGCATGGGTTTCCAGTCTGGGTCTCCAGTGTGCACTCCACTGGCTGCTGGTGGAAAGTTCTCAGGGCCCCAACCCAGCAGCTAAGATCGCTGCCTCTGGTTAGTCTGTCAGCAGGCATTCAGCAATGCTTAGCTCACCCAGCACAGAAGGGCGACCTGTGTCAGGCGGGGTGCTGGCTCCATGGAGACCCAAGGGAGATGTTCAGTAGTTCCTCTATGCCTCAGTTTCCCCATCTGTAGCCTGGAGTCTGGCAGCAACCACTGCTGTCCCGGGAGAGGAAGCGTCTGGGAAGCCAGGGCTTCCCACAGCCTCAGAAGAGCCCACTTTACAATGGAACTCTCCGGGTGTTTGATTGTGACAGCAAAGCCTGAAAGCTGCCGGTAATCACAGCGTGTTTGAGGCATACAACAGAAAATAGCACCGTCACTGGGTGTCATTATCCCCTAGCGCCGCCATCCCGTGCAGGGGGGTGTTGTCAGCTGGAAGGAAAACAGAGGGAGTGGAGAGATTTCCACCTTCGAAGCTGTCATCCCGCATCCGGTGTGGAGGCTGCCCCGGCCTTTGTTCCTTGGCTCTTACACAGGTGTCTAAAAGCCACCCATTACCCTGTTTCCACCACCAATTTCCTGGAGGCATCCTCCCGAACCACCCGGGGGACTTTATAGACACACAAAGGCATTCAAAGTTAATGGCAAAGCCAGTGTGGAAACTCAGCCGTAAACCCACCTCCTCCCTGTGCCCAGTATCCGGTCCTTCCCAGCTCCTGCATGTCAGTGTAGGCTCTGCTGCCCCAGTTGGCACTGGGCCTTGGGACATGAGGAATGATGGCAGCGGACGTTCTGGGGGTGACCTTCTCCCTGCTAGGGACATTCATGTCTGCCCAACAACACACAGGCAATAAATACTGTCATAATTTATGTAGATGTTTTGAAGTCCCATGGACCCGGATATGAGTAGGGACCCATACAGTCCTATCCCTCATGTCGGCTTGGAGGGCAGTCAGTGGTTCAAGTTCACAGTGAGTGTGCATGTGCGCCCGGACCAGAGGGACACAGACCAGAGGGGCGTGTGTGTCCTGAGTGTGTCCTTGGCCTCCCAAAGGGTTCTGGGAGAAGACAAAGCCCAGATGTGGAAGGGATTTTGGTGCCGTTTCAGCATATCCAAGGTCTGTGTTCTTCCTCCTAAGAGACTTCTCAGCTAGAAGGGATGGAAACTCAGCCTGCTCTTTTAGTGGACCAGAGTCGAATCTGCCCATGCTATGGGACCTTGAACAGGTCACCTACCCTCTCTGATGTTGGGACAATTATGAAGAATAGATATGGCATTATGAAGAGTCAAGCAGAGCTGGAGCTGAGACCTGCCAGTGCCTCCGTCCCTGTCACTTTGCCCACTTTCTTGCAAACTTGTATGGACCACACCGGTTGCTGATTCTACCTCAGAGCCCCGAGAAGAAACCTTGTGTTTCCATCCAACTCTACTGTGTCGGATCACTGTGTGTCTGTTCTGGTGCGTGCCCGGGAGGTGACCCTGGTGGAATCAACTGAGCCAGTACCTCCCTCCCTTCCATCCCCTCCAGGGAGCTGGCAGGGTGGGCTGTGGGAGGGGAGGGCCAGCTGCTCCCACCCCCTGCCCTTGGCCCTTGATGGAGAGGAGGCTCTTCTCATTCAGAGGGAGCGAGAGGAGCAGGGTGGGGTCTCCTAGCCAGCCTGTGCCGTGGCCAAGCCACGGAGGGTCTCAAGAGTCTGTAGGGATCCATCCTCCATCCCTTCCCGACCCCTTTACCACCCTTCCCAACCTTAACTAGCTTCTAGCAGATCCTGTGAAGGTCACATGGTTTCCCCCAGGTTGGAGGGCTCAGAGAGGTTAGGTGACTACTCAAGGTCACACAGTGAAACCAATGTCCGGATCCACATGCGCAGCCTCTCCTCAGTCACCCCTCCCCCACCCCATATCCAAATCTGGCTGCTTCTCTCTGTTGCCATGACCGCCCCCCAACCCAGGTCACCATCTGCTTCCTCCCAGCTGGCCCTGGCTGCCGCTCACCCTCTGTCTCAGCTCCTCACGGTGCCCAGAGACACATTATTAAAATGTAAATCAGATCCAATCTCTTCCAGGCTGAAACCTTCCAAGGCTGTTGTACTTGACTCCTAATCCCGCAGCTCATCCAGCGTGTGCAGGCTGCTGCCTCTGTGACCTTACCTCCTCCCTGTCTCACCCACACACTTGTGGCTTCAGCTCCCCAAGGGCCTCCTGGCTGTTTCCCCACATCTCTGGTGAGAAGCTGTGCAATCAGAGATGTTAGGTAACTTACCTGAGGTGGCACGGCCGGTTAGTGGTAGAGCCTGGATTTGAACCCCAGGCAGTTCCGCTCGGCATTCAGGCTCTGAGCTGGTTTGCTTTATTCTCTGCATTGTCTCTGGTGTCCTGGGTGCTTACAGGATAGAGGGACATGGACCCAAATGAGCAAGACCCAGAGGGGCCCTCAGAGGCCACATCCAAGGAAGCAAAATTGAGTGGAAGAGGGGAGTCTGGCCCACTTAGGGAACATTTTGCTGTCGCCAGTGATTGAGACTCTATTGGTATGCAGTGTGGCACGGCCGCCCCACACAAAAGGACCAGTGTTTGCTACAAACTCAGACCCAAAGCCCGTGGCATGAGCTTGAGCAGGCCATGCCTGGGGCCCTGTGAGACAGCCTGCTGGAAGGCATGTGGCTGTATCCCCAGGTTCCCAACAAGCTGAGTGCCGGGACAGGGTTCTGGGTTTGTATTGGTTTGCAATGCATCTCACTAGGACATCAGGAGCTAAGTGTGTCACACGTGTGCTTCTGAGCTCTGCCAGTCAGTGCTGGTACACAGACCAGCAGTCTGCAGGGCCATGGGGCCATGGGTGTGGGGGGAGGGGGAGGTAACGATGTGTAGAAAGACAGGAGCGCAAGGTGGCTGGGGTGCCTGGAAGGTCAGGGCTGGAAGGTCCTGGAGACCTGGGTTGGGGTGCCCTGTGTGGGAGGGAAGGTGACTGGGCAGAAGAGACATCAAGAAGTGCAGGTGTTTGGCTGCATGGCCAAATTACTAATTACTGATCAGTGCTGTCAATACTGGCCTCAGTGAGACACAGGACTGCCGCGGCTTCAAATTGGTGTGCTGTGTCTCATGGAGCTGGCTGGATGCCTGACCAGCGCACCAGTGTCCCCAGTGCTGGCACACAGCAGCCAGCCCCACACGTGGCGGAGGGGACTCCCAGCGGGGTAAGCCCTGGGCTCAGCACTCCTGGGCTTTTATCTACTCATCCGGCCTCCACTCCGTGACCACGGCTCAGTACTCCCTTGTCACTTTTCTATAGAACGACAGTCTTAAGGTCTACTGTAGGGCCTGAGGCTTCTGAGAACCCCATTGAAGCCCTCAGAAGAACGTGGGCTCTGAGCATCTGGAATCCAGAAACCCCAGATCTGAAATGGTCCCAAATCCAAGGGCAGGCCCAGGTTCACACTGGGAAACTGTTTTCTTCATTGTATGTGGCCCGATGGTGTGGCTTAATATGCACTCACACTGCAAAAAATAATCATTTGTCTGTCCATCAGTCTTTCCATCCACCCATCCATCTATCCATCCATCCATCCATCTATCCACCCATCCATCCACTCATCCATCCATCTATCCATCCATCCATCATCCATCCATCTATCCATCCATCATCTATCTATCTATCTATCTATCTATCTATCTATCTATCTATCTATCTATCTATCCATCCATCCATCCATCCATCCATCCATCCACTCACACATCCATCCATCTATCCATCCATCCATCCATTCATCCATCTATCCATCCATCCACTCACCCATCCATCCATCTATCCATCCATCCATCCATCCATCCATCCATCCATCCATCCACCCATCCATCCATCTATCCATCCATCCATCCATCCATCCACTCACCCATCCATCCATCCATCCATCTATCCACCCATCCATCCACTCATCCATCCATCTATCCATCCATCCATCATCCATCCATCTATCCATCCATCATCTATCTATCTATCTATCTATCTATCTATCTATCTATCTATCCATCCATCCATCCATCCATCCATCCACTCACACATCCATCCATCTATCCATCCATCCATCCATTCATCCATCTATCCATCCATCCACTCACCCATCCATCCATCTATCCATCCATCCATCCATCCATCCATCCACCCATCCATCCATCTATCCATCCATCCATCCATCCATCCACTCACCCATCCATCCATCCATCCACCCACCCATCCATCCATCTATCCATCCATCCACTCACCCATCCATCCATCTATCCATCCATCCATCCATCCACCCATCCATCCATCCATCCACTCACCCATCCATCCATCTATCCATCCATCCAACCAACCATCCACCCACCCTCCATCCATTCACAGGATGGTATGAAGTTACCATAACACTGTGTCTGTGTGACATGTGAAGCCAACATGAATTTGGTGTTTAGATGATAACTAATCCTAGTTGTCATCTGGACAGAGTCTACTAGCATCACCCAGGAGACAAGCCTCTGACCATGTCTGTGAGGAAGTTTCTAGATTGAGTTAGCTGAGGAGGGGAGACTCACCCTGGATGTGGGCGGCACCATCCCCTAGGTTGGGGTCCAGGGCTGAAGAAAATGGAGAAAGTGAGGTGAGGACCAGCATCCATCTCTCTCTGCTTCCTGTCTGGACTATAAGACCTCACGCTCCTGCTGTCCTGCCTAGCCCACTGTGGATGTGAATCCCATAAACCCTTACTCCTCGTGTCAGGATTCCTGACACAGCGGTAAGAAACGAGCCCTTCTCAGGCCCCTGAATCATGGACACACAGGTAACTGTTCAGTCGGAGGGGTTGTGACCTGGGCCTTTTGGACAAGTGTTGGGGAAATCCTCTGGCCAGCAGTGCTCGCTCAGCACCCCGGGCTTCTCAGAGCCTCAGTGTCTTCACCTGAACTATGAGGCTACTCCTGCGACAGAGTAAGAATCAGGCACTGTTATCTGATCTGGGGACCCACTGTGTCCCCACTCGGCCTCTTAGGAGCTAAGGGAACTGGAGGCAGTTTAGTCCATCCAAGCCTCAGTTTCCCCACAGGAAGACTATCAAAAACTGTATTTGGGGAAAAGGTAAGGACCAGCAGAGAGAATACTAGTATAGAGCCCGCCTACAGCAATGACATAGTGAGTTCCATCTTGGTGCGCTGCAGCCATGGTGACACCTCTGGGGGCATGTGGGCCCTGCACTAGCTGCCAGCAGCAATACCACTGGGCACCAAAGGGGGCTGAGTCCCAAGATCATGCCAGCTTGGAGCAGGTGAGGAGGGTACTAGAAAGGAGAGTATGTTACCTTTTTCTTCCTGGAGCTGTCCCTTCCTATCAGCTTCAGAGGCCAGCACCGACATCCCTGTCCTCACTGGGCACAGAAGGCCTGCTCAGTCCCCATCCAGCAGTGCATCTGGCCCATGCCCAGCCCGCACCCAGCCTCAACTGGGTGCTGTGCCCAGGCCTGTCCTCTGCGCTCAGCTGCACCCTGGCACCTGGTTTCCCCCAGGGAGCTGCAGCTAGCACAGCGGCTGCCAATTAAACAGCAGTGGCTGGATTCTCACCCTGAGCCCGGTGGGCCCGGTCGCTCCTCTTCTCCTCCCACCCACTGGCTGGGTCAGGGAGGCCATGAGACCTGTATAAGTGGACATCTTGGGATGGTAGCTGTAATGGGGTGTGGTGGTAGGGGGTGAGGGGTGAGGGACAGAGGGACACCTGAAAAGGAAGGACAAAGACTCGGGTTCTAGTTGGTCAGAGATCCAGACCTGTTTTCATTTACCCTGCTGTCACCTCAAAGGGGAGGAGAGATGATTTACTCTGCAGCCAAGTATGAGCAATCGTGGCTGGGGAGCGCAGATCAAGGTCACCCCCAATACAGTGTTCAACGGAGATTTTGTAGTTAAGAGAACGGCAGCTGCAACAAAAAGCTCAGATACATTGTTACAAACACTGGATAGAGAGGTTACAGCTGGGAAACCCTTGCCATTGGCCTCAGATGGTATCTGAAGACGTTCTTAGCTTCGGGGGCCAGTTTGTACATTCCAAAAGGATTCTGCTTTAGAACCAACAGCTTGTCGGGCTAAAAAACGGGTGGGCACCTGAAGGCTATACAGAGGACCTGGATATAGATAGCCCAGGGTACCTTGCTTAGGATTTGCAGCATTCCAACTCTCCAGAGTTGCTGAAGCGCTCATCCAGTCAGTCAACCAACCAGCCTTGCAGTATGTTTGACGCAAGTGCAGCCAGCCTGCATTCACACAACTCTCTTTCCCACCACCCCCTCCCCCATCCCGAGTGCATGAATCCATCACCTCAGATCTCCTGGCTCTCTACCTTGTTCCCCAGCTGAGTTGACCTTACATTGAGACTCAAAGCAGGGCTGGGCCCAAGTGACTCTGGTTGAAGGGGCAACAAACCCAAGGCTCCACTTTCCCTCAGGCCTCGGTTCTGAGCCCTTGTCCTCAGGAACTGTCACCCACAGGCATGCTGGAGAGACTTCATGATCCTGTGACCACCGCAGCCTGCTGTCTTTACGTCTGATTTCAGATGGGGTGTGTATTCTCCAGTACAGCCTGGTCTCCAACACAGATCTGGACTGGTGTTTGCCTGGACCAGGGCCCCCCATGGCTGCCCCTTAGCAGAAAGGAGGGAGGAGGGAGGGGAGGGGATAGACTTATGTCTGTAAGTCGCTAAGCTGTTTATGAGCACATACGAAGGTCCAGTGTCTCCTGCTTGAGGGGACCCCTCCTCCACAACTGTGCCCCACCCCCAGTTACACCCAGCTCAGGATGGGCTTCAGACCCTCACTCTGTGGGAGCTGCCAAGAAGCAATGGCTCTAGGTCCCAGCTCTAGCCTCTTTGTGCTGTGTGGCCTTGCATACCCATCACCCTCTCTGAGCTTCTGCCCCTTCCGCCACATGCACAAAGGAGATGATAATAGCTGGCTAGCATGGCGTCATGGGAGTGAACCTCCAGTCTCAGTGCACACCCTGTTGGGCATTTCTTAGGAACCCACCCAACACCAGCTATATCACAGAGAGTGGCTACCACTAGCTTCCCATTTTTCCAGGGGTGCTGCTGCTGAGCCCCAGAATGGGAAGGGCTCTGGGTCTTCAGAAAACCAAGTTTCCACAGAAGAGCCTTCACCCAACAGGCTACAGGGACAGGGCGGTTTTGTGGACTCAAGGATGACCAGCCTGAGCTGGGGGTTGGGGGCTGAGGGTAGACTGCGCTGTGGCCGTGGACGCAGGGGAAGCTCTCTGGCAGGCCTGGAAGCAGAGCCGGTTGAGTTTGCTGGATGCTTGAGTCGAGATGTGACCTTGGTGTGCCTCGCTCGCTGGCCGAGGGAGGAGGAAGTTAACGGGGCGTGGGTGTAAGGCCGGAAGGCTAATTGATTAATAGCAGGCTGTGTTTTGATGAGAGACACGGGGCTGGTGAAAGGTGAGATATCAGTGCTCACACACATAATTTCATGTCCGCCAATGGCAGTCTGGGTAAATAGTTACCCAGCGGGAATTGATCTAGTAAAGCAGCCTTGCTGCTCCAGGCCCCTCCAAGACCCCAGAGCAGAGGCAAACCCCGCTTGGCTCTTTTCACCACGAGGGCACCAGTCTGACTGGGTATGCTCACGCCCAGGACTGTGGCTGGTTCTGCCATTGTGTAAGGTGTAACCTCGATGAAGAATGTCCTGGTTGTGAAAGGAAACAAAACCTCGGGAGAGTGCACACATCCATCTTCTTGCACATGTCACCTCTCCCTGTCCTCTTCGCAGGCCAGGAGACAAGTTCAGAGAGGTTAAGCAATCGGATCAGGGATGCACAGCAAGTGGTTGGCAGAGCTGAGATGCCTGGCTGAGCCAGCTTAGCTCCCTCTCCCTGAGCTCTGGCTTCAGAAAAGTGAGCCTGAGGCCTCTGTTCCCAGGCCTGAACCCCAGCGGAGGCCTCCCCTGTGAGCCCCTCTGCAGAACCCCATGCTGAGGGTACAGAAGGAGGCTGTAGCATCCTGGCCAGCAGCAGCCCCAAGAGGCCCCAGGTTCCACTGACTTCCAGGCATTCAACCTCCATTGCCCTACAAGTCTGCGTAGCCAGAGAGCAGCTTCGTGGTGGGACAGGGTAAACTGAGGCCTGGTTTCTATTCAGCAGCTAGGCTCTAGTGAGAACCTCTCCCTACAGCTTTCTTTATCCTTGGTGCTGAAGGAAATGGGACCTTAGGCTCAGTTTGCCACTGTGCCTCCCCCCACCTTGCCAGACACTCTGGTGCCTTCCCCCAGCCCTGGTTCTCCTGGATCTTGGGGACTAAGGGGGTAGGGCTAACACTGCCTGTTCTGTCCCTTGGCCCAGGAACCGAGGTTCCAGTGGTTCGCCTGCTCCATGTTCTTACAGTGGGGGACCTCACCCTGTGGTCACCTGGTCCACATGCTGTGGCTCTGTGGGTCTCTGCAGCAAACCTCATCTGCAGTCTTCCTAGGCAGGGGCTTGGGTTCTCTGTGAGCCCAGGTCATCCTCCTGCAGCAGCTGAGTCTGCTCCTGCTTCTGCTGCCGTGGGGTCAGGTCAACAGTTGGGAATTAGGCAAGTTTGACCCCTCCTATTGGCTGCAGGGCTAATGGGCACTAAGTGGCTATTTTGCAGATGAGGAATCAGCAATTAAGAAAGGCTAAGTAACTTTCCTGGGGTCACAGATTTGGATCCTTCGGCTCCAGATTCATGGTTTTCCTGCTTCATCAAATTGCCTCTGACAGACAGGTCCTCACAGGCAAGCATGCTTTCCCACTGGACGCAGGATCATCTTAGTATCAACTCCATCAGACACTACAGACTGTGTAGGGACAGAAGCTATGCAGTTCCCACTAGCCTGGGAGCCTGCAGAAGAAGGACCGGGGCCTCCCCCATCAGACTAGGGAGTTATCCACAGGATCATTTCCCACCATCAGAACGGGCTCCCTCACTCAGTGCAGGCTCCATGCCTCCTCCATCAGACCACAAGTCGCTGGAATATGACTGCCTTACATATGCACACTGTACACCCAACCTCAGGACCTCTTGCTATGGCCCCTACCTAGCTGTGCCCTGGACAGCACCAGCCCTGGGCCAGGGCAGAAATTACCAACAGACCACAAGCCCCAAGCACCCCCAGGTGTTAATTAGTGTTGCCTGCTCTCGAGTTTTCCCCCATTTATGCTAATCAGAAAGGTAAGAGGCGGATAATGAAGTGTTTGGTTTAATACTGTGTGCTAGGAGGAAAGAGGAATTCTAATTACTGGCTTCTAATTGGATGGATGGCCTGTTAATATCCTCTTGACAGCATGTCTAAGCCACTGCTGCCCACCTGTCTAGGCTCCGCTGTCCTGTCTGGCTATGGATACTGCTATCTTAAACACCTGCCCAGCCTGTCCTTGTTGAGGGGTTATGCCAGTAGCCCTCTGCCCTGACATTAGGACTCTGCGTGACCTTGCTTAAGCTCTGTCCCTCTCTGAGCCTCCTGTTCTTCAATGGGAACTAAAAAGGGCTGTGTGTCAATGGAGGTTTGATAGAGAAGTGGGTCCTGAAGTTGGAGTATACATGCAGGAGGTGGGGCAGCCTGGAGAAGAGAAGGGGACACAGCTGGTCCCCTTCTGGGGGATCCACCCTTCTGGGCTCAGCTTGGTGACATACCCCCCCAAGCAACCCCTGATCCCCAAACTCCTAGTCAGGGGCATTGTCCTGGGTTGAATGGCCTCTGTCCAGCCCCTACTGCCCTTGTCTGTCACCAAGACCATTTGATTCAGAGGTCCTCAGGGGCTGTTCTGTTTTGCTGCCCTGTGTCCTGGGCACTGGGCAGCTCTAGAAACCTTGTATTCACTTTGCCCACTTAGCCAAGGGTAAATTTCCAAGGAAAGTGGATAGGCCTGGTTCCAGCTGGATCTCCTTACTGAGCATGCTCTCAGCCAGGGTGTGGTCTGCGTTCCTGAGCAGGTAGGCAAAAGGACTCTACGCAGAGGGTTGACGGACTGGTGTAAGAGCTCTTCTTCCCTTTGGACATGTAGAACCTCTGTCGGTCTGTTTCTCTTTGTGCATGTGTGTGTCTCTCTTCCTGTATCTCTCTGTCTCTTTCTATCTCTGCCTTTCTGTCTCTGTCTGTTTGTCTCTGTCTGTCTGTCTGCTTCTCTCTGTGTCCCTCTGCCTGTCTGTCTGTCTGTCTGCTTCCCCCATCTGTAAAGATGTTGGATATTCTTCCTCTGTCTCTGCTGTGTTCCCCAGAGACAGAGGCTCTCTCTTAAACAGAAGCATTGGCTAGGCAGGTAGGCAGCTGGCTGGTGAGCTCCCAGGATCCACTAGCCTCTTCTCTACAGCCCTGAGGTTACAGACTTGTGTGGCCACTCTCTCTTTACATGGGTGTGGGGATTTGAACACAAGTTTGTGCAACAAATGTTCTTTTTTTTTTTTTTCCCGAGACAGGGTTTCTCTGTATAGCCCTGGCTGTCCTGGAACTCACTTTGTAGACCAGGTTGGCCTCGAACTCAGAAATCCGCCTGCCTCTGCCTCCCGTGTGCTGGGATTAAAGGTATGCACCACTACGCCTGGCTGCAACAAATATTCTTACCCACTGAGCCATCTCCCTAGCCCTAAACATCCAAACCTGGACCAGGTCCAGGTCTCTCTGGGGGACACTCAGGAATAATTTATGTGTCTTCTGGGAAGGGGGACCCAGGAGAAGAGGAAAGAGTCACTTTGTACCAGGAGTATCCAGGATTCTCTTACAGAGTGTAATAAGGGTCAAAAGTCCTCAGTAGCCCCTAGAATAGAGCCTTTCCCAGTGCTGTGGCCTTCTTAGCCTCAATGGGTATATCTGTAAAATGGGCAGAAGCTTCCCTCAGAGAGCTTCTTGGAGAGTCAGTGACAAAGGGTCCAGGTGATATTGGACCTGTCCCGTCATCATGGGATGAGATCTGAAGGGAACTACATAAAGGGGGTTCAGTCTGTTTAGGTTTCTGGCTTTGAAACCAGAATTTGGCCCATGACATCTGTCACAGTCCAATGAGCTGAGACAGAGTCGACTCTTTAAGCCACGCTTTATTCAGAGAAGACAGGGATCTGAGAAGACAGGGGATTAGCATCATAAAAATCTCCATCCCATCTCATCTCAGCTGCCAGAGGCGTAGGAAGAAAGGAGGTGGGGACAAAGGCTGTCAATCACTCTTCACTTAGGCTCACCCCTTCCCTGCTCGGGTGTTCTGCAGCTTTGCTGAGGCCACGTGTCTGGGCCTCTCCTTGTCTTCCCCACACTCAGCTAGGTTCAGGCATTTACTGAGGCTCATCAGACAGTTTCTGCCAGTACCAGCCTTGTCTCTTCTGGTGGTGTCTGGGCTGGGAGAGGTTAACCTACAATGAGCACACCTCAACAGTGTGTGTGTACATGCTAAGTTATGATAACACAGGTGCAGGGATCCCATTCTGCAATATGGAGGGAGGGCAGGAGTCTCTGTATAACACAGAATGCGAAAGAAGCCCTGCCCAACCCTTCTGTCCCTGCTTGGCTTGTCCATCGTGGCGTAGAAAGTCTGACAAGGCAGCTGGGGCTATGTCAGAGGCACCATCTGGTGGAGGCTGTTCCCATCTTGGACAGCCAGAAAGCAAAGAACGGAGGAGACTCCAGGGCCCGGTATCACTTTAAAAGGCCCCCATGCCCACTTCCTCCAGCACAGGCCCTCTTAAATGTTTCGCAGCCTCCCCAATAGTCCCACCGCCTAGGGACCAAGTGCTCAGAACTGGAGCCTTGGGGAGGACTTTGAAGATCTGAGCCACAAACCCAGGCCCGCACTCAGCACAGAGGAGGGGGCACAGTTCAGTGCTTACGAGAGGATATTGCTGTGAGACTCAAGGGCAGACTGGCTTTCTGGAGGGGACTGGTTCCCTGGGCAGGGTAGACAATGCCTGTGGCTGGTGTTTCCCACACTGTGGCCACCAGGAAAGGATTGTGGATTGCTGGGAACCACCCTAGGGCCTCTGATCCTACAGGGGTTTGGTTTTCTGGGCCTGAACTGGAGATATATGGATAGCTCCACTTTAGGAAGCCAGGGAAGGGAGAAATGCTACCCACCCTATCCCCTACCACCTTCAACTTCCATTCTTCGCCTTCCATTCTTTGTGGCTTCCATTCTCCACCAAGAATCTCCAAGGACTCACAGTGCCTGCTGGCCTTAGGAGGAAAAGGCAGCAGCCACAGAAGAACTACTGTATACAGCAAGTGCTACAGAGTGACAACTGTATGCAGCAAGTGCTATAGAGTGAGCACTGTATACAGTAAGTGCTACAGAGTGACCACTGTATGCAGCAAGTGCTATAGTGTGGCCACTGTATGCAGCAGGTGCTACAGAGTGGCCACTGTATGCAGCAGGTGCTACAGAGTGACCACGCTATGCAGCAAGTGCTATAGAGTGAGTGCTGTATACAGCAAGTGATACAGAGTGACCACTGTATGCAGCAGGTGCTACAGAGTGGCCACTGACTACAGCAGGTGCTACAGAGTGACCACGCTATGCAACAAGTGCTATAGAGTGAGCACTGTATACAGTAAGTGCTACAGAGAGACGACTGTATGCAGCAAGTGCTATAGTGTAGCCACTGTATACAGCATATGCTACTTGATGCATATCATCTCCAGAAGAGGAAACGTGTGGCACCATGGGAACAGTGGAGGGACGGACTATAGAGGATGCCTCTGTAGGACCCTCCCTCCACCTTTGCCCTCCTCTGGGTCTGTGACATCCGCTCCACTCCCCAAAGTGTCCTGAGGCCAAAAGGCCAGTTTACCTTCCTATGAGACACTTCCTGCCTATATCAAGTACACTGGCTCACCCTGTCCCAAGGGCACAACAAGGGGACTAGAAAAGCCATGTGCCCAGTCTCAGAACCAAGGGCAGAGGGGGGTTGTTAGTACCAGAGCCTTAAAAGATAGGAGCGCTTTGAAACAGCAAGGAAAAGTCAAACGGAAAGATGTCAGCCATCCGCTCATCAGTCTGCACTCACGGAGCCCGTGGGACAGCGCTGTAGAAGAGGCCAGCACCAATCAAACATTAATTTGGATGGAGCCGATGAAACAAACCCGGGCATGAGTCCCAGCTTCCCCTCTGGAGCTGTGTGACCCTGGGCCTGTCACTTAACCTCTCTGAGCCTCCTTTGACAGATTGCTCACCTGCCAAAGAAGGCTGCTTAGAGGGCTTACTTTTGTGTGGCAGGGACAGCCCGAGGCCTGGGGTAGATGCAGTCAGCATCCATTCTGTTCCTGTTCCTGGATGCAATAGCTAGCCGAGGCTATGAAAGAATACTCAATTCCCAGGCTAGAACGATGGGAGAGAAGTGGATATATGGAAGATTTTGAAGACAAGAATGAGCTCCAGTGGAGTCTTTGGCTCCGGGGAGTACCGGCTGTGTTCTAGAAAGTCTGAGTTTGGTGGTGGTCTGTGGTGTGTCACTAGGGGGAGGCTTGGGGCCAAATGCAGAGTAAGTCAAAAATGCCCGTGCAGGATTCTTGAGTGGTGAGGCTAAGTAGGTCCCATTAGTCTGTTGTGGTTCCCAGTGGGCTGGAGCCAAGGTTGTAATGTGGGGTCAGATAGTGTGTGTGTGTGTTCCGCTCTGCTAGTTCCTAACTGCTGGCTCTGTACAAGTCGTCCATGCTTGTCTGAGCCGCTTCCTTTGCTGCACAAGGGCGACCACTGTACCCACCTGGCAAGGTCACTGCAAAAACAGAGCCCAGCAAAGTACCAATGCGCACAGTAGGAGCTCAGGAAGTAGTGTTGATTTTGGTGCAATTGTTGGGGCCTCAGCTAGGGCAGCGGGCAGTGACCCAGGAGGGGTAAATGGGGTTGGAAGGCCAGTGAGGAGTGGGGTGTGCTTTGGGAGGGCACGTGAACCTGCCCATAAACCTTTCCTTCACGGCTCTGGGTGGGTGGAGTCTTCCGGGTGGCATCAGGCCAGTTTGGGGTAGATCTTCCAGACGCAGGACCACCGTGTAGGTGTGTTTCAGGCAGCTGCCCTGGTTCCACAATAGTGGATGGAAAGGATCTGAGTCTGAGTACTGCTCTCTCAGGATCTGGAGACCAAGCCAGCTGTCACTCATATCAGGTCCAAACTCTGCTGAGGTGCAGACTCAAAACAAGCAGAGACCTAGGAAAGGAAAGTCGGCCAGCTTCCTTCTGTCGGTCAACTTGGCACAGCCTAGAGTCATCTGAGAGGAGAGTCTCAGGTGAGAAAATCACCCAGACCAGGTTGACCTATGGACATGCCTGGAGGGCAGGCAGGCAGTGTCTAGACTGTTAATTGATTCAAGAGGGCCCAGCCCACCATGGGCAGCACCATTCCCTAGGCAGGCGGTCTGGGCTCTTTAAGAAAACTAGCCATGCATAAGCCTGATGGAACCAGCCAGGAGACTTCTCCAGGGTCCCTGCTGTACTTCCTAGGCTGTGAGTGATTTAAAGCGTTCTGGCAGAGCAAACAGGCCTTATCTTCAGCTTCCTGGCCTAACTTCCCTCAGTGATGGGCTGTGACCTGGAAGGGAAAACCAGATAAACCTTATCCTCCCCAAGTTGCCTTGGGTCAGAGTGTTGTATCACAGCCATAGAAGGAAACCAGAACAGTGCCAATACAAGGCTGCCTATGGTCAAAGAGTGGTAGCGTTTGGCACACTGTGGCTCACAAACAGTTACTGTGCCGTCTACAGGTGTGGAAACTGAGGCACAGATGAAGTTAGGAACCTGCCTAAAATTTTACTAGTAAGTCTCAGGCTTGAACCCAGGCCTGGAAGAAACTGCTCCGGTCTGGATGAGTGGCCCCCGAAACCTCCAAGGCTTGGTCTCTGGATAGGGCTCTGTGGGGAGTTAGAGCAGCCTTTAAAGGTTTTGTGAAAAAAATGGAGGGAAACTTTAGAACCCCAATTTCTTCCTCTTGCTCCTGTTTTCCCCACTATGTCACCCTGTGGGTTGATATTTATCCTGTGTGAGAATGAGCAGCTTTTCCGATGCAAATGCGACATTTGAGTTTCTCCGTGGGGGAATTGATTTCCTAGGCTTTGACTGTGTTTCATGGTTAGCACCTTTTTCTTATTTGTTTCCAGGAACTCTTTATATAGTCAGGATATTTATGGTAATAGGGATCTGTATCAGTTTCCAGGAATGCCAGAACAAAACACCACAAGCCAGGCAGTTTGAAAAGAAAAGGAAAATAAAAGCCAGAAATGAATTTCTTTCCCAGATCTGGAGGTTGGAAGTCTAGGAAAAAGGTGTGGGGCATGACATTTTTTTTCCCCCTCAGTTGCTGGTAGATAGCCACTTTGGTGGTAGGTGGTCAGTTTTGTGGGCCACTTTTGTACTACATTTGCTAGTGTTTTCTGTTATGTGTGTTCACATTTTCTCCACACGGTAGTAGCAACCATCCATCGGGTTTGAGCCAATGTTACTGGCTTCATTTCCCTTACTTCCTTGTTAAGTGTTTGTCTCCCAGTGCAGTCACCTTCTGGGGTCCTGGAGGATATCAGGGCTTCAATATGCAGGTCCAGGATCACCAAGTTCAGCCCATGCCAGAGCCCCGAATGTTTCTATTTTCTCTTTTGTGTCTGTATTTCTCGTATTCATTGCACAGAACAGCTTTCTTAGATCCCTGAACTGGAATGCCTGGGTTGCATTGCTCCTCCCACCCCGCAAACCCCCCAGTCTGTCTTCTAAAACCATGGAGCCCTGGGGAAAGGATGCAGCAGGGGGCTCTGAAGCGCCTTTGACCTGAAGGCGCCAGCGACAGGCAGACCAGCGACCTTGGGCATCACTCTGCCCCATCAGCGTCTCAGAGTCTCTCTAAATGAGCTAAAGATAGCCAGCGGCGGGGCTGGAGGACACGGTGAGGTGATGTCTGCCCAGTGTGTGGCTCCCAGCCTGCTGCATGGGCGGGGCTCTCGGTCGGTGGCTACTGGAGTCCTGATGAATAGAAGCTGGCGTTTATCAAGCACCCGTCGTACGGAGGGAGTTGGGCCATGATACCCTAGTTGTCTGTAGAAAGAATGAATAAGCAAATGTAGCCTGAAGTCCTCGTGTGTACTCACTGGGGACTAATGGCCAATCAAGGGCTCCCTGGAGGACACCACGCTGGCAGGGAGACAGTGCAATTTGGCACAGGTGGCATCGAGCCAAGACGGAGTGGAGGAAGCCCAGAGTCGCTGTCATGTGGTAGGGACAGATCCAGGATAGCTCTAGGAGATGACAGGAGAGAAAGGAGCTTGGTGGCTTTGCCTGGTATCCTCTGAGTCTTGCTGACACCCACATACTGGGTGACACCCACATCACTGGCCTGGCTGTACAGAGTCAGGGACAGACAGGAGGCTGGAAAGAGTTCAGGCAAGAAACAAGAGGAGAGCCTGCTAGAACTGTCTTGGGATCTGTGGCAGGAATGTGGTTCCTGTCTGCCCACTGGCCTGTCAGGCACAGTGTTCCCTAAAGCAAACCCCGACCTCATGGCTCACCTGCTGGGTCCCTCAGGGAAAGGCCCAGCCTCATGGTCTGCAGGGCACAGGTTTCTGCCTTCCCTGCTGACCCAGCAAAGCTTACACTGTCCACCATAGCAAGAGAAAAAATGCATGATGGGGGTTCACATACTCCAAGGGGAAACCGCAAAATGTACAGCTGATTTCCATGGACCCCCAGGCCAGTTCTTCTATGGGACCCTTGGATTTCTCCCTGTCTCCACTAGGACACAAATCCCTCACCCAAGAAGATGTGTGTCAACGTGCGTAAAACGATTGTGCATGTGTGCAAGTGTGCACGTGTGCTAGTGAGCTTGATGCTGGAAGTCTTCCTCTATCACTTTCCAACTTACGTTTTGAGACCGGGTCTGACATTGAACCTAGAACTCACTGATTTGGTTACACTCGACTCAGCAGCCAATGAGGTCCAGAGACCCACCTGTCTCCCTAGAGCTATGGTCATGGGCTTTGCAACCACACCCACTTCCCTCCCCACCCCACCTCAGGATCCTCATGCTTGCTTAGCAAGCCTGCCACTGACGAAGCCAGCTCCCCAGCCTCCTCCTGGAGGGCTATTTTTAGTATTGGCCTTTATGGGTCTTTGTGGGTTGGTGGGAGGAGACGGCTGGCTTAGTATCACGGTCCGAATGCTTCCAGACTGAGACGGGTTCCTCCTGTCGCCTTGGCATGCATGTGGGTATCCAGAACTGTAAAAACAAAGCAAATGGTTAACCTCTGGGGAGGGTCTCGGCCACTGCTAACAATCGCCCTTCATATCCCTCCACGGCCGGAGGAGACCACGAGGCCGTTAACTCACATATAATAACCCTTAAACATTGTCATTAACTTGCCTCTCATTCCCACAAACTGCCCAGGAAGGCTCTCGATGTGATCGATGGCTGCTCTTAAGCCAGTACTCAGAGGCTCACGCACTCGGCCGGAAACCTGTGGGCAGTGTTGCATAAGTAGACCAACAGCAGCATGGAAGTGTGGTCCAGCTTCCACCCTGGTCTGCTTTCAGGACTGCCATCTCTGGGACAACAGACACTGAGAGTGGGACCTCTGGGTCCCCAGATGTCACTGTATCTGATGACTCTAGGACAGCCAGAGGCCTGAACTCCAGTCCTCTGTCTGTTCCCTGTCCTTCATCCCCCAAGGCATGAGGATTGAAAGTGGGCTGGGGAAAGAGTGACCACCTGCCGGGGTCACATGTGAGGTGCTGGACCCTCTTCAGGTCATTACAGCGAATCCTTGGATTTATATCATGCTATAGGTCTGTCCATTCACAGATGGGAGACTCCAGGACAGGCCTCTGGGCCCCATCTTGTTACAGGCTAGTGTTCCCTGATGCTGCTGTTTCCTGTAGAAACCCAGGCTCTGGGCTGGCTGTGGCATAGACGGTGCTGGTAGTTATGAGCGCAGGATGGAGAGGAGAACCGGGAAGGGAGCTGAGCGCTTGATTGGCTCGCTGGCTTGCGGTCAAGGGCACAGTGCTCACCCAGAAGCTGCACACACATCTAGGCTGCACTTGGCAATGGGCAGTGTTAATATTTAATGAGCCGCGGTGGCAGTGGACAACTAGTGTTTGCTCAGCAATTCGCTCCCCCTCCTCCCTGAAGGCTGAGGATATGTGAAGGAGCACAGTGGCCTGTGGAGGAGGCTCTGGGCTGAGGTCCCCTCCGGTAGGGCTCTCAGCATCCTGTCTGTGGGGCAGCTGTGTTAGCCTGACATGAGTCACTGGCCAGACCCTAGGCAGAGTAGAATCTCTGCTCAGGGACCACCAGCTTCAGTGTCCACTGACACAAGTGCTTCCTGTGTACCAAGGAGTAAATAGCCAGTGTTCTCGCTGGCTGAGAAACAAAACTAGAGAAAGGAAGTAGTACCTATGCCTGCCATCCTGGCACTAAGGAGGCTGAGGCAGGTTGTCTGCAAGTGTGAGGCCAGCATGGACTGCGGAGTGAAACCCTGTCTCAAAATACAATAAAGCACCTGTGGTTCCTTGGTTGGAGTGCTCACGGAGCATTGTGAGACCCTGGGTTCGATTCCCCAGCATTGCATAAACAGAATATGGCGGGCACACTTGTGATCCTAGCACTGGAGAGGTGGAGACAAGAGGTTAGAGCCATCCTCAGCTGCATAGTGAGTCGGAGGCCACTTTAGCTCTATGAGACCGTGTCTCAAAAGTAAATGGACAGATGCAAGAGGCGCCGATGGTCATGGTCTGTGTAGGGTGTGCCTGTGTGTTGGGTGGGAATAATTCTCCAAGTCGGAGTTCCAGACAGAAAGGGGAGATTTGTAGCTGGTGATCCAGGTACTGAATGAAGGGTTTGGGGTACACAGTCAGACCTACAAGTGTGGGGACTGCGGGTGCCGGAGAGAGGTAGTATAGGAGCCCCAGCAGGCAGCTGCCCCACTAGTGGCTCTAACTATGAAGGATCCTAGGACTGGGTGAGATACGGTCCCGGGGGTCCTGTCTCAGGCCACAGGATTCCCTGATGGAGAAGAAGAGAGGAGACCCTGAGGGACAGTGGAGCCTGGGCCCTGATCCAGTTGAGGGACCAGGTGATAGCATCTCAAAGGGGACCTGGTTATGGGTAGAGCGTCTCTCATTTGGGACAAGGCAGATCTGTGGCCCCCACAAAGCACGCTTGAACTCCCGCTGACTAGCTACAAATGACTCATTTGGGGTGGTGTTAAAAACACGGATGCCTGGATCTCAAACCCCAAAGAGGCTCAGTCGGTACAAAATGCCTACTATGGGGACCTGAGGGACAGATCTTGCAGAGGACTCGGGTTCAGTTCCCAGCACCCACACAGGGCAGGGTTATCACGTCACCCCCATCCCCACCCCATGGCAAATGTCAGAGGCAGTGTTTGAACCCACGCTGCCTGGTTCCAGAGCCTGTACTTTCTGTACCTACGATGCCAGTCCTTCTGAAGGGTGGGGCAATCTTGTTGGTGGACTCAGTGTAACCTTCCCTCTGTCCGCGGTTCTCAGAGATGCAGATTCGGAGCTCCTTGGTCAGCCTGTGTTCTTGGGTTCAGAGAACAGGGAGGTCAGAGCAGATCAGGACCATCAGGAAGGACTTCCTTCTATGAGGAAAGAGTTAGACTCCACAGAGAGCACGCCCAGCCCCAGGACGCCCACTCCCCACTGTGATTGGTCAAAGGCTAAGTCATCTCACGTGACTCCTTTCCTTTGTCAGTGATTGGTTGCAGCATGAGCCTGGGACATAGCTCTAACCAATGGCAGGAGTTCCACTAGGGCAACACCTGGGGCAGAAACACTCCCTCTTTGGAAGGGGTTTTATCTGCTGTATCCAAATGATGACTGGAACTATAGCAGTTATCTTGCAGCTATGAGATGAACAGGCAGAGAGGAAGGCAAGAAAGAATGAGAGACAAGACCTGGACCTTGATGGGGGCCTGAGTTACTGAATAAATCAGTCTTAGCATTTCCCAAAGTGCCGAAGTGAGGTAATTTGCAGCATCGTTTAAGTCATTGTCAAGCCCCTGTTGGGGTTTCCTGTTACCTGAACTAGAAGTAGCTACCGTACACCTTGCGTTAATTAAAGTTTATTAAGCATCGATTAGTCCTGGAGAGAGTATGTATTTCACCTCCCAGCAGCACAGTACAGGGAGGACCTGACTTGTCTCTGTCAGTCAGTCTGTGCCGACGACATCACCAAGCACTGCAGCCTGGGGCTCAGCCATGGGAGTCTGGAAGTCTGAGATGAGAGTGTGGCAGGGTCGTTTCTGTGATTTTGTCCTTGTGGAGTGTAGATGTGTGTAGGGGTTGGGGCAGGCAGGCAAATAGACAGGCAGGCAGACAGACAGAGAGACAGAGAGGCAGGAAGAGAGAAATGGAGAGGAAGGGAGAATTGTGGCTCCTCTCATAAGAGCACCAATGCTATCAAGTTGGGCCCCACCCTCATGATCTCCTTAATGCCCTGACTTCAGATGTGGCCACTCTGGGAGACTGGAACTTTAGTGTATGGATCTAGGGGGACACACTTAGAAGGGATGTGACTTCTGCAAAGACCAGCTTGCCGGGAGACTGAGCTGAGATATCAGGGCCAGTCTGATTATTCTAGTCACCCTGTGTGTGACAAGTTTTGTGTGTGTGTGTGTGTGTGTGTACATTCATCCTTTTCCCTTATTCTAGCAATAACAGCAAGAGAATCTGCCTCAAACATGGTGGAAGGTAGACCAACAGGTGAGGTGCTCCTTCAGTCTCCGTGTGTGTGCCCTGACGCATTCACCTGCACTCACACACATGCACACATGCATCATACACATAGAGAGATTTGTAAAGATGTGGAATATAGTATACTCCACAGCCTTTGGGGTAATCTTTGCCTTTGACTGTGCTTTCAGGCCCAGGTGGCTATGAGTCGCTTCTGTGTCAAAGGTGAGCTTTTTCTAGAATTTCTATAGAACCAAGCAAGCTACGTCTTGGAGGACATAGCTTATTCCTCTTAGTTTAATGCATTCCAGATTCAGCCCTGTGTAGACACAGATATGTAAACCCCAGCCCCTTTAGGGGTGAGCAGCATCCTACCGTGACGCTAGGTCAGTCAGAGGCTTATCCTAACGTGACCTGTTGCCTTTGTGACGTCCAGTGTTTGTTGCTCTCTGCATCCGGTTTCCTCTCTGCAAGAGTCACCCACCATCTGTGCTGCTCGCCAGAGGTGACACATGGCTCCTACTCCAAATAGCTCCGGTCCCTCAGTGTCACCAGAGAGTCCGAGGCTCGAGCCCTGTAGGACTCCACTCGGTCTTCGCAGCCGGTGCTTAGCGTCTTCACAGATGGACAGTTAGTCCTCTTCCTATCTAGTCTCAAACCTTCATGCTTCGTTACCGCCCTCCCTGCCGCTGCGGAGGATGTGGGGGCTTTGAAGTGGGAAATGTCTGCGTTTGAGAGAGCAGGACCGAAGTGTATGCCTGGCCATGCATCCCTCCCCACACGCCTGCCTTGCTGTCTGTAAAAGGCTGTTTAAGGGTCGCCTCCCCTCCCTCTAACTTCACAGAGTTCACTCCCTGGTCTGGTCCACTCTTGCATCTGCCTGGAGGAGATCCTTTGCTGGCAAAGCCATCCAGCACCCTTGGTGCTGCCTTCTCCCCCAGGGAGGAAGCAAGACTCCCATCCGCCTCGCACTGGGCTGTGTTTTCATTCTGATTCCTGCAGAGGTAGCTGTCTGCAGTACACTTGTGTCCTGCAATGCCCAGACCTTCACGCTGGTTACTAGGTTTGTCCCCACATCAGCCAGATGTCCACGAATCTTTGCTGAGGGTGGAGCAGCCTCTGCAGGACCTGACCTTGGCCAATGGGAACCCATATAGAGTATTGGTTCTGTGAGGCTCAGCCTCAAGCCAGGTAAGGTGAGGGTAGCTCATTTCTTTGTAGCACAAAGCAAGTATGAAAAGTGATACCTGAGACCTACATCAGGCAGAGTACACTGGGCTCCTTCTACTGCTGTGAGGACAGCATGTGAAAGGCGTGTATCTTAGTCAAGGTTTCTATTCCTGCACAAAAAAACAATGAGCAAGGAGCAGGTTGGTGGCGGGGGTGGGGGAGGGGAGAGTTTACTCGGCTTACACTTCCACACTGCTGCTCATCACCAAAGGAAGTCAGGACAGGAACTCACACAGGGCAGGAACCTGGAGGCAGGAGCTGATGCAGAGGCCATGGAGGGGTGCTGCTTGCTGGCTTGCCTCCCCTGGCTTGCTCAGCTTGCTCTCTTATAGAACCCAAGACTACCAGCCCAGGAATGGCACCACTCACAATGGACCCTTCCCGCTTGATCACTAATTGAGAAAATGCCTTACAACTGGATCTCATGGAGGCATTTCCTTGAGGGAGGCTCCTTTCTCTGTGATAACTCCAGCTTGTGTCAAGTTGACACCCAAAACCAGCCAGTACAGCATGTAAGAGTCTCTCTGTTCAGCCAATGCTGCCCCAGGACAGCCATATTGCCTTGTGGAGAACTCTGATCTTGTCTCTCCTTCCAAGGGCGAGAGAAGGTCCAGGCCCAACAAGGTCCCCAAGGAGAGAATGTCCTAAGTCACCGCCAATCATAGACATAAAAGGGAGCTCCACTGTCACCTCAGAGGACAATGGGACTCCAGGGGCCACTAGACGGACATCTGCATTGGCCACGATGTCTCTGGTCACACCCAGGGTTTATAGAGCACTGTAGGCCTTGGCCTCCGTTGTCCCGTGACTTTCCTAAGGTTGGCAGTTGTGTGTTAGTTTTAACTGTCAACTTGACACATCCTACAAACACTTGGGAAGACAGTCCTAATGAGAATCCCCTCAGTCACATGGCCATGTCTGGGGAGACTGTCTTCAGTACCTTAACTAATGTGGGAAGGTCCAGTCTGAAGAAAGGTAGTGCCTTGCCCTGGTTGGGCCCTGGGCTGTGTAAGAGTAGAGGAAGGCAGCTGAGGTAAACACGCAAGCCTCCATTCTCCCTGCTCCTGACTGGGGCTGGGAAGGGACCAGCTGTTTCACACTCTTGCCTTGACTCCCCCCTCCCCCCAAAATGAAGAATTACAACCTAGAATTGTGAGCAGAAATGAACCCTCTGTCCTCTAAGCTGCTTTTCTGGTAAGGTATTTTGTCCTAGAAACAGGAAGGACGTAGGGTGTCCACGGTGTTTCTTCTCGTTAGCAGGGGTGTAAGTGGAGTGGCGTGGTCACTCGCCAAGTCTGTGCTGTGAGTGTGATTGTCTCAGTGATGTCCACTGACCCAGCTGTTCTGGGAACACATGTTGCTTGATCCTGGAAGCTTATGGCTGAACTTTAGGGATAGCCCTCCCCACATCCCCAATAAACAAATGATCTCAGACTCTGGTGGACTGGAGGACCAGAATCAGAAATAACTCAGTGAGAGACGCTTTCCAGAAACCCCTAGACCGGGCAGCTGGGCCTTGGGGTTTAGTCCCAGAGAAGTCCATGAGGAGTCCTCACAGGGACCCCAAATGGCTTATAAATGCCAAGAGGTCCTCACATGTCCACAGGACACAGATCACTTGCTTCCTTGACATATGACCTTGTGGGGTTTCCCAGCCTTCCCTGGTCCCTTGACTCACACCTTCAAATGTACTTAGTGACGACAGGCCTGCACCTCATTTGTTCCTGCCACACCACGAATGATGGATGACTTCCCACTCTGCTTAGGCAGGCAGAACCCTTGATAGCCAGGGTGAGTGGACCAGCAGGAGCCACAGTCACTTTGGAAAATGACAGTCGGTAAGTTGCTGGGGGTGGGCTGAGGAGTCCCAAAGTCAGGGTGTGGATCTAGAGGGACAAGGGTCATAAAGGCCAAGAAGTTCCCGCCCCCCCCCCCCCAGTAGCCACTGACAGCCACCAACCAGTGACTGCAGCTGCTGAGGAGAAAGAGCCATGGGCAGCATCTTGGCTTTATCAAGCTCTGTCATGGCCTGGGTTTCAATCAGGCTAGTGAGCTATGACCTTGAAGTGAGAGGTTGTGGGGAAGGAGAGAGAAGAGAGGAAGGAGGGAGAAAGAGAGAAACACATGCACACTTGCGCGCGCACGCGCGCACACACACACACACACACATACACACACACACATGCACGCACACACTCATGCACACAGGCACTGAACACCTACTATGTGCAAGGCCACAAGGTTGCTCCTCCCTCTCTAGAGGCAGCTCCAGTGTCAGCCCAGAGATGCACAGGACTGGCTGGACCCTCTTGGCACTGATCTGCACTTTCTCCACTTATACCAGAGCAAATAGAAGCCCTGAGACATGGACCAAGATTTCAGCCGAGTGCCTGCCTTGCCCGCCCCCCACCCCCCACACTCTTATAGGCTCCTGCTGAAGGACTTGACCACTTTCCTTAACGTCCCTCATCTGGGCTCAGGGGAATTAGGAATGCTTCCTGAGGCTCACATGGCAGTTGCAGAGAACACAGCCAGGTGCAGGCTGGCACTGGGATCTGAGACAGGTGGATTGAGAGTTCAAGGTTAGTCTGAGCTAAGGGGGGGGGGGCTGAGGGAGGAGCCTCTTCCTGTTGCTCTTCCTCTTCCATCCTCCCTGTGATCTCAGCTCCTTTGATGCTACTCTGGGGTCACCTCTTGTACCTTCCCTTATCCCCTACCCTGGAGCTTTGGCCCCCCCAAGTGACAGGTGTATCGGGGCCCTGGCGCAGCTGGAGCAGTGGGCTCTAAGCTCAGGGGATGCCTGTCCCCGCCTCCTTCTCTTTGAGGCTCAGAGGGCATAAGTTAGATAACCATGACACCTGTTTTAAATTAGCCTTCAGAAGCCTCCGACAGCTGAGAAATTATTTAACAGGGAAAGAATTGAGTACATGAATAAATATTAATATTAAATCACAGCGTCTCTCGATTTGAGGGGAAAGGAGGGGGGGCTCAGCAAGAAACAGGCAGCCTCGGAGGAGAGATGCTGCTGAGCGTATAGTCTGAGGACAGCTCATCGGTCACCCGGTTCTGTCAGAGCCGCACAGAGACTCCATCTGTCAAGGAGGCCGGCAGGTGGCAGAGGTGACTTCTGAGAGTCTTGTGATGGCTCAACAGGTATCTAGTCTAAGCTCTAGCCTCAGCCTCAGGCTGTGGCAGAGGGTGGAGGAGGAGAGACAGTGCCTGTCAGGGGATGGTTTCCCATCCCAGAGCTCAGAGAGGAGCGGCTGCCTGCCGTGGCCTCTGTGGCGCTTCCCTATGTAACAGGGCTGGTGTGTATGTTCAACGAGTACTTTGTGAAGATAGAAGTGAGCCAGGCAGAGACTTAATTATCCGCCTACAGGCACACGGACTAAGCCAGCCTTCCAAGGGAAACGTAATAGAAACCATTCTCCTGGAAGCCGCTGGAGGCATGTTCCTGGTTCGTCTGGGCGGCTGATGCCACATGGAGGGAAGTGGAGTTAGGCTGTCCTGGACTGGGAGGAGCCAGGACAGGCCATGTGCCTCAGGGCTGGGAACACAAGGAAGCTGGTCCTACCTTTCATTCCCACATCACAAATCAATACTAAGCTATAGTCAGTTACTATAAATAACAAAATACTAAGCATGACTTATGCACTCTGCTTTGACAGGCAGGCAGAGGGGTCCTCAGGGCTTCTGGAAACCACCCAGCATCCCCAAGACTCAAGGTCCTGATGTCTGACCTCCTCCTGTGACCCATTCAGACATATGTTCCTGTGACCGAATACTTCACAGGGATGGACGGAGGGGGAGGGGAGGACGAGATTTAATTTGCAAATGGCTTCTAGGGGTTCCGTCCAGGCCACTTGGTTCTATGTCTCTGGGTCTCTGGTGAAGCTGAGCTCCACAGTGGTAGAAGTGGGTGAGAAAGAAACTGTTCACAGCATGGTGGATCAGAGAGGAAGGAGAACATCAGAGACTGGGAACAACCCTCAAATGTACCCCAACCTCACCACCACTGACACACTTCCTCCAGCAAGACTCTACCTCCCCAAGTTTCCAGACACACCACCCCCCTCAAGATAGTTTTACCAGCTATGGACAGAGAATCAGCCTGGGAGCTCATGGCAGGCATTGCACATTCAAGCCATAGGGTCTGGAACCCTCTTCTGCTGGTACAGCACCTGGCTCCCTCATCCCCCAAGGACCTCTCCCTTCCATGTGCCCACCCCAGTGACATCCTTAAGTGTTGGGAGCATTAAATGAACTAGTGTGTTGGTCTCTAGGGACCAGCAATGTCCTGTCTTCCAGTCCCAGACCCTTCCTGCTATGGATACTGGCTCGTCCCAGCACATCCTGGAAAGAGGCAGACTGCCAGCCCCTTCTCTCTATACCAAGTGTTCAAAGATGGCGGGTGTAGGTGGTCCAGAGGGGACCTTCTCTAGGGATCATCACCTTATTCCCATCTCCGCAGAGTGTACCTTTGACCCCCATGGGGCGGTGGGGTCCCTGGACCTAGGCTCTCGTGGGCCCTTTATTAAGTTCAAGCTTCTACCTCACTGGAACAACTCTCATGCAGTCACACACTGAGTGAGGCTGGGGCTGTGCCAGCTCTGTCTGGTGAGTTCTGCTAGAATAGAAGAAAGTGGACTCAGAGAATGAATATATATATATATATATATATATATATATATATATATATATATTACATTCCAAAGCTGGACTCAGAGAAGGGTCTGTGCGTTTCTGTTCTTGTGCTCATGGGGATTGAGTCTTCTGTTTGTTGAAGCAAAATCTAGAGTGCTTGACAAATAAATCATATTGACCAGAAAGTGGGAACTCCCCAATTTCTGCAATGTGTCTCTTAAGGGTCATCTCCTTCTGTTCTTCCTTAGTCCTGTGTGCCCCCATAGAGCCTGTCCTACACCAATATCTGGGACTTCTTCTCTTCAGTGACTCCCGAGTCTCAAATGAACATCTACTTATACTTTCTCAGTCATCACTGATGGGTGGGTGGATGGGTCAGAGGATAGATAGGGTGGAAGGGAAGAGGGATGGATTAATGGGAGGATAGACGAGACAGATGGAATGGATATGAGGATGGACAGATGGACAGTTAGATGGATGGATGGATTGTGGATAAATTGAAGGATTGATGGATGGGAAGATGAATGGATGGAAAGATGAATAAGTGATTAAGTATATGAATGGATAGATGGATTAGAAGATGGATATCTAATCTATTGATGAATGGGTGGATAATCGATAGACCCAAGAGAGGATAGATGGAGGCATAAATAAATAAATGAATGGAAGGATGAATAGATAGATGGGTGGATGGATGAAAGCATGGATGGATGAATGAATGGTGGATTGGTGGATGAGAGGATTGATAGATAGTGAATTAATGAATTACAGATGAATGGGTGATGGGTGGATAAAGACATAGATAAAGGATAGATAGATAGATGAGTGGGTAGGAGGATGGATGTTAGGTAGAAGAGTAGATGGATGGATGAATGAATGAGTAGATGGTTGGATGAGTGGATGGATAAATAGAAGTATTGATGGATTGATATCTGGGTCACTGATTGATGGCTAGATGAATGGGGAAAGATGAATGAATGATGGATGGGTGGGTGGATGGATGGTCGGACATATGGATGGATGAATAGGTGGATGGATGGATGGATGGATGCATGCATGGATGCATGGATAGATGGTGGTGGATGGGCGAATGATGGATGTGCTGATGGAAGGAAGAATGATGGATGGGTGGATGGTGAATGGATGGATAGATGGTGGATGGATGGATGGATAGATGGATGGGTGCATGGATAGATGGTGGATGGATGGATGGATAGATAGATGGTGAATGGATGTCATACGCAACTCACTCTTAAGCTCTGTTAGCTCATGAATGGGGCATTCAGTGAAAACTAAGCTACCTGGTTCTGCCGCTCTCCTGGCTCAGAAAATCAGCTCTATATAATGGAATAAAGTATTGAGACTTCAGCCCATGGACTTTAAAGCACCATTTTGCTCTCAGATCTGGGAGCTGTCCCCTTCCCACTCACAATGTAGAACCTGCAGGCGAGGCGGTCCAAGACTGTGAACCGCAAAACTTTTTGTAGATGGTGTCTCAATGTAGCTGGCAAAAAAATAGATGCATGCACACAAGCAAGATATATGACAGTCAAAAATGTTATAGGAACACGGAGGAGCCAGCTGGCCACCAGGACTGACGGGAGCGAGGTCAGAGTTAAGCTGGAATGCTGCCAGTGTGGTAAGAGTCACAGTTGCCATCGTGACTGCCAGGTCTAAAACTCAGCAGCTAAAAACACTCACGTAAGCAGTGATAACAGTGGCAGCGCAAGCACCTGGGAGGCAGAGACAGGTGGATGTCCGGGAGTTCTAGTCTACAGGATGAGTTCCAGGACAGCCAAGGCTACACGGTGAAACGCTGTCTCAAAACATCAAATAAAACCAAAAAACAAAACAAAAAACCCCCCACAAACTCATACATTCTTAGGGCTGGGCTGATGTCAGGTGGATGTGAGTACCTGAAGCTGGGCTTCGCTGGGCTGTCTGAACTGTGGGTTCAGTTGCCCAAGCTCAAGATTGCAGGTTGAGCTGTGTATCCACCCTGGGTCTGCAAGTCGATGACGGTCCTCTCAGAAGAAAGTAGGAGGATGCCACATTGCTAAGCATATTTGAACCATGTCCTTGCCCCTATCATCCCATTGACTAAGCAAGTGACATGACCGAGCCCCACCTTGATGAGCTGGGCAAAGGGAAGAGGGGGCAAGTGGGGATTTATTGATCACTGGTCCAGGCAGTCACATGGTGACTCAGGATTAGGATCAAGGGTACACCGTTCTCACCAGCTATGTTACGTTGGATAGAGAATTTCCCCTGAGTGGGCTTCGGTCTCCCATTTCAGAGTCAGACATCACTGACCACGGTCTATCCAGTTGTGTGATCCCTGTGAGCCTCAGGCTGTACATCCACTGAGCACCTGCGGTCCGATCTCATGATCTCACCCTTGCCATTGTTTCTGGCCCTCTCTCACCCTCCTTTCCCCATGCCGAGCCTCTCCCTCTATCCCAGCCCCCAGCCCCAGGGTCTCTATTCTCTTCAAATATTGGGAAATGTCCCCGAGGTCCCTGATCTCGGTCATGGTTAAGCCCAGCCTGGGAGATTTGCTTACTTTAATCTTTCCACGTAAATTAATCCTGCGAAACCTTTCATCATTCTCCACTAGTGAGACTCTGATGAGGCGCATGTTGGGGCTCCCACTGTCCCCAGCTGCCAACAGGCTGTCACACTGGTGGGGGGGGTGCTTCTTATCTTAAGAAGAGAGTGTACCCAGAGATCAGAAGTTCTGAGCCTCAGGGGCCGACACCCATACATCTGTCCAAGCCTCGGTGTGTGGGTGTAGGGTGGTGTGTGGTGGGGAGGTCCCTACACCCATGCTTTTCTTGAAGTTAGAAACAGGGCTACAGAAACACCCCTCCCCCCAGCCAGTTCGTCTGTGACCAGTTGGCCACCTTCTATCCCTGTGTGGAACGCATGCCAAGTTTCTTTCCTCGACATATGGGAGCTCTTTATAGCAATGATCTCAACCTTCCTGACGCTGCGACTCCAGAGCTGCTCATGCGTTGGTGACCCCCAACCATGAAATTATTTTCGTTGCTGCTTCGTAACTGTAATCTTGCAACTGATATGAATCGTGATGTAAACATCTGATATGCAGAATATCTGATACGCTGGATATCTTACGTGTGACCCTCATGAAGGGGTGGTTCCAGCCCAAGGGGTTGAACCCCCCCCCCCCCAGTTTGCTGCCTTGTAGCTTTCTTGAGAGGCTGGACAAAGCAGTAGTGCATCTTTGTACACAGACTATGGGTTCAAATCCCAGGCAGGGCACTTGGTGCATGAGTAAATGACCCTATGTGGTCACCTGTAAAATAGAGTGCTATGTCTAAGACTGTTTGACTCAGAATCGGCTTAGGGAAGGTGACATAGTTGCAGGAAGGGCACAAAGGGAGAGGGGTCAGATAAGTATGTCCCACAGTGAGTGACTGAGTGATGGGGAAATGGATTGTAGACTCTCTCCCTCTCCCTCTCCCTCTCCCTCTCCCTCTCCCTCTCCCTCTCCCTCTCCCTCTCCCTCTCCCTCTCCCTCTCCCTCTCCCTCTCCCTCTCCCTCTCCCTCTCCCTCTCCCTCTCCCTCTCCCTCTCCCTCTCCCTCTCCCTCTCCCTCTCCCTCTCCCTCCCTTCCTTCTTCTCCCCCTTTCCCTCCTTGCTTCCCACATCTCTCTGTGCCATTTCCCTCCAGAGCCCCTGCGAACTGCCAGACCCCATCCAGGCTTCTCTCTTAAAGGTCTACGGAGGCCCCATCCCACCCCGTTTCTCTTTTTCTGTCTTTGGAGGTTTGTTCCCCTGCAGCAGCTGATGGTGAGACCTTTAAAAAATGTCCCATGGTCCTTCCTCAGTCTTTAGTGGACTTTCCTATTTATAGAACAAGGCCCACAGTCCACAGAAAGCCCAGGTGGCACCCTACTTTACAGACAGGGAAAGTAAAGTCAGCCGAGAAACCCTAGCCCCAGAACCTAGCTTACGCTCCTGTCCACCTCCATGGCTTTCTGCTGACTCCAGCCGTGCCAAGCTCCCAGCTTCCTTGTGCTCACAGGCTCCAGCCAGTCTCAAAGTCTCCCTCATGCTGTCCTGCTTCCTTGGGCTTCTCTGTCTCCTCTCATGGTCTATTCACCTCTGAGTGACATCAACTGGTCCTTCAAACCACCATTCCCACAATTGCTGAGTGAGCGTCTTAGAGTCCTGGGGCCCATTGTCTTCCTTCCATGACCCCTCTGAAACCTTCGGCTTCACATCTGCTTCTTGAGCAAAACCACACAGTGAGCTCTGGGGCCCACTCAATTGCCACAGCCCAGCAGTACAGAGGGCCGACACTGCATTCCCACAGTTCATAGCTCTGGAGGGTCAAGTTCACAGTCAGGCACCTGCAGTTCAGCTCCTGATGAAGACCCTTCCTCGACCCTTTGTCCTCACATGGAGAGATTGATGGTAGGGAGGGCTCAAGACTTCCTCTTACAGGCACACTGATTCCACCACAGAGACCCACCTCCACGATTCCACCTCCTCGGGACCTCACCTCCGAATCCCCTCATGCTGGGGGCTAGGGATTTGATGTATAAATTCTGGGGCGGCACATTCCGTTGTTAGCAGGTAGATCATTCTGGATCGCTAGCTCCCAGCTCAGTTTCTTGGCACTAAGGAAACATGAGAGACATTTGCTGATTGAACAAATGATCGAATGAAAGAGAGCGAAGAGGGTAAAACGGCATGCTGGAGAAATGGCTCACGGCCCTTGCAGAAGACCTTAGTTCAAATCCCAAGTTCCACATTAAGCAGGTCATACATGTGTGTAGACACATGCACATAAGCATAGAAATCAATCTTTTTTTAAAGTAAAATAGTTGGAAAAGATAATAGTCCTTTTGGATAGCAGTTGAGATTGGACTGGAACCCCAACTCCCTCAAATGTCTCAAGCAGTCTGTGAGTACAAAGGCAGTGGCCAATCACCGTCAACAGAGACACTGGTTTTGATTGGCAGCCACCTCCCTGGTTGCAGAGTTCTGACTTGTTTGTAGGGTTTTCCTTTCTTCTTCTAAACGTAGAAGCACACTTGAAAAAAAATAGAGGAGGAGAGGAAGTCACATCAAACTGCTCTGATCTCCCAGCCGTAAACGACACCTCTGGGATGCGAGCCCACCTGTGAAATATTGCCCGACGATTAGATCTCAAGCCGTGAGATATAACCATGAATTTCCATCTCCACCTTGGAAATACAGTTTACTGTTGGATCGGGGGTGAAGTATGGCTTTCTGGTTGGTGCAAGCCGGTAAAATACGGCCTTCGATCAGATCGCTGTGGAGAGAGCAAGGACACCGCGAGCTGGGACCGGAGACTTCACCACAGCCTGGTGAAGGAAATAGAAATCCGTACAGGAGGAGAAAGAGTGAAGAAGGAAATTGATGACAGTGACATTTAGGGACTTCTTCAAAGTTGTCAGCATGAAGGGAGGGGACTGACAAGACAAAGCATGTGCTGTCCTCTGCTGGGTGACAGCATGAGGCAACTGAGATGTCCCCCCTTGTGTCCCATCCAGCTGGTGAATGCCCGGACTGTGCAGCTTCTCCTAGTTCCTGGAGAAAGTCCCAGCAAGAGCCCTATGGGGTCCCGTTGGGCTCAGCCCAGTCTTTAATATGAGAGTGCAGCTCAGCGCCACACCGTAGGGCACCTGCAGAGCTGAACACCTGCAAAATTGGGCCAGCGATCCAAAGTGACCTCTAGTCTTGGTTTACAGCAAATCCTTCTCTCGGTGATGTCTCATACCCGGCCCACCACCGCTGCCGCTGCTTCCCTTCCTCCTTTCTGGAGAAAAGAACCCTAAATTTAGACGCTAACACTTGGCTCAGAGCTACAGCTTAGCATACCCAGGCTCCAGTTTAACACCTAAATCATGTGACCTGGGGGGCACAGCAGACACCATGCCAGCCACTCTCAGTCATGTCCAGAACAGGTTCCTGTCTCGGAACTGCCCACAGCTGACTGCTGACCGTGGTGCGGTCACGGTGTCAGGATCCACTCAGGTTGCTGTGCACCAGCAGACTCAGTTCTGTTTCATAGTACCCGGGGACCAACCCTGCCCCCTTTGCTCCTTCTCCATGGCTCACCGTTGCTGTCCCAGGAGACACCCCTGAGGACGCCCCTGCACACAGCTCTTCCTCTGCGCACAGTCCAGATAGCTACGCCCATAGCAGATAGCCTCTGGCCAGTGGGTGTCCTCCCTCCCAGTCTCCTAGCACACAACTGTGAAATGAGACCATTAGTGCACCTGGCCCCGGCCTTTTGGAGGCAAGTAAACTATGTGTATACACATGTGTGTATACAGAGGGAGGAGTATGCATGTGTCGTGTGCTTATGTATGTGTGTGTGTGTGTGTGCATACTTAGCACCACTCTGGGCACACCATGTGTTTCCTGAGCATTCCTGACACACTACTGAGCCCAAGCCACCATTTCTCACTCCTCTCCCAGCAGAGGGGCTCACGAGTCTCACTCACTCCTCTGGTAGCCATCATGTTGTCTGCGGCTGTGCTGGCCATGGGGGCTGGAGCTGTCACCCACCAGACCTTAGCTCTCACTCTGTGTTCTACCCCAGTGTGGGTGCTTAGAGAGACCCTGGAAGGGAGGGAGAGAGGGAGGCACCGGCTTATCTCTCCAGAGCCAGGCGTCTGGCTGGCCTTATCTCGGATTTGAGCTTGTAAAACATGGCTGCTATCATGCCATCTTTCAGAAGGAGCCTGGGTGCTCCCAGGGGAACCTTGTGCTGTTGATTATGACTTGTGATTGGACGGAGAGTGGGGGACCCTGGCGGACTACAGGAAGTCCACTGAGGAAGCTGGGGACACCGGGGCCAGGCGTGACACCATATTGGAGTGGGTAGTGTTAGGGTGTATGGCCCTCCTCTCTCCTACTCCCTGCAGTGGGGGAGTGCAGCTGCAGATGGGGGCTGAAAGCCTCTAGGAACTCAGCAGGAGAACATTCTAGAAGAAAAATAAAAGCAGTATCTGTACCATTGGCCTGCTGCATTTACCCGTTCTTGGATAAGTACTTACTGGGTACCAGGCCCTCTTTAAAAGGCCAGCACACTGATCTTGGAGAATGAAGGTTCCAAAACCTCACTTCCGTCTCCCATGCTTTTGTCTATGTCACCCCTGACCCAGTCCTCTGTCCTCTCTGGAACTCACGTGTCCAGTTAGAAGAGTGCTACCCATGGCATGAAGTTATCCTAAGGCACTCTGAAGGCAATGAGTGTGAAAACTGTCTTACACACTGTGGGGTGCTGGGCACTCAGAAGTGACAGAGCTGGAGGAGGAACCACAAGAAGATGGCAAGTTCGGCTACAGACTCTGGGGCAGGTGGGATGAAGCAGACACCGTGCATCTTGGGCAGAGGGGACAACATCTGCAGGGGACAGCATCTGCAGGAGGGCAGCATTGGGCCCCAGTGTGGGCCCTGACAGGGGCATGAGAGCAGACGGCCCAGGCCGAGCTGATCTGAGGCTGCCTCTCTGGCAGGGGGAAGCTGGGCCCATCTGGCCTTGTTTTTCTCCTGTCACTCTGGACCCTTTTGTGCAGAGCTCCCGACTGTCACTGCTTGCCTGTGATTCCCTTTGAACTTGGCATCTGTCTGGGGCTCCCTCTGGCCCGCCCTGTGGCTCTGATCTGTTGGCAACCCTGGCATCTGTTCCAGGGCCAGGAGGTGATTCTGGCTCCAGCAGCTAAGTGGGGGAGGGCAGTACAAGGACAGGTCCTCCTGGAAGGTATGACCCTACTATACTTCTGACATAAGCAGGTGGCACTTGCCTGTCCTAAGAGCATAGCAGACCACTTCCTTCCTCCCTTCTTCCTTAGGCCTGCCAATGGCTCCTGTCTACTGCAGCATTGTCTCCTGCCTGACTTCTGATAGCAGGAAAGATTGGCCACACCCAGTTCTTGCTTAGGGCTAGAAAGCCTAGATGGGACTAGCTCTGCCATTTGCAGGCTCAGCTTCCAGCAGCCTGTCCCTTGCCTCTGTGCAGTGGAGATAAGGCCAGATTGAGCTACCACAGGACACTAGTGGCCTGGCCTGGCCCAATCCTTCCTGCCTGTGCATAGGGGTAGGGCTCTGAGGCTAATGTCTGCATCTGTCTCTGCCCAGACACCTCAGTTCATCTCTCTCTGTGCCTGAGTTCTCTCATGCAGAAGATTGGAAGAAGACGCAGCCTAGAGCTGCTAGGCATCTTTGATAAACTCATATGTCCACAAGGCCCTGAGAACCATGCCTGGTATATGGTTGACACAGCACAGTCACTATCATTGTCACCTAGTGTCTTTGGGAGCCTGGTCCTTGGCTGCTGTGAAATCACACAGAGAGCAATGGCTTCCTCAGGGATCATCACTGGGCTCCTAGGCCCTGTGAGACTCAGGCCTGCTGCGAGCACATTGCAGTAAGGAGAGGGATGCAGGAGATTGGGGATGGAGGTGGGCCCAGAGCCCTCTGGCTACCCACTCCCAGTCCTGACTTCCATTTTGGTCTGAGGAATCTCTCAATCTCTCTCTCTCTCTCTCTCTCTCTCTCTCTCTCTCTCTCTCTCTCTCTCTCTCTCTCTCTCTCTCTCTCTCGTGAGAATTGGATAGGAAACAGCACAAGAGCCTTTCTGGGAAACCACAGCACAAAGCAAGCTGGCTCCATTCATTTGTCAGAAATCTCACTTGAGCATCTGGGAGTGGGAGGCGTGGCCCTGGGTGCCAGGGTGGGAAACGTCTAGTCCTTACAGCATTCTGAGCCTAGAGCAATGCCCCAGAGAGAGCAGAGCCCTTGACATTCATATTCTTGGCAAATGGAAGGAAGACTGGGTAGTAAGGAAGGCAGCAAGGGCTGAGCCCAGGGGTCAGCAAGGAAAGGGACCATTTGTCATAAAAGTTGACTAAAGGGGGGGGCCTACAGATGGCTGGAGCTTGCTGAGGCAGGAGGTTAACTGGAATGAGGTTAGTCCAAGGAGCCCTTTCTGCTTTTTCTCAGCCTTCCGAGCACCACTCTCCGTCTGTGGCTTGTTGGATGTGTGCATCCTCCAGGCCCTCGATGCCTGTATCTCTGGTGTGGGAATCCTCTCCCCATCCTCTGCCTTCTGACCAAGCCTCTCACACCTGGCCTCTCTACTCTTGACTTTCTCTAGGCTGCCGCCTGACTCCGGAGATGGTGTGGAGTGGGGTTGCCGTTAATTCTCCCTTCTCAGAGAGCTTTGAGTGTGATGCCCCAGGAGCGGGGAAACCAAGCTGGAACAAGAGACACTTGGGTGGTAGGGACCTAGTAGCTGGAGACTCCAGTCCTGGGGTGGTGGGGTGAGTTCAGGGGTCCACAAAGCCCAACAGGGGCCTGGGTCCAGACCTAGTGTAGGAAGAAAAGAGGCCATGAAGGTTTTCCAGGAGAGATGATAGTCAGTGAGCCAACGGTACCAAGGGATGAGGCCCAAGGGTGTGGCAGAGACTCATAAGGAGGAGAGACAATGACAATGTCTGCGTGAGGCAGATGGGTTTTATTTTTGTGGCTAACCCAGGGGTGGGGTGAGGCAAGTGTGTCTAAAGCCAGGGACCAAGGGTACAATTAGAGCAGAGTAAAGCTGGAGGCAGGGAGGCCCAGAGAGGAAGCCGTCCCTAAACAACAAGACACCCATGGGCTGCCCAGGTGTGGAGGTTAGAGAGTGGCTATCACTAGAACTGTAGAACCACGTTCAGTTCTGACCCCCCGGACTCCACCTAACCTCACGGCTGGGAGGAAAAGCTGAGCTTGGGCCCTGAGTTCCTGATGGATGCTTCTGTTAGATTTTTGGAGACAATGCATGAACCAGAGGTCAGCTGGAGAGCTCTAGGTCTGTCCTCGCAGCTCAACAGCGGGACCCCAAGTTTATGGGGGGTGTCCTCCAGGGTTCTGGAGCTGTTCTGGTGAGTGTATAAGGATCTTTTCTGGCAGATTCTGTGTATCCAACCAATGTGTGGCAGTCCCAGGGGGTGTCCATCTGACAGGTGTAGAGACCCAAGCTCAGAGAGGGCGAGACATCCCAGGTCACACAACGCTATAGCAGGGACACTTTCTCACACCTCCTCAGCCCAGGTTGCTGCCCCCACCCTGAGATGTCCCCAGGAAGCTGGTCATCCTATGTCCTAGCTCTGCAGAGCTGAGCCAAGTGGTGGCATGCAGCTGCTCGTCAGCAGGAGGGAAGGAGGAAGGACGAACTGGCTTCCGTGATTTCCCTGGCTTCCCGGTACCCGGTATATATTTTTTTTCTAATCGGCTCAGCTGCTGATAGTTATCTGGCTCCGCCAGAGAGCGAAAGAGACTTTGTGTCAAATGCTGAAAAATGACTTTTCAGGCAGCCTCTCTGTCTCTTGAAAGGAGGTGACGTGCTCAGAGCATACAAATCGCTCAACAGTCAGGCATCTCCAGGAGAGGAAGGAGTGTGTTTAGATTGCTAAAACCACTCTCGTCCCTTCCCAAGGTCATGGGTAGGCAACCCAACTGTGCTAGCGCCTGCAGGACACGGAGCCTGGAGCAGAACAGAGAGGCGTTGGTGAGCTGATTGGACTCTGGGCCGCCACAGGATGGGTCCCTTCAAGGAACGATGGATAACAGCCTACGAGGAAGGTTGACTTCAGGTTCAGATCTTTGCCAGCCCACGGCAAGCTCTGTGTTCTTAGACGCATCCCTGGGCATCTCTGGACTTGGGATGCTCAAGAAAATCTCTCAAGAAAAATCTCTCAATTTTTTCCAGCCACTCACAGACTAGATGTGCTGACAACTGAGTTTCTTAGTGCCTGTGAACTTTCAGAGGTTCCCAGGTAGCAGTGGGATCGTCCCCAGCACCCACAGACAGGCTGAGTAGGGGAGGGTGGGCTGAGGGATATGGGAGGCCCAGTCAGACTTTGGAGGGCTTTAGTGGCTTCAAATCTCAGCTTTGACACCCTGAGTGTCTTTGGGCTGTGTGACTTTGGGCAAGTGTCTTAGCCACTCTGAGCCTCAGTTCTTCTCCTGTCATCTGAAGAAATAACCAAAGCTACCACATGAGGGTCTATAGGAAACTAGGGCTCAGAACAGTGGCTGGCATGTGAAATGTCCCCACATGTGTCACTACTGCTCATGTATTGACTTCATCTTAGCTGGGCTATGTGGCCTGTCTTCTAACCTTACCGTGCCTTGATTTCCCCATCAATAAAGAGGGAAGGGCTGAGAATCTTAAGCCCTTTAATCACCTGACACATAGTGGGGAGTTTATCCCATGTAGAGTTTTCTAGCTCTTTGCAAAAAAGATATTCAACATTTGGCCTTCAAGTTTCTCTGAGGTTGTTCTGTTTCATGAAAATTAAGGACAAGGATTCATGGGAGAGAAGTCTAGGCAGAAGGCCCCACTGCCTGCCCTTCCTGGTGATGAATACTTCCTGTGCTAGGGTTCACCATGGACCAAAAAGTATCCCAGAGAAGGGAACAGCTACCACAGCTAGAGCCTAGATGGCCAACTGCAACCAGGCTCCTGGTCTGCCAGGGGATATTTACCATTCCTGACCTTCAAACCCTAGGTGGTCTTCAGGGAGGCCTCGGATGCTGCCCAGAGTCTGCCAGCAGTGTCCCCCTCAAGGGGAAAGCCAACAGCCACCCTGGGTGGGAAACCACCGAAGGCAGAGATGAGGCAAGCCACAAGCCAGGGAGTGAAGGGTCTCAGATGTGGGCTCTATAGGACACTGAGGCAGATGGCTGGAGACTAACAAGGATGGGGAGGTTTTCATGGCAAACCTGAAGCCGGGCTCCCTGACAGGAGGGGGGGGGACAGGTGTGTGGCCACCCATAACCCCTTGAATGCAGGAAACTAGGGCTCAGAACAGTGTTTGGCATGTGGAATGTCCCCACATGTGTCACTACTGCTCATGTATTGATTTTGTCTTAGTTGGGCTACGTGGCCTGCCTTCTAACCTTACCGTGCCTTGATTTCCCTGTCTATAAAGAGGGAAGGGCTGAGAATCTTAAGCCCTTTAATCACTTGGCACATAGTGGGGAATTTATCCCTTATAGAGTTTTCTAGCTCTTTGCAAAAAAGATATACAACATTTAGCCTTCAAGTGTCTCTGAGGTTGTTCGATCCCATGAAAATGAATTAATTTACCTCTCAGGTGAGAGATCCTGGCTCCTGAGAGTCTGTTAGCTGGCGACACACAGATGGTGTCTCGGGAGGTGCCTATCGGTGTCTGTGGGGGGCGGGGGCGAAGCTGCAGATGCTGAGACCTGAGCTACAGTGGGATCCTTACATCACGTTCTTACACGCATGAAGGGGCCAGTGCGGTGCCGTGGGGCATGGAAGTGTGGCCCGCTGGGCTCTCAAGCTCTCCCCCCTTCTTCCTGTCTACCTGTTCTCTTCCTCTCAGGGCCTGGATGGTTCGGTACCTCTAAGATGGTGAAGAAGAGGCATGAATCTAGCAGGCCGGGCCAGAGCCTCTCAAACCGAGCTCTTTAAAAAGCAGTTAATCCTTGGCACCCCCGGTGTCCTCAGCTCTAAAGAGGTCAATAGGGCCTCTGGTGACCCAGGGTGTCCCCCGTGCCTGCTCCCTCTGCTTCACCTCCTCAGGTACAGCAGCAGCTTGGACTCCGTTTAATTGTCTCCATTGTACTCGACATGCAGGGTAATCTCTGCTGGAACCATGTGAGACGGTCCACTTCCGGTCCACTCACTTCCAGTGTCGTATGGTTTCAGGTTCACAGTCCACAGTGCATCACCAGAGAAAGTCTACAGCTTCGGGGTGCAGAGCTGGGACTTGGGAGGCTGTCCCTGTTGCCCTTGGGACCCCATCCTTAGATAATAACATTGTCTGAAACGCATCCAAGGAGGTCTGGTGACTGAATCAAGAAACACAAGGAGAGTCTAGAAGCCAGGAACATCCTGAGCTTCCGCTCCTCGATTGCATGTGGGTTCTCTGTGTCCCCTGCTAGTTGGTGAATCTGTGACAGTGTCCATTGCAGGGTGGTGGGAACTTGTTTGAAATCTGAGTTCGAGTCCCACCCCCTGCCTCCTCTTAGTGGTACGATGGCCATATCTCTTCTCTGGGTCTTGGCGTCTTCATTTATAAAACATGTAACAAGCCCAGTTGCCTTGAGAACAGAGGAGCCTCAGAGAAACCACAGGGCAGGGAACTAATGGGAGATCAGCTCTTGGGTATGGCCGGCTACTTCTTCCTCCCACACTGCCTCCCTAAGGTGGCTTGAAGCCGGAGATGCCCACCCTACCAGCCCCGAAACTAGAAGTCAAAAGTCAAGGTGGATGCCTGTGAGGAAAGAGCCTTCCTTGCCTCCTAGTTTTGGCATATGTGGCAGTGTTTGGTGTCTCACAGCCTGTGGCTACCTGGCCCTGGTCACCTCCTCCAGTGTGTTTCCATTTCTTTGTGCCTCCTTCTTTGTAAGGTCAGTCTATCCTGTTAGGGACCAACATTAGCTTGGTGACATCTACAGAGACCCTATTTCCATTTTGAGATAAGGCCATTTTGAGAGATTTGGCATTGGGGGGGGTGTGGGGGAAATGGACTATGTCCCTCAATGTCATTCTCCAACCCTGGGATCCTGTGGCCCTTGACAGAAACCTGTCTCTGAAGAGTCCCTGCAGGAGCTGTCCCGTTCCTTATCTCTTTCCCAGGGAGTGCTGGCATCCTCTTTCAGGTCCCCTGCCCCATCTGGCTCTGTGCCAGAGGGATGTGTAAACAGATAACAGTGTTTACAGGGATGCAGTAGAGAGAAGAGAGTTTACAGAAGTCGAGATACAGTTTCGCTCCCACACTGAGGGAGGAACGTTTACAGAAGCCGAGATACCGTATCCCTTCCACACGGAGGGAGAGTTGGAAAGGTCTCAAGGGCCCAGCAGAGCTGAGCCTTGAAGGGTAAACCAGACACTGGTGGTGGAGGGAAGGTGCTAAGGAGGGTTTAGAAGAAGGGGCCTGCTGCAGCTGTCTGTGGATGGGGCTGGTCAGTCACTGAGTGTGCCTGTTGACGATCCAGCTCCTAGGAGACTGGGTCTGGGAGAGTCAGGCTGAGGATTAGACATTCCCAGGGGAGCCAGTAAAAGTTGCACATCCGAGCTCAGACCACTCATCCAGCAGTGAAGATGTCCCAAGATGAGGCTTTGCTACAGAGACATGCGGTTACCCCTGGGATTGCAAGAAGGTGTCTTCCGACCAGAAATCTCCCATAAAGATCTTCAACTGAGCTAGGTGACAGCCACCACAACAACCCACCTTCCCTGGTCTTTATCCCTTCTGCTCATAGGGACATCAATCAGACAAGGGGAGACCCAGGAACCAACTCTCCCTGCCCCCCCCAGACAGAGGGAAGGATTGGTACCCCTGACCTTGTCCCCCTTACCCTAGGGGACAAGAACCCCAAGGGTGGAGGTGTAACCCTCCTTGCCCGTATCTTCTCTTCTTTGCATGGCTGGGTTTTAACTTTGACTTCCAAGACTAAGCTTTTCCCTTACGCAATCCCAGAAACCCACAGTTTAGGTCACAAAGACCCGGGCCCCTGTTCCTAGGCCTGGTAAGTGGGCACCCACCATTTACAAAGAGCTCAGCATTTGGCTCACACATGCACTCTCCCCTATTTCCAGAGAGCAGCTCCTTGGGTGCAGGAGAGCCCTGAGCCCCTGCACAATTGCATCTGGGCCCCCAGTCATTCCTCCCACCGCCTCCTGCCAGCCTTCTTTTAACCCTGTTTACACACTGCAAAGCACACAAGATCGCTATCCTGTACTTGCCTAATGTCAATTTTCCCATGATGAGCGGGAAGCTGTAAACACTCATATTTCCACAAGCCTCTTCCAGCCCCATGGACTCAGAGTCAATGAACTGGACAGAATTGTATACTCAACATGCTAGGCCCTGCAGGGCATCAGGTGGGACAAAGCTGGGAGCCTGGCTTCTTGGGTTCCTCTTTGCCATTCGTTGACTACCTTCAATACCCAAAAGGCTTTTCTTTCGTCTCTCACTCAGTATCTGTCTATTGCAGCTGCCCCTGTGAGGCAGAGGAAGTGAACTCCAAAAAAGGACCACAGATTAACTGTAGTATGCACTGTATAGTGCTGGTCATCTTGGGAGATGTGGCCCCTGCCTGGCCTTCTAGACCCATGGTTAGCTAGGCTCCGAGCAGGGAAACACCCTTTGGAGTTTCTGCAGAGGAAGGCTAGGGTGTGACTGGCAGCGGGATTTCAAAAGCTTGACCCTTGGACAGGTACACACACATGCTTTCTCCAGAGGCACCAGACTTCAGATGTTGGGGGAGTTTTCTTCTCAGACTACCTTTCCCTGTAGACCGCCAGCTCCTTCCTGCCAAGGGAGTCACCAAGGGTGAGGCTATGTTTTATGAGGCTCTAGCACCAAGTAGGGCACTAGCACCAAGTAGGACCTCTGTTGTAGCCTCAGCCAGAGACGTGTCCAAACCCCGGCTGGAGCTACATGGGAACCGTTGAAGGAATGATCTCAATTGAATATGTTGATGTCAGATGAGTCAGCTTTCTGTTGCTGTAACAAAATGCCCCGAGACAAACAGTCTAAAAAGACTAAAGGTTTATTTTGACTCATGGTTTCAGAGAGAGATACACTCTCATGGCGAAAGCAGATAGTGGAAGACAACTCCTCACATCACAGAGCTGGGAATCCTGTATCTCTTTTCATGGGCATCCCTCCAAGTGACCTAAATTCCTTCCACTAGGCCCTGCCTCTGGTTTGAACAGTGCCACCTTCTGGTGATTATGCCTTCCACACAGGAGCCTCCGGGGGACATTAAGATCTGAACCAGATTATCTGCTCAGAACTTGCATGACAGAGGCTGTGTAGAAGGGGACAGATGGGAGGGGTCAGAAGCCAGCCTCCAGCGTTAGCAAATTCTGAGCGGGCTTAGGAAATGTCCCCTGTAAAGAATCAGATGGTAGACATCTTAGGATTTGTATGCCAGGTAGCAAAACAAGAGAACCCACCCAGGCACTAATATAACCACTGAAAATCTAAGTATTTGAAGATACCAAAGTGATTCCAGAGCGCCGGCAGGTCCTTCTATGGCAGGTAGTGCCAGGATTTGACCCTGATTGTGACTTGCTGAGTGCTGCTCTGAGCGCATTTCCTTCATCTGTGCTCTGTAATCCCCGTCTCAGCACCAGGAAGAATGTGCCTGATAACACTAAGCAATGGGGAAACTGAGCCACACAGCACCCATGCCAGCAGCTACCAGCAACTCTCCTTGTCATTATTGCTAAGTTCGTTTCTGTTGCCCACAAACTAGTGAATCTCACAAGAGCCAGGCAGGGCACAGATCCTCACAGGAGATGGGAGACACAAGCCTGCCCCACCTTGCAGGGACGTGCATCTCTGTATTTTACGTGGCCTCCTGCTGTCCCCTCCCCCTGCTTCCGGTTACTGGGACTGTGAGCTTGGTATCTCTGATTGCGGGTTGGGGGCTGAGAAACAGAGCGGAGGGAAGGCAGGGTGGAGCAGCTCTAGAGGCCCAGAGCAGAGGGTGGCTGATGGATGGCCCTGAAGCAGAGCAGCTCATTCATCCCAGTTCTGAAAAGAGAGATTGGGGTTAATTCAGCGTCACAGAAGAGGGGGGATGCTCCTGGCTAGTACTGAGCCCAATGAGGGCTGCTGTCTCTGGAGATGGTCTCCTGCCTCCTGGCTGAGCTGTAGAGAAGTGGTTCCCAGCGGTGCAAACATCTTTCCAGCTGTCAATGTTTCCTTCCTCGGTGTTGCTGAGGTTGGCCTGAGGCTGGCTGGAGCCACACTTTGGAAAGCTCCCTGCCTCTGGGCTGGGCTGGAGCCATTTGGGGTCCACACTGTGTAGAGAGAACAGGTATTTATATGCCCCACGTGATAGTTGCAAAGACCAGATTTAAGAAGGAAGGAAGGAAGGAAGGAAGGGAGGGAGGGAGGGAGGGAGGGAGGGAGGGAGGGAGGGAGGGAGAAAGGAAGACAGAAAGACGGACAGACCGACCAACAGACAGACAGGCTCAGACAGATGGAAAAAGAACTCCAATGTATTCACATTGTCTTTCTCTGTACTGTGAGTCACAGCGACTTTTGTTTTCTATGTAATTACTCCTGTGAGTTTTCCCTTTCGGCAATGGACCTGAGTTCATAGAGACGCCATGGAGGACAGAGCCACACTCAGGAAGCAGCCTGCTCCATGGTAAATGCCCCCTGAGCGTGGAGGAATGTTTGCCTTCCTGGTCCTTCTGCTTATCTCTCTGGCAAGGAGAAGGTTTGAGGAGCAGCTGAGAAGGAGCAGCCCACTGGAGCACAACTGCAGCATCCCAGTGTGACAGCCGATCCCAGCTCTGCTTGGGGACAAAGTGAAAAGCCATGCCCTGGACATAGCTGCCACCTAGGAGTCCTAGGGGAGGACTGGCTTGAGACTGGGACTCAAGGTGACCCATAGGAAGGGTCTGAATTCAATCATAACCGAGATTCAGACTTTAGAGGAATCATGAGTGACAGCTGTCAGGATTGGTAAGGAAGGCCCCAGGGGATCCTTGGGAAGCCTGTGTGAGGGACGATCTGTCTTCATGTCCCACAGCATTGCTATTTGCTATAAGCACAGGCCACACGAAGCCACAAAACAGTCGCACTGGAGGCCCCTTGAGCCACCGCCGACCATTCTCGGATACAGTTCTCAGAGCAGAGGTGAGACAGTGAGGGAAGATGAGACCCATCCCTCTCAACTGACATCCTAGCTGGGGCTTGAAGCGTGTACATAATTGGCCATAAACAACAGATAAACTTGAAGTACAGTCAGGCAGAGACTCATAAAGAATAAAGCGATTCTGGGAGAGGGAAGGCAGGCGCGCAAGACTCTCAGGCTTGGTTGTCAAGGGCTCAGCGGGGGGGGGGGGGCCTTGACAATGGTGAAAGAGCTAGGCACAGTGAGTGGGCCATGTGCGGTCACTAGGGCGAGGGTGTTCCTGAAGTGGGTATAGCAGCACCTGCTAAGGCCCTGAGGCCAGAGTGAGCTTGAGATGGTTTCAGGCAAGCAATGGAGCCTACAAGTGTAGCTGGGACAGACGGCGTGGCAAACAGCAGGGTGTGGCGGTTTGAATAATAACGCATCTCCTAACCTCATATACTTCAATATTTGCTTTCCAGTTGATGCAACTGTTTAGGAAGGATTAGGAGGCGTGGCCTTGTCAGAGGAGGTGTGGCCTTGTCAGAGGAAAGGAGGCGTGGCCTTGTCAGAGGAGGTGTGGCCTTGCCAGAGAAGGTGTGACACTTGGGCTGGGCTTTGAGGTTTCAAATATCCACACCAGGCTCATCCTCCACCCCTGCCTCCCACCTGTGAGCTAGATGTAAGATCTCAGCTACTGCTCTGTCACCGTGCCTGCCTGCCTGCCTGCCTGCCACCGTGCTCTCCACTGTGATGGTCATGGACTCACCCTCTGAAACTGTAAGCAAGCCCCAAATGAAATACTTTCATTCATAAGTGGCTTCAGCCATTGTGTCCTCTCAGGACAGCAATGAGACAGTAATTCAGACTGCGGTCAGGAGGCTGGGGAGTCGTCTCAGTCAGAAACGACCTTGCTGTGAAAGCATGAGCAACCGAGTTCAGATCCCATCACACACATAGAACTCACTCTGCCGGAGAGCCTATAGTGCCAGCACTGGGGAAGTGGAGACAGGCAGCTACAGGGAGCTCCTTGGCCATCCAGGCTAGCTAACCAGTGAGCTCAAGGTTCTGGGAGACCCTGTTCTAGTTCCCTCTCCTGTGGCTGTGATAAAAAAAAATGCTCTGGCAAAAGCAACTTAGGGGAGAAAGAGGTTAAGGGTGAGGCCCATCACGTCAGGGAATTCACAGCGGCAGAAGCCTGAGAAAGCCGGTCACATCACAGCCACAGTCAGAAACAGAGCAAAGAACACTGACACAGTCCGGGATGCTGGCCAGGGAATGGTGCCACCCTTAGTGGACTAAGCATGTCTAGGGGTCTGTCTTCCAGGTCATTCTAGATCCTGTCAAAATGACAGATGACACCATGACAACCTCTGTCTCAAAACAAAGAATGATGAAGGTGCTTGATGCTGAACTCTGACCTTCACAAGCAGATGCATGTGTGCCTACACACACACACACACACACACCCCAGATGCATGTGTACCTGCACAACACACACACACACCCCAGATGCATGTGTACCTGCGCACACACATACACACACCCCAGATGCATGTGTACCTGCACACACACACACACACACACACACACACACCAGATGCATGTGTACCTGCACACACACACATCTGTGTATCTACACACATACACACAACACATGCATGAGTACCTGCTCTCACACATTCATACACACATGCACACACACACACACACACACACACACGCACACTCGTACACGCACGCACGCACGCACGCACGCACGCACGCAGGGTTGACATGCAAGCTATGACCCTACCAGGACTGTTCAACGTGACGGGAGCTGTTAAAGTCTCGGGACTGAGGCAGTACAAGCATGCTGATTCATCCACAGGCTGCTTCCACCTTAGAGCCAGAGTAGCGTTAGTTCGTTCTGGCACCAAAACAAAGTGTTGATCCAAAACCCGCTTCAATACATTTCATCTGATATCTCTCCAGCTCTGTGGGTTCAAAGTCAGGGAGAGCTCCCTTCAGTCCTCTGGTGTAGGTCTCACAAAGGTAAAGTCAGCTTGTGTTGTCTGACTGGGTTTTCACCAAAGGCTCTAAGCAAGAGCTTTCACATCCACTGGGGTCTTGGCAGAGGTCAATTCTTGGCGAGTACCTGAGTGAGGTCCCTGCCCCTTTGCTGGCTGATCCTAGCGTGTCAAGCGAGGGCATGTCGAGTCCTTGGACTTGAATCTTCTCTGGCCTCTATGTGTCCCACGTGGAAGAACACTATCCACTTGTAATTGGGCTGGTGTGGTCACACAGGCCCACTACAGCCCTACCACTGTGATTGCACGAATTAAAGAATGCATGCCTGTGTGCCTGTGTGTATGTGTGTGCACACACAGAGGTGCACATGTATGTACTATTGAAGCCAGAGATCTGCATTGAGTGTCTTCCTTAGTCATATTTTTCGTGACCGGTTCTGAGATGGTTCATTTAAACAGAATCTAATGTCATCTAGAAGACAGACTTCTGAACACGGAGATGATCTTGATTATTGTCAATTAACATGGAAAGACCTGCCCACCAAGGGTAGGACTATTTCCTGGCTAGGATACATGGTGTAACAATCACAGCACCACAGCCCCTCAGGGCCACAGAGTCTCGTGATGAGGGTCCAGGGCTCCTGGCAAGAAGCTGAGAATTCTGCCTGTGCCCGAACACCACATGGCCTAGGGCTGCTTACAGGGAAGGTATCCACACACAAGGATGTGTCCCAAGATGGAGAGTGAAAATCTCAAATTAGAAAGACAAGATGATAGTGCCGTCTCTATTGGACCCTTCCAATGAGTGTTCATCGAGGACATCTGCATACCTAAGAGTTCAAGTAGTAGGAAAGATTTAAAATAAAAATAAAAAATAAAAATAAAACAGAAACAGAAACAGGAAATATCATCTCACAGGGAAGCTGGGGTAAGACAAGAAATCGGCCAGTCATCCCCGAGTAACCACAGGGTCCATTCTCAACCACAGATGTCCAGGCCCCCTGTATCAAGTGGAGTACGATTTTCAGGGAACGGGTACTCACCGTCCTGTGTAGTTACCATTGTTCCATGTGACTGGGATACTTGATATACACTGTGTCAGCGGTTGTTAAAGAAGCTGGAGCGATGCTTTGTACACAGAAGGGTGGGGACTTCACATCCCCAGAACCCAGACGAAAAAGCCAGGTGTCCTGCCCACAGACTCAGAGACAAAACAGGGTCCAAGGCAATTCCGTGATCTGGGGGCTTGGGAGGCTTGGCTTTGACATTCCTGGGAGAGATTGGGGCAGGGTTCTTCCGTCAACCAAGTGGCCTATGGGCATTTCCCTAAGGGAAGTTTTTGGAGAGAGGGTGGGGTGGCTGTGAGTGATGATGGAGATGTCCCAAGTGCCCGCAGGAAGAAGGGAAGGAACCAGGCAGGTATGGCGGGAGTGATCTTCACCTTCCAAACCCAGCAGTGATCTCCCCACCCAGGGCTGCTGTGGTAATTACTTCTCTCTCCAGGAAGTGACAAAATCCCTGCTACAAGCAACTGAGGAGGGAGGGAGGGAGGAGGAGGGAGGGAGGTTAGGGAGGGAGGGAGGTTAGGGAGGGAGGGAGGGAGGGAGGGTTTATTAGGGTCATGGTTTAAGAAGTGTACTGTCGGGCATGATGGGCATGGCGCCAGGAGCATGAATCGACAGGTCGTGGTCACTGGGGTCACAGGTCCCAAGTCTGGGACAGAGATTAATCTTGGAGCCCAGCTTACTTTCTCCTCTAGATTCAGCCATGAAACCCAGGCCGTGGGCGGTGGGTGGTGTTACCCACACTCAGGGTGGGTTTTCCCATCTCAGTTAACCCAATCTAGAAACTTCCTTGCAGACAGGAATGCCAAGCACATGATGTTGAGAAAGTGAAAGCAGCTGGTGAAGGCTCCCGGCTGTGTGACCTTGTTTACGCGGGGTCATTAAGAAAGGAACTGAGCCTAATGACCAGCAGAAACAGAGGTCACTGTCCTTGCTTCAGGAGCTGTTGGGAATGGGGGCGGGGGCGGGGTGCTTTCAGTGTTGAGATCATCTTGGTGGCTGTCCTATCGGTGGCCCTTTGGGTGTGTATGTCTGCCCAAATCCATCAGTCCACACTTGGGACCCGTGCATCTTTCTGTCAGCTCTGGCCTACAAGAAGTGGTTACCACAGTGAGAACACAGCCACAGGAGGTGTGACATTGTCTGCAATCTCCTGCATCAGGAGGTGACACCCAGTTTGTAAATGAAAAGACTGAGCCCCATGGGAAAGTGGCAAAACAAGACTCCGACCTGTCTATTCCCCCCTCTCTGAGCCCTACCCCAAGCCTGTGATCATCAACAGTACAGACTGGTCTGGATCCACCCACCACCCACACCTACAGTGTGACCATGTGCATACTACAGGCTCAATGTGCCATGGGAGGATTGCTGGAGCTCGCTCTGCCCTGCCCCTGAATTCTCATGCCCGACTCCAAACAGCCTACGCATCATTGTCTGAGCCCCAGTCTGTGACTAGGAGCAGGCCGTAATCAAATGTCTCCTACTCACTCGTCTAGCCTGCCCTTTCCAGGCCTGGCCCCTCCGGTTCTGAAACACCTGCCACCTGTACTTTGGCCTCTAGCAAAATGAAGTCCAGTAACAATCAACTCGGACCCCAGGCAACTCCAGTGACAGGCGAGCGCTCGATCATAGAACAAATGTAATAGGTTGGTGTTTATCTTGCAGGCTGCGTGCACTTAATAAAGTATTAATACGGGGAGCAGATTGCTTCTCCCACCGAGCAGGCAGCGTGTGATTGCAGAGGAGAGAGGAGCCAGTGCTCCCTGGAGAAGGGAGTCCCAGTGGGTTTGTTTCTTAGAGGAATGAATGCATTTTGTCAAAGGGGGCTGAAAAGGACCTTTCTCATAGCATTCCTGGGTTGTCAAGTCACCACACATTCCAGAGGTCCAGACAGATGCCCTTGTGGGAGGTAGGGGCTGACCCACTTGGGTGGAGATGAAGTTTAGCCAGGCTGTGATGGTATACTGGCTATGATGAACTTCGAGCAGTCATATTTCCAGGCCCAGATGGCTGGTCCTGAGTTTGGAAGATTCTCTGCTGCACCAGAGGACCCCTGACTCCACATCTAAACCCTCCTAGGAGCCTATGCCTCCCTCAGTGTTGGGCTTCCTGCCCTCTGTTTTGCTGACATCTGGGGCCAAGTGACTCTCAGTTGTCTGAGTCCGGGCTGCATCCCATAAGGTATTTCACAGAACAACTTCCCTCCGCTGTCTTTAAGTCATCTCTAAATGTTCCCTGAAGACCTCACTAGACCAGGAGTATTGTGTTGAGAGTCTAATCTGAGTGCTCAGAGGTAAGGCACTAATACAAACACGAAGGCCCTCACTTGGTCCCCATGTAAAAGTGGGGTGCAGTGGATGTAAGCCCAGTTCTGGAGAGGCAGGGACAGAGGCAGAGGCAGGCTGATGAATCCCTAGAGATGGCTAAGCAAGCAATCTAGCTGAATTGTTTCAAAGAGCTCCAGGTTTGGTCAGAAAGCGTCTCAAAAAGAGAAGGTGAAGAGTGATTGAAAAAGATGCCCAGCACTGTCCTTTGGCCTCCGTATGCACATGCAAACATGGACATGTGCAGTCATCGCTCCCACACACACAAGGCACGTGTACAAACAGGTGCCCATGCAGACACTGCATACAAACACACACACCATCTCTCTCTCTCTCTCTCTCTCTCTCTCTCTCTCTCTCTCTCTCTCTCTCTCTCTCTCTGACACACACACACACACACACACACACACACACGGGGTGGGGGTGGGGGGCGGGTGCTGCAAATCAGAAAACCAGACCTATTTCCATTTGGTCATCAGGAAACTCTGGTCACATGAGCTCATTTGGAGCAGATGCAAGCCATATCTTTCAGATCACATCTTAAAATAACAGGGTCAAGGAAGCAGAATTGTCACCACGCAAACTCTTCAAATTTCCAAGCCTTCAGCGCCAGAATGAGGTAATCCTGTGCAATGCCAGTTGCTTTTTTGAGGAAAAAAAAAAGAAGACAAAAACATTAAAGAAAGATCCCTCTCCATTGCCCTCAGCTCCCAAGCCCTTGCAATTAATTCTTATATGCTGAAGGACTTCTGTGTTTATGAGGCATTATTATTTAATGGAGGCCTATTTTAAATTGTAATTTTTTTCATTAAATTGCCTCATTTTACTTATTAAGACCAGTTTATATCCTAGCTTAGTGTGTGTTTCTTGAGTAATAACTATTTTTCTTTTAAGATATTCTGTAATGACTTATCATCTATATTTTAAGTTTTATTCCAAGTCGGAGACACCTCCCCGTGGCTCACAAGTTTGTCCCTGTGATGCTGTCTGTGAGAATGGAGGATGCAGAGGAAGATGGAGGATGCAGGAGCAGGTGCAAGAACAGGTGGAGGATGCAGGAGCAGGTTCAAGAACAGGTGGAGGATGCAGGAGCGGGTGAAGGGTGAAGGGGAAGATGGAGGGTGTAGGAACAGGTGGAGAATGCAGGTGCAGAAACAGGTGGAAGTGCAGGAGCAGGTGGAGGATGGAGCAGGTGGAGGATTCAGGAGCAGATGGAGGATGCAGGGAAAGATGGAGGATTCAGGAACAGGTGGAGGATGTGAGCCATCTACAGTCCCTGTTCTGGACTCTGCAAGAAGCCAATGAGGACAGTGTGACATGTGGACCCTTGAGACACCAAAGTCACCTCATCCACCCTCCCTGGAGCTTTCAAGTGACAACCCATAAAGCAGTCTCACTAGGAGGAGAATGGAGACACAGAGAGGTTAGGAGCAAAGGCCAGCTCCACCACATTGACCAAGTCCCTGTGTACCAGGCACAGCTCTGGGCTGTTTCTCTTTCTGCCTCTCCCTTGCCAGCAGTAACAAACAGAGTCATCTGCATCTGACAGAGGAAGAAACCAAGGCATGATAGTCAGGAGGAGTCACTCGGGGTCACATGGTCAGCCCATGGAAGTCAGAAGCTGCTAACGGGCATGTCTCCCAAATTCAAGGTCACCCTCTCTGAGCACCAGACATCCCTGACAACACTCCCATACAGAGCACCCTCCTCTACCTTCTCAGCCTTGCTACTTGTCCTGAGAAGTAAGCGCCTCAGCCCATTTCTCAGTTGAGTTGACTGAGGCCGAGGGGACTTGTCTTCCGACTGTTGCCGATGAAGACCAGACCTGTCTGGTCATCTGTGTAAACAGCTGAGTAGTCTGTCTTCTTTCTTCCTGTCTACCCACAGATGCCCCGTGACCAGCTGCCTCTCCAGACTTATGCACAGCCCCACGCCTGGACTCAGACACCATAGAGCCGTACATAGAAGAGTCACAGGCGCCTGTGCTGCGGCCGCTCCCACCTCCATCATTCCAGTCCTTTCTGTGCATGTGGCAATGGAGAGAGGGCTGTGTGGTATTGCCTGTTCTCTTTAGGCACATTGCAGTCTGTGTGGTTAGGAAGGCACATGTGTAGCACAGAGCGGATATCACATACAAGAGGATCCCAACATAAACTTGGGTTAGAGACCCTGGCATAGGCATAAGAAAACAGGATCTGGATAGAGCCATGGGTGGCAGCTGCAGTCTGCAGGCACATGCACCCGTGGCTCTGTAGAGTTTCCCAGGCATCACTTTGCCTGAGAGATACCCCAGAGGCAGGAGAATGAACTGAGAGGGTCTTGTCTGCTCTGAGGCAGGAGGATGCATTGAGCTGGTCCTGCCTGCCCTGAGGCAGAAGGATAGAATGAGCTGGTCCTGCTTACTCTGAGGCAGGAGAGTGGACTGAGCAGGTCTTGCCTGCTCTGGCCTCAGTGTCTCTTATTCATAAAATGGGAAAGAAAGTCCCTTACTTTGTCTTCTGTGGGGAGATGAAGCAGCCTCAGGTGTCTTTGAACAGCCCCAGGGTCTCCTTATTAATAGTATAACTACATCATTATCAATAATGAAGCACAAATTAATAATAAATAAACAAACTAATGATAAATAATACATACACCATGAATAATACATTAATATGCCCAGGATTCCAAACATCTATTGCCTTTGACGAGGGGACTTGATGAGTTGGCTAGAGATAATATGGAGGGGTTTCTGGTGAGGAAGCCGAATTATGGAGGAGGGTCCATGGCATCAGGCATGCTCCTGTCCTGCTGAAAGTATTTTGGTCCCTAGGAGCCCAACTGAACTTCTGCTGGGACATCAGGGACCAGGAGCCTCGTGGAGTGAAGTGCACCTTAGCTTCTGGATGTTGTTGCCTAGAACAAAGTTGGGGTGGCAAACACAGTGCCCAGAAGGGACTGGATGTGGCTTAGCAATAGAGTGCTTGCCTTGCGTGCCTCAAGTCCTGAGTTCAATTCCCAGTACTGTGTAAGCCAGACCTAGTGGTTCAGGTCTGAGAGACAGAGGCAGGAGCATGCCAAGTTTAAGGTCAACTTTAGCTACAGTGAATTTGACCAGGATGGGGGTGTATGATTAAAGAGAAAAGAGAGGAAGAAAGACAGACAGACTTTAGACCTTAACAGAATCAAATAGTGTCTGCCTGTAGAATATTTTTGTTCATCTGTGCCTTCATTTACTTGGTGATAGAGTATCATCACTGGGTAGTCCAGGCTGTCCTAGAACTCACAACTCTCCTGGTCCCACCTCCAGAGTTCTGGGATTACACATGCATCCCACCATTCCCTGCCCATCCAGTTTCTCGTGAGTCAGCTAGTAGCCACAAGCATGGTGGCATAGTGAGGACAGGCACTTGGCCTTGTGGGAACAACTAGCTGGCTATGGGAGACAGGATGAATGGATGGATGGGAAAGGCGTGGCCATGCCATGCACTGAGGTCATGGTAGATGCTGTGGGAGTCCGACCCAGATTTAAGAGGCTCCATCTAGGATGACGACAAGACATGTGTCAGGGTAGCTCTAGGGCCAATGGCTCCTTTGCTACCACACGAAAGCTTGGTAAAGTGCGAGCTGATTGGGACGAGAAGTGTCTTGCCAGGTAGAGGGAACAGTGGGCACAGAGATCTCTTCACTGACGGAAGCCTGCTGCTGTACATGGGGGAGGTGTGAGTAACTCAGAGTGGCCAAGGCTAAAACAAAAACAGGCAGAGAGCTCCTGGGCCACAGATGACAAGGGCACCTTGGCTGAGCCTTCCTGGGGCTGCGGCTTCATCCCCAGATCAAGGGAAAAATCAGAGTGGGACTTGGTGGCGGGGAGGCAGTAAAGGGTGGGGAGGTCTACATGTCCACATCACCCAGGAAGCTGAGGGTGTCTGAGGGTGGAGAATCAGTTGCATGGTATATTCAGTGGAACCCAGGCAGACTCCTCCAGAGATGCTCAGGAGGGCTCCCACAGAGTGGGCTACTCTGAGCTCCTAGGAGCAAGCTTTCATCTCTGTGTAAACCTGGGCAAGGAGAGCATGATGCTGACCCTTCATAACTGGGCCCACCTAGCTGAGTTCAGAGAAGGAAACCCCACAGGAGGAGAGAGAATGGGATGGGGGTTGGGGTGGGAGGCTTTGGAGAACTGGCGTGGGGGGGGGGTTCAGGAAAGCGAATGCTGCATGTGAGACTGATGGAGTCTGAGGGGATGGGAGAGCGGAGCTCATCAGGGGCCCAGTTGGCCTTGACAGATTCTGAACTTGATCCTGAATTGGAAGGCAATGGGGCGGGGAAATTGAGCGACATTAACCAGAGACGGGGCGTCCGTATTTGCATTTTAGAACTCTCTGAAGTGAGTGAGATTAACAAATCCGCAGGTTACAGAGCAGCCTATCTGCACTGCGGGGTCCTGGGGAGAGGCATTCTCAAACTGAGGGCAAATGGGGCCTGAGAAAGCATGAGAGGCAGATCTGATCCATCCGGTTCCTCTCCGAGGCTGAGCGCGGGTAGCTTTCTACCCTTTCCTCTTGCCATCAGAGACAGTGCGGGGGGGGGGGTACTCTCGAGGCCACGCAGAAGGGCATATTTCACAGACCCCCCCCCATGTACCTGGCTGTAAGGTGCACCTGCAGTAATTGGTTCCCTGTAATAATATTTATTGCGACAGTAATTACGCAGTGCAGGAGCCCGGGGAGGCTGTCGGTGGCTCTGCAATATGATATTTATCTTCATGAGATAGGGGTGACCTCATCTCCTCATGAGTGGTAATGCATGGTGCCCTCTTGCTGCCAGGTGGAGATAAATCCCAGACCCCCGGCAGGGGGAGGGGCATCAGCATGATCGGTGCCCCACCAGCCTTAAATCCAGCAGGTGGAGGTCTACCAACGACCAACCAGAGTTGGAGTCACAGTACAATCCATGGCGGTCCTCCAGAGACTAGGTCTCTAAACAGTCTTCATCACTTGGTACTCAGAACAGCTGAGAGTGTCCCTTCTCACCAAACTCCCTCATCTGGTGGCAGACACAGCCCTGATCCTGAGGTGGAGAAGCAGACAGCTCAGGCTGCTTCTCTTAACTGAAAGATGATTGGCATTGAAGAGGGATTGGTGGTCTAGGTGACCGGAACTTAGAAGGCCGAAGTCATTGGTCTAGAACAGGCATCAGGTGACTGTGGCAGGAAAGAGAAGAAGTTGGCTGCTGCTGGCGGATGTGAGTGCTCCCAGAGGCTTGTGTGTGGAATGAGTGCTCCCACAGGCTTTGTGTTGTGTGTGAGTGCTCCAACAGGCTCAAGTGTTGGATGTGAGTGCTCCCACAGGCTCATGTGTGAGATATGAGTGCTCCCACAGGCTTAGGTGTCTAAATACCTAGTCCCCATCTGGTGGCATCAGTGGAAGGGAGGTGGAGTCTCCCTGGGGGAAGTGAGTTTCTGAGGACAGGCACTGACATTTGATAGCCAAGCCCCACTTCCTGCTCCCTCTCGACTTTCTGACTATGACAGTTTGAGTGAGAATGCTTCTACAGGCTTCTTTGGTCCCCTCCTTCTTTGATGGCCCAGTCTAGAGAGGCTCAGGAGGGTGTCTTCGCCTTGGGATGGCTTCTGAGAGTTTAAAGGCTGAAGCCAAGACCTCCTTGCTCTCTCTGACTCACTCTTCCCTCCCAAAAATACATAGATCATGGAGATGGAATGGAGGACAGGGAGAGATGAGTGAACTTGGAGACTCCAGATGAGGTGACGTTCAGAGCATGGGAGAAGAGATGGAGACACACATGGGTGCAGGGACGCCAACTCGACAAACAAGTCCACGGAGACAGGCAGGGGCGTATGTTCTTGGAGAAATAAATAAGGGTCAAGGGTCAGAGAGTGACAGGGATGCGATTTTGTGGGCAATCATGTCAATAGGAAGACTTGTCTAGAGAGAAATGCCTGAACAGAGAAAAGCCAAGGCATTGGGCCATGTGAGGAATGCCATGTTGTTACGCTGAGCAGTGGGAGAGCTGTGAGCAAAATCCCTGGGGTCATGCTGAGTGGACTCAGAGATCAGCAGGGCTTCTTGTCAGTAGGGGTGAGTAGGGAGGGGCACAGAACAAGTGGAGGATGAGGGGAGTAAAGTAGGAGTGGTAGGCGGGGGCAGGGCAGGGGGATCCATTGGGAGGATGCTGCAGTAGAGCAGACATTGAGAGGTGGTACCAGGGCCAGGGAGGTGATGATAGAGGGACGAGGAAGTCGGACTCTGGATGTATTATCTGGAGCATCCAGGCCTTGCTGGCTCCTCAGACAACAGGACAGGGGGATCCTGGGAAGAAGCAGGCTGCTTGAGGAACAGAAGTAGCCAGCCGCTTATTTGCCACACTTTGAGGGTAGCCATGGGCCAGGTCATGATGTATCTTCTATTGCCAGGGGTAGGCATGGAGGATGACTGTGTCTCTCTGGGCAAGGGCTCCTGGCATGGGCGTGAAAGAGAAAGCGTGGAGCCAGGTGCTCCGTAGACAGAGCTACCTGCAGAAGCTGGGCCATGGCCGAGATGGAGGTTGCCAGGAGTTACAGGGTAGCATTCGGGAAACCACAGCTGCACCATCTGTCACCCTGGGTCTGCTGGCCTGTAGTTTCTCTTAGGTGGCCACCAGTGCTCCCTGACCTAAGCCTGTCATGCTGAAAGCTCTTCCCGAGCTACTGCCAGTGAGTGCCACTTCCTGTCCCCTGGCTTCCGCTCTGCCTGCTGACCCAAGGACATGTTGTACAGCATCCCGAAGAAGAGAGGCTGAGAGACAGCTACTCAGCATCCAGGCTTGGCTTTCTCCTTGAAAGGAGTCTTTGATCTGCAGCCATGAGAGGCCCCTGGGTACTCAGCTGGCACAAACCTGGCCCAGAAGGCGCAATAAGAGGCAGGCTGGAAGACACTCGAGGGCACCAGAGATCTCAGCTTACAAGGGCAAGGTACTTCTGATGGTCCCTGAGACCCTTGTCCTCTCTGACTATGGGACAGCCATTGGGAAAGACAATTCATTTTGTCCTTGTGAGATCTCCAAGCATGTGTGACAGCAGACAGAAACCATTCCACAGCCAGTTTATGTTGTCATCTAAGACAGGGTGTCATGTAGTGCAGGCTGGCCTTGAACTCACAACGCCCTTGAACCCCTGCTCCTCCTGCTTCCACCTCCTGTGTGTTGGGATTGCATGCATCCACTACCATACCTGACTAGAAAGTGAACTGTAGTAATTTACCCAGGGCCAATCAAGGACCAGGTGGCGAGACGAAGATGTGACCAATTCAACAGATTGCAGATGTCTCTTCAAGTTTCTGCATGCAAAGCCCCTTGTCCTCGGATCTAGATCAAGCTAAAGTTGGCCATGAATCTCTGGGCTCCCTTGGTGACTCATAATACCCCGTGGGGTCAGGCCAAAGCCAAGTCCAGCCACAGCTTTGAACCTGGTGCTCGGAGAGTAACTCTGTGATGCTTCTAGGCTTCCAAGGGGAAGCTTCAGTCATCACCCCCTGAGGTGGATGTGTGTGGCCTAAATAACCCTACAGTTTGCTAAATGTATCTTACCCTGATGTGCCTATGCACGGTCAGAGATACGGAAGACAGCCATAGTAGTATGTGGCTTAGTTCAGATGGAGCTAGCTCGGCTCCCAGTGCACCCCACCTGATACTGCGCTCAGCAGGGCTCAGCATCAGAGCTGACTGGCAGTGAAGTGGATGCCTGCCGCCCCAGAGTCCATCTGCCTCTGCTCTCTGAATAATTGGTGGATACACTTGTCAGACAAGTGATGAGAGCCGTGCAGAAAGGAAGGTAGCCATGTGCCCCCAGCCAAGCCTCTGCATCTGAACCGGTTCAGGCTGACCTGGCATCTGAGGAGGAATTCTGCAGAGGAGAAAAACCCTAAAAAAATCCATTGTTTCGTGGATGAGGAAACTTGGGGCCAGCTTGAATGTGCCTGAGGCCCCCAGAGCTGGTCCAGCAGCAAGGCTAGGACTGGATACAGCTCTCTGTCCTCTTCTCTTTGTCCTCAATGCCCTAGACTGGTGGATGAACCTGTGTCCCCACCCCACTTGCTCAGCAGCCTCTGGGCCTGGGCCATATGCAGCCCAGGTTAGGGCGGGGGTTCCACAGGGCCCCTTGGCACTGATCTCTGGGCACAGACCATCTGAGCCCCACTGTTCCATCTTCTGCCATGCTGTTGTCAAGATGCTGGCTTCTGTCTTTCCTTCTTGGGGCTGACCTAGAAGAAGAGGCCAGAGGATAGGACGGTTGGTTTCACCCCACATGTGGGCAGTAACTGGGCAGAGGGAGGCCCACACGTGTCTTTCCTGGTTTGAACTCAATGGATCCTTGTCTGCTTCCCACTGGAGGAAACAGTCCCACAGAGGTCCCACATCCTGTCCAGGTCTCTGTGGCATGATAGGAAATGATAGGAGGCCCTAGCCCTCTCTTACGTCCTCCTCAGACCCTGCTCTGAGAGCCAGCTGCCAATGAAGATATGCTAGCAGTCAACAAAGCCACAAATTGGGGGTGGGCAGCCCCTGAGTCTTGGTGGTCTTTATTAAGTCATGTGACTCTGCTCTGGGTGGTGGCAAAAGGTGGGAGGAAGAGATTGGCTTTAGAAAGTCAGGTCGATCTGGGTTCGAATGCCAGCCTGGTTGCTGCCATCCACTTAGCACGGAACAAAACGCTTCACAGCTCCGAAGAGCAAAGCCTGTGTTGACAGGGCCATAAGTAGTTAAGAAAGCTGGAAAATCGGCCTTCTTCATCATCCTGTGTCAGTGCTCGGGGGATAACCAGGAAGAGAGACAGATGAGCAGGCAGTTGCTCTCTGGCACGATTTCATTGTGAGTTCCTACAAACACACACATTGCTCTCCAGCTGGTAAAAACAATGCAAACCAAAGCTCTGGGCAAATTAGAAAGAGTTCTACACAGGGGATGCGCTTTCCCTAGAGTGTGGAGTCCAAGACCCTCAGCATGCAGTGTGCCTAGACTAAGTGTGTGTGGAGGGGCGGGGCCCACAACCAGGAGCCTGAGAAAAGCACCAAGGAGCCACTTGCTCTTAGGAGTGGGCCAGGAGAAGGCATACCTGTTACCTTCTGCCTCTCCCTTGTCACAGCCTCCTCCACTGTACCCTAGTCCCATACAAAGCTCCGCCCAAGACTTGCTCCAAGTTGTAGAACGTTGGGAAGAATTTCCTACCATGTCCCAAGCCTGGAACCCACCACATGTCCCCAGAAGACCTCTGTTCCACTTGTGTCCTGTCTGACACACTCTCCCTACTTGGCTCATATATTCCATAATTTCAGACTTCTCAGAGGAGCTTCCTAGGAATCCCTTTCCCAAAGGCCTCTCCTCCATTTCTTTCCCTGCCATTGCCCTGACAGATCCTTCCTCCGCACATCTCTCTCCATGTGCTGTATTCTTGATCATCAATGATGGCTTTGTCTGCCGGAACATCAGCTCCACGATGGAGGGCGGTGTTACAGTCATCAGGATACCCTGTCTTAGTTTCTTGTCCTGCTGCTGTGTGTGATCAAAGTCCCCATCAAAAGCAGGCCACTGCTCAAGGGGCAATCTACCAGGGTGGGGAAGTTGAGGCAGCAGGAGCTTGTAGCAGCTGGTCACATTGATTGCTCTCCCCGCCCCCGGAAGAAAGCAGTGAATGCACGCACACACTGGTGTGTGGTGCTCAGCTTGCTTTCCCTGCTTATCCACAGGCCCAGACTTCCTGCCTAGGGAATGGTGCCACCCTCAGTGGATGGGTCTTACCGCCTCAATCAAGATAGTCAAGATAACCGCCCACCTCCAGACATGCCCAAAGGTGATTCCAGATTCTTTCAAGTGAACAATTAGTACCAACTTTCACAAACCCCATGACCATCCTATTAAGGAGTGACAGGTGTCATTTCCTTGGCCGGTCGTTTCTCAGAAGTAGGTGGCTGCAGAAATTGACTGCCCAGCATGGGAGTCAGAAGCTCCATCTCTACTGACTCCAAGGAGACTCACCCCTGAGAACCACACACCAATATGCCCACCTCATACTCGTGTGAGGGAGTGGGGGGAGGGGCTGGTCTGTCATACCCAGATATCCCCATTGCTTATGACGTCATCTGGGGCATTGCTCACGCTTCAGCCCCTTTTCCAGATCTGTAACGGTGTTCACTTCATCCCTAACCCCAATTCTCTCATGTCACAGCAGTTAACAATGGTCTCCATTGCCTTGACTAGCTATCCCTGCTCTGTCAACTCACTCACAGAAGAACGCAGACCTTTCCTCTTCCAGTTTCCGGTCGTGAGCCCATTACCTACCTGGCCTAGTGGTGCCCAGCTCCTGACTACACTGCAAAAGTGGGGAAACCAAGAAAGAGGGCTGAATGACCAAGCCATGTTGGGTAGGACCAGTAACTGGATGGCTGTGTGATTTCCTCAGTCACACCCCCCCACTCCCTGGAATTCCAGAACAGAGGAGGAGAATGCGGGCTGCCGGTTCACACGAGTCTGCTTGCACATTCCTTCATCTCTGCTGTCTCCGGAGAGAGCCTGTGGCATGATGGGGTGGGACTTGGCATGAAGTGTAGAGGACTGGATATGAATTTGTTCTAGTGTGTGATTCTGTCAGTTAATATATGTGTTGGCTAGCTTTATGTCGGTGCAAGCTGGTTGTGGGCCCCTCTTCCTTGCTAAACTGTTAGATGGAATTCCTAAAGCTAGCCCCTCAAGGTCTATTCCCTCACTTGCCCACCGACTCATTCCTGAGGCCCAGCTATCAAAACATCAAAAGTCCAGCAATCATTATTTGGCTACACTGGCTAAGTTGTCCAATCAGGACATATCAACTCACTCCAGCACAGACTTCCCCATTTTTCTCCATAAAAACCCACTCTTGAAAAACACCTGCCATCTGCCTTTCTCTGATCCGGAAGAAGCACTCCCCATAGCCCTTGTCCCTCTAGGTTACTAAGTCTGCTTTGCAGTGAGAACTTAGTGTCTGGGTGTATTCCATACTGACTCCGAGGGCCCCCATCCACACTTACATGGACAATATACCTCTGTGTTCTCCTGTAAGAGGTAATACCTCTTCTTCAGAACTGCCATGTTGGACACACGTGACACATTTAGTGAGTGCCTGGTTCACATCATGTCTATTATACAGGCTTGGCTTGCCCAGGAGCCTCCCGGTCCCTTCGGGTCCTTTTGGCTGACGGAGGTCTTCTTGTTGATCACAGTTTGGGACCTGGATCACAGAAGCTGCACCCAGATTCCCCACCCCCTCTCATAAGCTCCGCCTCTACTCTGTGGCAAACACACGATGCTGCCTCTATTTCTCCTCTGTATGTTTCAGAGGGCGTGGTCACATCTGTGCTACTCCAGGTCTTTCTCAGAGCGCATGGGCAAATGTGTTGTAAGATGACCGGAAGATTCCCCTCCCAATGGTATGGTGGCTACTTTCTTAGACCTCATGGCCTCAGGGGCTCGCTGTGAACATGACTTCAGCTTACATTAGAGAGAGGCCCCAGAGCGAGCCCTTGTCTTCAGCCCCTGCTCTGGAGCTGTGGCCGCGCGGGTCCAATTCAATTCCCACTTCCACATTGATCTCTGAGGTCTACTCTTGTTTTTGCCTCTCGGAGTGTTGGACCCATTAAGCTACATGCAGGGGTCAGGCCCCTGGGGCTCAATCCGCTCAGGTTGCCTGCACAATTGAAATCCCAGCCCATCCCGGCTGCTTTTCTCATTAAGATGATTGGACTGGATTGATCTAGTCAATCAATAGGCGGACATCAGCAGCGGGAAGCCGATCAAATGAGCCTGGGTTGATCAGCCCCAGAACGAAGTCCCCACCAAGCTGGAGCGGGCATGTGGCCCTCTGGGATGGAGGTGGGGAAGTAGAGGAATGAGCCGGAGGTCTCACTGGACTGCATGGCGGGTGTGGACACAGCAGCATCCCCAAGGTGTGGCGACGGAGGTGCTTTGTAGATATCCAAGACTCCTTCCCAGCTGTGCACCCTTTGGTCGGCTCCCCCATGACCTAGCATGGGACCTGCCCTCCATTCAGCACGTGGGGGTGAGAATGCTGGGTGCTAAAGAAGCCAATGGTAGAATCCCAGGGCCTTCTTCCTAGGAGTTAGTAGCTCTGAAACTGGAACAGAATATTGGGTGGCACAGATCCCAGTGTGCCTCAGGGACCCTGTGTTGGGTAAAGGGGCCTCTGAGGCAAGGAGGTTTGGAGACACTGGGTCAAGTGTGTTCCCTCTTCTGCAGGTCCTGTCAGTCTGTTGCTGTACTATCTTATGTAAGCTCATGTTTGAACACTTGGTCCCCAGTAGGTGGTGCTGTTTTGCTCTGGGGTGGGGTGGGGGTGTGAGACCTTTAGGAGATAGAGCCTGGCTGGAGGAAGTGGGTTGCAGGAAGGGGACCCTTGAAGGTTACAGCCCTGCCCCACAGAAACTCTCTGCTTCCTGGTCAGTGGTGTACAACAAGCCACAGCTGTACACTCTCACCTCAGTGGACTTCAGCTCCCCGCCATGAGGGACTGCGTCCTCTCAGACCATGAGGCAAGATGAGCCCTCCCTCCCTCCCTCCCCATGTTGCTTCTGTCAGGTTCTTTGTTATGGTAACCAGTACACCAATTAGGTTTGTGTCACTACTCTGAAGGGGGAGGAGCCGGCGCTGGATCCCTGCTTTTCCCCCTTGGTCTCAGAAGGTCTTACATTTTTATTTCTTTTTTTTTTTTTTTTGGTTTTTTATTTCTTATTTGCAATAAGCAAAGGTTTCCAGAAAGAAATCACACCTTCCATAAAAGGTCGAGAGGGCGGGATGTTGCAGCACCAAACCCCGATTTCCGTTCTCTGGAGTGTCTAGCCCCCACTTACTTCCTTTCCTTTTCCACTTCTGACTTAATATCAAGTGAAACCTTTTTGGAAATACATTAACTTAGCAGACCATGAGCTTCCCCCAACCAAAGAGCTAAGCTGACTGCCGGTCGGCATCTGAAGCCCGTGACAGAGGTTGCCCCCTTTGCTGTAATTCCCATCTGATGTGTCCACCAGTGTATTTCAAAAGTGCCTTGACTTGTAACTTTTCTTTATTCTGTTACTGTAAAAACTTCATGAAAATTCTTCTGTTTTGGAACATGGAATTCAGGGTTACCTGAATCTATATTCCCAGGCCATGGTCACTCACACTTGGCTTCAGAATAAATTATCTCTTACCCCATTTGAAGTGAGAGTTGTGGGTACTATGTCAACCTTAGTGTGTATGTGTATATGTGTGTGTATGTATCTGTGTGCTTGTCTGTGTGTGTCTGTGTGTGTTTATGTGTGTAGGTGTACCTGTGTGTATGTGTCGGTGTGTGTATGTATGTATATATATCTGTGTGTATGTATCTGTGTGTGTCTGTGTGTACACGTATGTGTATATGTATCTGTGTGCTTGTCTCTGTATGTGTCTGTGTGTATTTATGTGTGTAAGTGTACCTGTGTGTATGTGTCGGTGTGTGTATGTATGTGTATATATCTGTGTGTATGTATCTGTGTGTGTCTGTGTGTACACATATGTGTATATGTATCTGTGTGCTTGTCTCTGTATGTGTCTGTGTGTATTTATGTGTGTATCTTTGTGTGTGTATGTGTGTGTATGTATGTATCTGTGTGAGTGTGTATGTGTGTGTATAACAACTATATGCCCTATGGTGTGTGTGTATGTGTGTGTGTGTGTAGGTCAGAGAACAGCTTTCAGGAGCCTGTCCTCTTGGAGTTGCAGGTTCTGGGAATTGAACTTGGGTTGTCAAGCTTGCTCAGTGAGTGTGTTTACCCACTGAACTGTCTCGCTGGCTCTCTGGGTCTTGTAGATGGACGGAACCTTACTGTTGGGGAAAGTTCTTCAGTACGGAGTTCTCATGATCTGGATCCCTGGGAGCCAAGGACCTGGCAGAAGGGAAAAGCCATGAGAGGGCGGGCGAATGGGATCGTCCTCTCACTGTAGGCTGAGGAGTGAGCAGGAACCTCCGCACTGGAGGCCTACCCCCTCTGTAGCCACTACCTCGCTACCTCATCTCCCTATTGCAAGTGGTGGTCGCCGTCCACACTGAGGATTCTTAGACCCTCAGTGTCCCACTCAAAGAATGGAAGAATTCATATAAATAGCAAAATAGGAAGGAGTTGGAGTCACGAAAGTGGAAGTGCAGGCCAGAGAGCAGGGCTGTGCCCCAGAGAAGGCTTTACCCCTGCTTCTCTGGAGGGTTCAGGAAGAGGAGGAAGCCGAGCGTTCCGGTTGGGTGGAGGAGGTTATTCTGTTTTGATGTACAGGCTTGGACTATGGAAGCCTCTATTCGTGTGAATGTCTTTTCCCATAATGCATATGATCTTAATCATACACACGGCCAATCATGCACAAGCATAAGATGGTGAATGGGGCGTTTCCTTCAAAGTTCATTCTAGCATTGACTGCCTTGACTGCAAGCGTCTGAAACCAGTTCAGGCTGGACAGGCTCACTGGCCTGAATATCAGGATGTACTTGATCACCGAAAGAGAGCTGCTAAGGGTTTTTAGGAAGAAGTGGCCTGCCTACTGCACCATTTGGAGCTTGATGGTATAGCTCAGTGTAGGTGGGGGTCCAGGTTGCTAAGCCACTCACCCTGCTTGCCTGTCTCATCTCCTGTCTCCTTCCCTCCACAGGCTACCTGACAGTCAACATTGAGCCCCTTCCCCCTGTGGTGGCTGGGGACGCAGTAACCCTGAAGTGTAACTTCAAGACAGACGGCCGTATGCGTGAGATTGTGTGGTACCGGGTAAGTGGCCACTCCACTCTACATAGCAGTTTCTGTGTCCTAGGGCTGTGACAAAACCCACAGATGAGGTTACATCCTTAGTCCTGGCTACCCCTAAGGTACCTTCTGCTCTCTGTCTCTCTCTGGCCTCTTCTGTACCCCTGATAATCCCTGGGAGCAGCGTGCAGCTGAGAACAGTACTGATGTGGTCCTATGCAGGATGCTCTGGCATCTCTGGTGTGAGAGAGAGGACAGGAAGGTTTCCTGTCTTTAGAACTGCCCTTCAGCCAGGTGTGGTGATGCATAGCTTAGCACTCAGGAGGCTGAAGTAGGAGGTTTGTTGTTTTTAGGGCAAGCCTGGGCTACATAGTGAGCGCCTGTCTCAAACAACCACAAAGCACAATGGATTTCAGAGGTATTTTACCACGTAAGTTCACTGCATAAGATCCAGCCTGGCACTTGACATCTGGTACCTAGCACCTGGCAGCAGATATCTGAGCCTAAGGAGGGATGTGGCTCAAGATGCATAGACATCACCTGCCCAGGGCCCAGGTGCCAATGGTGACAGCAGGAAGAATGGCTTTGGGACTTGGGCACAAGAAGCCATTCCAGTCACGGTTGGATGAATCTCTGTGCATCTGAATGGGGTATCCCGGGCTGGTACCCCTTTGAGGAGCAGGGCTGGGGCTCCAGGAAGGCGAACTTGGAGGCTGGTCTCTGAGAACATACCCAGGGATAACCAGGCAATTCCTCTCCTGGGATCTAATCCAAAGGCTGGTATCATTTCCTGCTAAAGGCCAAGACTGTAAACATGTTCCTCCTGCTGACCGTAGGGAGTCACAACTCCTCCACACTATTTGGGGACAATGTGTGAATGAGAGGACACACCACATCCCCAAACATGCTGTGCATGGAAACCGGCAGCTAGAATTCTGTGTAATTTTCTCTTTTCAAGAAAACCTTTTTTTTTTTTAATAGCAGTTAAGAAAGTAAAAGCCATGCTTTGCCTGTGGGTGGCCATGTGGAAGCAGAATATGGGCAGAGTGGACTCTGGCCTCCTGGTTAAAGATTCCCGATGGAAACCATTCTGTAGGGGCGAGCGTGTGGCTCAGTGGGTAGAGTACTTGCTTGGCACATGTGGAGACTTCGTTTTGGTTCCCCACGCTGTATGAATCCTGGTGCTATGCACATCTGTAATCCCAGCTCTATGAGATGGAGGCAGTAGGATCAGAAGTTCAGGGATATCCTTCGCTACTCTTCCTGGCACTCAGCCACAGAGCCTGGAAACTTGGGGTGAAAGAAAGAGGGAACTCCGGGCACACGATACCCCTCTCTAGCTTTTCTCCACACCCTCCTTCCAACAGGCACACATGTCTTGCTCAATGCCTGCCTTGCCATCCATCCTGAATTTCTGGTCTTGGGTTTACCATTTGCTGACAAGTCTTGTGTTGTTGGCTATGGTCATGTTCCTTTTGACCCAAGCCTGTCCTCCGTCTCAGCTCCTGATTGGAACCAGCTCTGGTGGCTTCCACCAACGCCCTACAGCACGATGCTGGCCATGGGTTGTGTCATCTGTGGGGTCACAAGCTATGGGGGCTGCTTGGCTGTCGCAGACTGTAAACATGGAGAGACTGCGACAAACTAACCCAGAGTCTGGCTGATACTGGGGTCACACTCTCCCTCATCCCCCGGTGGAATCAGAGAGAAGAGAGAAAAAAACATAGCCACAGACTGGTAGGAACTGTCCTTGTGGTAGAATTAGAAATGGGCAGAACCCACGGGCCCCAAAGCCTTCCACAGCTCCCATCAGTCATTATGCTGGAGGAGACAGTCCTTCTGAAGAGATAGCTTTCAGAAGAGAGACAATGCCATGCCAGGCTGGGTCTATCCCCGAAGGTGTCCATCCCTGTGGCTCCCTGGATAGAGGAGTTAATCCATCTTCCTCCTGCCTAACCCAGTCTACCTGCCCGCCCTCATCGCCCCCTCTGCCCCCCCCACCCACCCCCCCCCCCCCGACTGCTTAAAGCATTGGTTACATCTCTGACGAGTGTCAGGCCCTCTGTATGGTGCTATGGTAGGCTATATTAATTTATTTCATTTCATTTCACATCCTTTGACTGAAAGCCTCTGGAGTGGGGTGGGGGTATGCTGATGTATGCAAATCACATGCAAATTGACCAGTGGAGCCAAATGCCGGGGCCTTTTAATTCTGTAGCTGGACAGGGTGGTGGCTGGCTGTCTGGTTGCTCTCCTTGGGATCAGAGGAGCCCATGTGCTCTGCCTGTGATTGGGAGGAGGGAGGCAAGGAGGGAAGGAAATTCCAGGAAAGAGGCTCCATGCTGCCAGCTTTCCTTCCCTCCAATTGCTGCTCTTCTGCTCTCTCTCTCTCTCTCTCTCTCTCTCTCTCTCTCTCTCTCCCTCTCTCTTCTCTCTCTCTTTTCCCTCAGAGCCAGCTGAAGAGAGAGAGATAAGAACTGACCTACCCAGGTAGAGGCTGCAGGACCTGGGGATGGGCAGAGTTTCCAGAGGGCATAGGAGAAGCAGCCAGGAAAGCCCCAGCCTCCTTCTCCAATGGACAGCCCAGCCCCTCTGCCTGTCTCGGTTTTTTTTTTTTTTTTTCGCCTCCCCTCCAAAAGTCTGGCCACAAACAGCAAACTGCCCAGTGCCTTTAGTTTCCAGGCCCCTGTCACTCCCCTCCTCCTTCCTCCCCCGTCTCCTGAATGAGCTTATAGAGTCTGGCTTGGAAGGAGATGAATAGACCCCCACAGGCCCAGCCAGGCCTAGGCCTCCAATTGCTTCAGAAGGGAAAAGCACAGGCATTGTGGCAGGCTACCACTGCCCCACTCACTCAGCCTGGCGGGCACAAATCAGCCCGATGCGTGAGTCGAGTCTTGTACCTCTGCTCTAGAAAACTGTCCAAACAGTAGATCATCAGAGATTTTCTAAGCCATAGAAGCTTGAGTGAGTAGCTCGGGTGGTGGAGTGTTCACTGAGCATGTGCAAGGTCCTGGGTTCAATTCCCACCAACACACAGCGAGAGAGAGAGAGAGAGAGAGAGAGAGAGAGAGAGAGAGAGACACAGACAGACAGACAGACAGACAGACAGACAGACAGACAGACAGAGACAGAGAGACAGAGAGACAGAGAGACACAGACAGACAGAGAGACACAGAGAGAGAAAGACTTTACAAAGCATAGAGAATAGATTGGTTCTTGGAGGAGAGTGGGGAGCCAATAGCATTGACGTCTGGCTGGACTTCTGGGAAGGCCTAGAGAGACAAAAGGTGATGGAGAAGAAGCCTGGACTTCGGATACCTTGCCTGAGGCCTGGCTAATAGGGAAAGAACTCAGGCCAGTTTGGTGACAGTGCCAAAAAACTATTGGATCGTCTTCAGAGAGCACAAGTGATCAGAGCGTTCCCCCGCTTCCTCCCCCATGCCAATCTGCACCGTCCATGTGACTGCCTGCCCAATGGTCACACATGGCTGTTCTGATTTAAATCAAAGGGCAAAATTCTTTCCCCATTCACTCAGACGAGCCATTTCTAGCACTCACCACACAGAGCTGGTGGCAACAGATTGCAACAGAACAGACATAGGACATTCCCATCTCTGCGAGGGAACCCAGAATGCCTCTGATGTTCAGACATCCTCCCCACCAGAGCCTCTAGAATACTCTGTGCTTGCCTGTCAGAGGGACGGGGACGGCACTGGCTGTTCTCGGTCGGAGTCATTTCCTGGCACACTCACGCCATGGTGGGTTCCAGCAAAGTGAATTGTATTGATTTTGCGAGCTATCATCATTACAGCATGTGTGTTTGTGGTGAGGGAGGGTGGGAAGAAGGAGCTGTTCTCCCTCTTAAAATACCTTTGAAAACATAGCAGCAAGGGACTGGTCAGGCCTGGGGTCTTGAGTATTGTGGTCTCTGTCAAAGTCCCGTGTGATCTAATGACGCCTTATATCCTCCTCCAAGGGACTTTTCTGCTATGGCATGGGTTCATCGTCTAGACTGGAGTTCCCCAGTCTCTGTCTGCAAGCCCTGGTACACAATTTTTTTTTTTTCTTTTCTCAGTAACCAATAGTAGTTAATAGGGTAGAGGTGCAGTTCCATACATGGCCAGCAGGGGCAGGCATTCCGACACCCTATCTACCTTAGGGCTCAAGGAAGACCTCCAGGGGAATGTTACACATTAGACTTCACTTTGTCCTTCCTGCCCACCGGGGTCGTGTTCAGAAATAAGATGAATGCCAACCTGAGTGGCTGACATTAGTGTGACATTCCTGGGAGTCGAGGACAGGGTCAAGGGCTTCACACTTCAATTTCATGTTGTCGTCGAGAGGCAAATAATACGATAAATTCTGCTTTTCAGGAGAAGTAACCGGGGACATTTAAAATACTGGGTCTCGGGCCCTATTGCACCTCCCAACTTCTCCAGAAAATTCTAGACACACCTTCCTCTGGGCACCTCCAGCAAAGATGCATCTCCTGTGCTTCTGGGCAGCTACTACACAGCCACCTTGGCAGTGTTGGTTACACGAGCAAAGACTGGGCTTTGGGGAGGTAGATCTGTGGGTGAAAGAGGTTGCAGTACAAATGTGAGTATCTAAGTTCAAATCCCCAGAACCCGGTAAAGCCAGGTATGGTAGCACATGTCTGTAATCCCTGTGCTCCTATGGGGAGATGGGAGACAGAAACAAGGAAATCCCCAGAAATCCTCAGATCCTTGAGGGCCAGCGAGCTAGCCTGGGAGAGACAGCAGAAAGCCATGAAAAGACCCCATCTCAAACAAGATGAAAGGCAAAAGCCAGCAAGTAAACTTAATCTCTACGTTCATGTGCCCACATCTATACACATGCACGTGTGCATATTCATACGCATGCACGCGCACATGTACACACACACACACACACACAAGCCACCCATGTGTGACCACAGAGTCTGTCTGGGGAAATGCAGGTCTCTGCAAACTGTCTGTGGAGTGTGGGCACCAGGCACATTTCTTATTAGGAAATCCTGTCTAAACTCATTTAGTTGGGGGTCGCCTGCCCAGCAGACAAAGCCAAAGGTCTGTTTATATCATAGAAATCCATTAAGCAACTGCAGGGAATCATGGGAATTTAACCTTTCTTGGCGGTTCTTATCATCGCATCTTTGTTTTGTCTCCTTCCTGTACTATTTATTCCCAAGATCTGTTCTAAGCGCAGGTTGCGAGGCCATGGGGGGAAAAAGCCACAGAAGGGGGTGGAGTGGGTAGGAGAGGGACATGAGGGGCCACAGTGCTCTGCTTTCCACAGCCCTTTAAACAGGGATTTATTTATTTATTATATATATGTGTGCTCCATGTCAGCTTGTGTGTACCACATACCTGCAGCGGGGAAACCACGAAGCCCAGAGGGCATCGCATGCTTCAGAACTGGAGGCACGGGCAGTTGTGAGGTACCCGGTGTCTGTGCTGGAAATCAAACCCCATCCCTGCGCCAGAGCAGCAAGAGTTCCTAACAGCTGAGCCATCTCTCCATCTCCCCTGCCCCCTCCCATCTCTCCTCCTCACCTGTGGATGCTGGCAGCTGGGACTGGGTTTGTGTTGAAGTCCCAATGGTGTTACCTGGCCAGCCAGGCTCTCCCACTTCCCTGGGAGATCTGATGGAGACCCTCAGGGACAGCGAGGGAGGACAGTGAGCTTGGGTGTGAATGAGACAGCAAAGAGAGAGAACAGTCTGGTAACTCGATGTCTACAGTAGGTTCTGGAGGCTGGACCTTGATAGTGCATGCTTTGAAGATCCTGCGTTGGATGGGTATACTTGGTACCAGACTCGACACGGCATCTATTCTGTACATGGTAACCATTGTCCAACCCTGTTTCCTAGTGACCTAAGAAGTCCAAAGAAGTTAAATTTAGACCAAGAATGGATGATGTTTGGGGAAGATCACCACCTCCAGGCTCATTACACTGTCAGCAACACTACCTTTTGTCCCTGGGTGGTGCTGCTGTGACCTCAAAGTTTCTAATTCCTGGAAGCACAGGGAAGCCAGTCTGTGGATCTTTGTTCTCCCTGAAGCAGGAAACCCTTTCAAATGTTCTCTGCTGCTGCTGCTGCTGCTGCTATTCCATAGTGTTCTGTTTGAAGACAAATAGATGGCAGTGCCCCTAAGACAGTGCCACAGTCCAATGACATTCACCATCTTCTCAAGTGGCAGGTGGACACCACAGTGCATGTCCCAAAGAATGAGCCTGAACCAGTCCTGGAACCCTGAGATCTGGAGCCCAGTGAGGATGCTGCTTGCCCTGGCTGTCCCTTGCCTCTCCCTGGACCATGCCTGACCTTGGGCTTCCAAGTCTTACAGATTCCTGAAGAAGGAAGGCAGTGAGAATGCCCCTTGCTTGGGGCTCCTTCCTCCTGGTCCCTGGTCTCGCAGAGGGGGAGATACTCTGGGTTGAGGGGTATGGTGACCAGACTTACCACACCAGTCATATTGAGGGTAGAGAAGGTGGTCAGGGGGAACCTGGCAAGCAGAAATTAATGGCTGCCCCAGACATAATCTCTAACATCAGGTTATTCTCCAGGCTGGAGCCCCAGGGCACCTACAGTTTTTAACCAGTTCCCCAACTAACTGTGGTACCCTTGAACTGGCAAATGGCCCTGTTTGGTGGTTTTAGAAGAGGGGTCCCCATTCACTCACCATGCCTTATGTATGGCACAAGAATCAGGATAGCCCTAGGCACTGAGAGTGAGCCATGATGTGGGACCATAATCCCTCACTCAGGCAGATCCCCTGGTGGGGGGGATAACTTTAAAAGTTACACCCGCAAGAAGGACTCAGGGGTCAGGGAATTTGGTGCATATGGTTGGAATAGGCTCATGGGCAGACAGGAATCTGTGGTCAGGAACGGACCTCTCTGGGAAACTGAGATCACCCAGGGAGTGAGGAAGTAGGGCACATATGCCAAGGACCTGTGCTAGGCTGTCCAAGAACAGGAAATAAGCTTGGATGTTTGAAACAAAGGAAAACTAAGATGCTGGAGAGACAGGCAGGGACCATTCATGCACAGCCCGTGCCCCAGGGCGCCGAGTCTCCAGGGGGTTCTGAACACAGACACCGAAGGCTTTATTTTTTGTTTGTTTGTATTTGTGTGTGTCTGTGTGTGTCTGTGTGTGTGTGTGTGTGCGCGTGCGCATGTGCGCACTCGAGTGCATGTATGCATACCATAACACTCATGTGAGGGTCAGAGGACAACTTGTGGGACTTGGTTCTCTCCGTCCATCCTTGTGGGGCCCGGGAATTGAACTCAGGTCTTCAGGCTTGACCACAAGCCTCTTTACCCACTCATCCATCTCACCAGCCCAGCACTGGAAATTTTAAGCAAAACCCCAGCAGCTAGCTTGCTTTAACAATCTCTGCTGGTGGAACCCAGGATAGATCGGTGGGATTGGCCACAGAGAGGTCACCTTGGAGGTCACTGAGGCCAGAGGTGGCTGAGGCTAGGCGGGGCCCAAGATGGCATAGGTTCACCTGACGAGTTACGTGCTGTAGGGAGCACGGGACCAGCAGGGTGTGGCCTTGAGGTTGTGACGATCAAAGAGACTTGACCTTGAACTTCCGTTTATGAACGGCAGGAAGGTCAGAGGACTTGCTAATGGACAACTGGTGATGGACTGGGACTTCCAGATGGCTCCTGGCTGTGGGGTTGGGGCAGCCGGGTGAGGGTCATGGTTGCTGTTCATTGAGACAAGGAGGACAGAAGAGACGACTGGAGGCACAGCTATCAGAGACTATGTGATAGAGTTGTCACAGGAGAAGCTGGGGAGTTCTGGGGCAAGCCCGGGGTTGATAATGGAGGTCCCTACGGTTCACGTAGCTGACACCTAGCCTCTAACATAGCAGTACTGAGTGATGATTTGTGTCCCTTGTCCCTTGTCACTCTGCCTATCCTTGCCACGCTTATGGCTTCAGAATCATATTCCGAGGAACACCGGTCACTAGGAAACTAAGCCCTGGGCCTCTGATACGCAGTGGTTTGTGTTGGCTTATGGTTTGTGTGGGCTAAGAAGCCTAAGGTATGAGGCTGAGGTCCTTCCTACTGCTTCACAGAACAGCAGGAGCAAGACCGTGTCTACATCCACGAGGGGAAGTGGCTGAATACACACCTCCATTGGAAACTTCCTCACAGCAATGGCGTCCGTGAGTGTGTGTCAGCAGAGCTCTGATGACCCACCTTGGGGGAGGGGTGTGTGCATGTGTGCATACGTGTGAGTGTGCTTGTGTGTGTGTGTGTTTAAGCACGCTACTGACTAAGTTATCTCCATAGACCGTGCTGTACAATTTGGGGGGAGTTAAAAGAATGCAGTCCTGCCGGGCGGTGGTAGCACACGCCTTTGATCCCAGCACTTGGGAGGCAGAGGCAGGCGGATTTCTGAGTTCGAGGTCAGCCTGGTCTACAAAGTGAGTTCCAGGACAGCCAGAGCTACACGGAGAAACCCTGTCTTGAAAAACCAAAAAAAAAAAAAAAAAAAAAAAGAATGCAGTCCTCCAAAATCTCCTTATTACGCTTTACAAAAGCTCACACGTCTGAGTAGGTGGGTCATTTTTAGACATGAAATATGTAGTGTGGGTCACAGAAGTCCAAACTCGGGATATCTGTGGGACCTGTCAGGCTGTGAGAGACCCTCGTGAGCTTCCAGGGACCAAGGTGGGGAGGGATGAGAGCCATAATCAACACGAGGGGTGGGGGAGGAGTCACTGCCAGAGGCTGGGATCAGACCAGACCCCCAGCTCCATCAGCCTGGGTTTGCACACGGCTGCTCCTGGCCCGGGGGAGGGAGATAAGAAGGAAAGAAAGGACAGCTTGATGTGGCCAGTTCATCACTGCCCTTTCTGGCACCAGGAGAGAAATTTTTGACCAGAAAAAAAAAATCCTGCTCTTGGGGATTAAGATCAAGTTCCTGATACTGGCAATGAGATCTCTCCCTGCCCCATACAGGCCTGATAAGAGTTCTTGGCTCCCAAGCTGTCAGGAGGGAGAGCCAACAGCTGGCATGGACTCCACGAATATCAGGATGTTCTATTGGCCTGCACGTGGACTCCACGAACAACGGGTTTTCTTATTGGATGCCGACAGAAGCGGTCAACTTGGTGGATCCAGGGCCAATGGGGTGATGGCTGAGCATGTCTGGTATTTGTCCTCATTTACTCAAAGCATCCAAGAGAAAAGAGCCAGGACCTGGCACAGAGCGCCCTTCTGTGTGGCCTTGGGCCAACCACTTCCCCTCTCTGAGCTTCGGGATCTTCCTGTAAAAGGGAAGGTTAATCCCAGGCAGAGGGTAGAAACAATGTTGCTACCTTCCCACCTTCCAGCGGACCTTGGCTTTCTCTCTGATCCCAGAGGATCCTAGATTCAGAGGCTGCTGCAGGCCAGGGCGCTCCCTCAAATTGAGGTGGGAGTCCCCGCCCGAGCTGCTGCAGGGCCTCTGAGCTGGTGGAGTATGGAGCTATATTAAGCCTGAAGTGTGATTTTCAATGTCTCTGCCTGACTCACGCCCTGCTGGGTTTAAATGACAAGGGGCTGACTTAACTTGTCAGAGAAGGATTAAAGGCAAACTTCCACTCCAGCACACCAGAGAAATAAAACACCACAGCAGAAATGAGGTGTTTCAGAAAGCGGCTGCATCCAGCTCCATCCAGCTCCATCCAGAGCCATCCAGCTTCATCCCTCCTCAGCCTCTGCTCCTCCTAGCCCTGCCTTTTCTCCTTGGGTGCTAAGCCTCACTGGCAGCGCCTCTCCTTGCAGACAGCTGTAGCCATGGGCTTTTTCTAGAACATATATCTGACCAACCACTGCGACCCTCTCTGCCCCACCCTTCACACCAAAGCTCTCCATCACTCTCAGGGTCAAGTTCAAGGTCACCTAACCCAGCTGCCAGACCTTTCTGGCTCCAGCCTCGCTGCTTTCGAGGCCCCCAATGGGCACACCACCCGATCCATCGTATGGTTCATCCTCAGCTTTGCCAACACTCCTCACCCCCTCCCCTCGCTGCATCTGCTACCACAAGTGCCCTTCCCTTCCCACCCTCTGTCTGGCAATCGTAGAAGTTCCCTCAGGGCTCAGCTTCAGGGTCACCCCCAGGGACCAATGCCTGTCACTCTTCCTTCCATCCTCTTCCTCATCCTAAACTTTGACCTTGTTGGAGTTAGACCCTCATGTGCAGAGCCCTCGTGCACAACTTGACACAGGCATCAGACCTTTCTCACTGTCCCTAAGAGGACAAGTGTCCTCTGACTAAAAACTCAGAGCAGGGAGGTGGTTGGCCCGAGGCCACATAGCAGGGTGTTCAGCTCAGGATCCTGGCTCTTTTCTCTTGCACGCCTGGGGAACGATGGGCTGAGTTGTCACCTGTGCTTAGGACGTGCCAGTCTTTGCCTTTCCACCACCTTTTGGGGCAGGGCTTGGACTCAGAGGATGAACTAGATTGGTGAAATGACTCATTCAAAACACACCCTTCTGATTGGTTGGGGCTGTACCCTGCACCTTCTCACCTGAGGCCTAGTGCAATCCTGAGCATGTGGCTTGGAGTGGGAGGGAAGAAATGGCATCAGATAACTTTTTCAAACGTTTTCTGCCTTTGTTTTGAGGCAGGGTCTCTCAGAGTCTTGAGGTCAGTGGTGCAGCTATAGTGGCTGCCACCGAGCTCCAAGGATCCTGTCTTCACCTCTCCAGAGCTGAGAAGAATGAAGAAAGGAAGGAAGGAGGGAGGGAGAGAGGGAGTGAGGGAGAAAGAGAGAGAGAGAGAGAGAGAGAGAGAGAGAGAGAGAGAGAGAGAGAGAGAGAGAGAGAGAGAGAGAGAGAGAGAGAGAGGAGATTTCTGGGGAAATGTAAAAGTTGATCGAGCAAAGATTTTTATTACAGTGTGAGCTTTCCAACCACAGATAGAGTATCTTGGGATAGGTGGCTTCCCCGCTTGAAGGTGTCTAAGCACCTGTCAGAGTGGCTACCCACCAGCACAGCAGTAAGGAAGGCTCAAAGCCAGCTGAGTGACTCTTTGTGGTTCTGATCTGGGGCTCTGGACTGTCCCAGGCTGCACTACCCTGCAGTGTCATGGTGGAAGGAATGGAAGGTCTGATGGCAGCCTCGCTGATGGTGGCTGGGTAGCGTTCTGCAGAAAGCTGGTGTTTGGATGACTTCCGCATGCTCTGGGAACCAGAATCACCTAGAAGTGACCTCTGAGTGGACATCCATGGGCGAGGCCAGCCATGCCTGGGAGCTGAGAGGAAAGGACACAGGAAGGAATTTTAACTGAAGAGGGCTTGTGCCCTGTGGCCCTAATAAAGCTTATCTCTGTGTGGTACTCATTCCAAGCATAGCTAGTGCTATCCACAGGCCTGAGGACAAAGGTCATTCATTCCCTGTCATCCTCTAGAGCCCCATAGTACCCAACCCCAGCCTGCACTCCCATCTTCCTCCCCATGAGCTCTTTCTTCCATGAATACAGAAGCTGGGGGCGGGGAATTCAGAGGCCTCCAGGAACTCCCAGAGAAGGAGCAAGGACTACAGCTCAGAAAACTTACATCAGGATGGGTGAAGACCCTGCCCAGGCCATGAGGCTGGAGTTAGACTCTAAGACTGAGTCCTTTCTGCTGAGAGCCCCGGGAGACCAGGTCCACTGCAAGGGGAGGTGAGAACTCCTGAGTGGTTAGATCCCTAGGAAGGGCTGAGCCCTCTGAAGTAAGAGCCTGCAGGTTGACAAGATAGGGCTCAAACCCTGACTCCCCCATAGTGAGCATGAATGCTAACCACAGTGTTGGTCAGCTGCAATGCTGGGTGTTTCACCAGCCACCTCTGAATACGCAACAGCTGGGGACAACGAGGCTCAGAGAAGTACACTAGCTGGCCCCTGGTCTCCCGTCCAGCAAGGTCCAGGCAGATTTAAACACTAGCCAGTCTGGTTATCTTGATGCAGGTCTCCAAGGTTTCTGGGCCATCCACTTCCACTCTAAAGACAGGAGGAGGATGTGGGCAGAGGAATAGACTGGGCCAGAGGCTTCAGGATGCTGTCATCAGCGCCTGGCTAGAGCCACCTGTCTGCAGAGGCACAGACCCATGAAGACATTGTCAACATCAAGCAAGGGTGTGTGGGAGACACGGCACGGTTCACCTAGCCTGGGATGAGCACTCGGGGCGGAGAGGCAGCAGCAGTGTCCCCCCTCCCCTCCCCATCCTTACAGAATCCTCCAAACTGAATGCTTCTTTAGAAAATGCTGGGCGAAACTGTCCAGAGGTGACTCCTTGTAGAGGCAAAACACAGAGAGAGAGAGAGAGACCTCAGCCACCCTGGGGATGGAGGCAGGAGCCTGGGTCAACCAAGCCTGCTTGGGAGATAACTCAGCAGCTGACGCTGTGTTGCTGTTGCTGTTGTTGTTATTCTTCTGTAAGGTGGCGGGGTGACTCCGATGAGCGTAAACATGCATTGTGAAGCGGTGGTTCTTGGGGGATATGCTTTAACGGCTATAATAATCATCTTAATTGGCACATTAATTATACGAGAGCAGGTGCTTCCAAAATAATTGCGGATGTTGGAAAGCTGTTTATTTCCTTAAGTGGCTCACATGGTCCCCTTTAACCCTTGAATAGCAGACCACTCAAGGTACAACCGGGACAGGAGGGAAGCCCATCTCATCTGTCAGTTCAGAACCTGGGTGATCCCCTTACCCCCCAAATCCTCATGTCACTCCTCAACCCTCCCGGTGGAGAAGAAGTGTCACCAGAGAGCTTGGGCTTTCACACGGAGGTCTTGTCCCAGCATGTACTCTGCTGAGATAGATAGCAGAGCCTGGTGATAGAGAGGAATCCCCTAGCATAGAGCCGGGACAGGTGTGGCACAGTGAGGGAAGAGTGGTACAAAGGATCTGAGGGCAGCCCACCTCAGCTTCGTCCGGTGCTCAACAAGGGTCTGAAAGGGAAGGAAGGAGAAGTCTTGTGTGTCAGGGGACCTGTCCAGAATACATTATGTTCACCTGCCATGCTGTTGGGTTTGGACATATTCCATGAGGGGTGATCCAAGATGTTTAAGAGCAGCAGGCTTGCCATAATCCAATTTTATAAAGTTGCTGTCCTTGCACAGAGAGAATTGACAATATCTCCCGATTGGCACGGTCATCATGAAGCTCTGCATCCCCGCTCTGCCCACGCATCCCCCCTCTTTCCTCATCATAGCAAATGACGTCATCACCCACAGATTTCCTCAGCCAGGACTCTAAGATCTTTCCCGTCCTCTGAGCCTGTTGCCACTACTCATTCACATCTCCTCCTGTCAACTCTCAACACCTGCCATGAGTCCATCTCTCACCGAAGCCTTGGTCAACACTTGGAGCGGGCCACTCACTCACTGCACCCTTGAATCCTTGCCCAGTCTCCCTGTCCCCATCCATATCCCTGAGCAACCAGGGTGTCTTTGAGCATCTGCATCAGGACAGCGCCCTCCCCTGGAGCGGCTTGGTACTGCAGAATAAAACAAGAGGCCCACATGGGGGATCCTCGCATTATGCCAAAGCCCAGAAAGAAGGTGATGGAAGACGGGTGCTTGAGGAGTGCAGTGTTTTCAGCTTCACAGAAGGAAACCCTGTGCCTGGGGCAGGCTGATCTGGAAGGAGAGAGAGCCTCAGAGTCTACCTTAATCAGTAAATAAAACACCTAGCTCCTCCTAAACTACCTTGCAACCCTACTGACCCATCCCTGTCCCCACCCCCTACCCCTACAAGCAGCCTCAGAAGCCCACAGTGCCCCTCATAGCACACTGGGGTCCCTGGAGAGGGAAGGAAACTGCTGATGTATGCAGGCCAGCCATCTAGGCAAACATTGTACTGACACTCAGTTCTGGTAGGCTGTCTTTCAACTTTCTTAATTGTTATATAATTACATCACCTGCAAATAGCAATGACCTTCCTCTTCCTAATGCACAGAAGAGGTAACAGGCCCCGGAGTGGCATCGGCTCCTATGTCATCAACACTCAGATCCTGCAGCCAAGATGCTCAGGTTCCAATTCACCCTCTTCTTAGACTTTCTGTGACTCTAGACGGCTCAGTAGTCAAGAGTGCTTGCTGCTCCTACAGAGGACCTTCCCAAGGGTACCTGAAGCTCCAGCACCAAGGGTTATAGCACCCTCTAGTGGCCTTCGAGAATACCAGCACTCACATGACATACACACATAAGCAAGCAAACAGGCAAATGAATACATGAGTGAATGAATAAACAAATCTTACTATTTAAGGTGGTTCAATGATACCCGACACAGGCTCACATAGCTGAATTCTTGGTCCCCAGTTGGTGAAACTCTTTGGGAAGGATTAGGAGGCGTGGTCTTGTTGGAGGAGGTGTGTCACTGGGGACTGGCTTTGAGGTTTCAGATGTCAATGCCATTCTCAGTGTCTCTGTCTTCTTCTTGTGGATCAAGATGTGAGCTCTCAGTTGTTCCTGTCACCATGCCTTTGTTCTGCCATTGTGGTATCAGACCCTAAAACCGGAAACCCTGTTCAATGTGACCTTCATGGTGTTATAGCAGTAGAAAAGTCAGTGACCCGCTATGTAAGCAGTATTTTTTACTTACTGAATTTGTCGTCATTTCTTAATTCATTCCATTGTCTGAAACTTTCAGAATTCTTGCAAAAAAACTTCTCCTGGGTTTCATTATTTAACTAATATTTATTTACCACTGATTTCTGATAAATCCCTTTTTTTTTATCATGCGTAGGAAGGCTCCCTCTATTTCAATTTTCCTAAAGATTTTTAATAAGGAAAGTTAATTAAATGTTCTTTAAGGACCTATTGAAGTAATCATATGGTTTTTCTCCTTTAATTTTCTAATGGGATAGATTATGTTGATGGTTTCCCTAATACGGAGCCTCGGTTGGGTTTTCATAATTTCGCTAAACAAATATCTAGTGCCCCAAATTAAAAGAACTCTCCGGTACTTATTTATTGGTATTATAAATGGAGCCTGTTTTGTTGGCTTTTCCGCAGGTCTCTGGGATGTAGGAGTGCCTGGCTATTGATTTTCTGTGTGCACTTTTTATCTACTCTACAAATGAGATGTGCTTGGCTCCCTGGCTTTCTGTCCCTCTGACTGGTCTGATCACCCTGTCTCCCTAAGTTGATGTTATCTCCTCCACCTCTGAGGTTTTCCATGAATCCGTGTGTGAGGAGTGTCTATTGCAGACCAGGCACTGGGCTGGGCTCTCTGACCCTGGCTCCTGTCGCTCCCCGTAAGCCCAGAGTGATAGCAAAAGCATCTCTTCAGCTGTTGTAGCAAGGGCAGGGGTTCAAAGAGGGGAGGCCCCAAAGCCACCCTCAGTCTGGTGGAGATTCAAGCACTATAGCCCTCAAGTCACCACCACACACCACCACAAAACCACCCCCCCATGGTACCTTGCCCTTTGAGAGACATGAGTACCTTAACCTTGACCCAGAGAGGATGCTGGGACTGGGATTGTAGTGGTCAGAGCTGACACCGACCGGGAGGAGAGATGTTTTCACCCTAAACCTTCACAATGCTCCCTGAGGGTTCGAGTGGCTGGGGCTAGAACTTACAGCCTGCCTTACTCCTGGACTTTCCCTCAGGGCTAAGTGAGACTGGTGACATCTCAATGCCCACCGGGACCTTCTCTGCCCACCTGCCTCATAATGACTCAGCCCTGGCCTTCCTGCTGCAGCGAGCTCTCAGATGCTCTTCTTGGCATCCAGACCAGCTCTCTCCTCTCCCCAGTGTCTGCGCCTGGCAATCCGGGTCCTCCCACCTGCTTAGCGAGCTCCAGTTACCTTAATTTCCCCCACCCCCCAGTCCTTACCTCTGGTCTCCAGCTGGTTCTCAGTACCTACTTTGGGCTTCTGACCCTTGGATTTCTCTGGTCTCCTGCAAAGATGGCGGCTGACATCTTACTGGCCAGCGTCTGCTGTTGAGTGCTATGGAAGGAGGGTTCCTGCTAGGAGAGCCAAGGCAGTGGGTGCCTTGTGTGTTCCAGTCTCTGGGGCTCAAATTCAATCATGTCAGACGACTGTGTCGGTTTGAGGCAGCACGTCCAGTGTGCCTGTTCGGCAGCAGAGGGCTGCTGTGCACCAGATCCCCAAGCCCAGCAGCTCCCTGGGTACAGCTCTCTGCCCTAGACTCTTGGAATACAGTAGGAAACCCATTCTAGCTTATGTGGGAATCTGCTTCTCATTCAGGGAGGAGAGAACTTCCTGGGCTTCACTTGAAGCCCCCACCCACTGTAAGACAGGGATACTTGGGGGCTCAGGGATAAGATGTGATTTCTCAGAAGTCACCAGGCTGGAATTTGAACCCAGCCCTTCCGGTCTCAGACTTCTCTCTAGCCAGTTTCTTGTTTCCTCACAATGGTCAGCTCTGTCAGGCTGCAAGAGCACATCTGGATGCCTGGTCTATGCTGGGACAGGTGCAGCAGACATAACCCCTTCCTCCTCTGAGCTATCAAAGCCCTACCTGGGAGCCTCCACCCAAGGTGCCACCCAGTGGACACTTTGCTCATCTGGATGGCGACCTGGACCGAGAACATGATCATCCCTTGGTAGTGAGCTTCCAGAATCCTCGCCAGAGTGGGGTATGAACATCTGGAGCCACAGGTTAGGTTCTCTCAGACACTCCAGGCTCCAGACAAGCAGCCTTCTTGGTAAGGCTGGCCTCAGGCCCCTCATGGCCCTCTCTGGAAATAAGGGAACCAGCGCCCCCTGTCGGGTGTTGAGGGAATCACGTGCTGTTTGTGGAAGGGCCTCCCACCGCTTCCCATTTATAGCAGAGGGTTTATATGAACACTCTTAAGATTTGATCTGATCCATGAATCACCACACCCAGCCTATGGTTATGTGCAGCCATTGTCTGCAGTTTGTAAGTGGAGATACTGAGGCCCAGGTCAAGATGGGTTGACTTGTCCAACCAACGAGTCCAACCAACAAGTGTGGGTTGGCGTGGCGCCCAAACTGTGGTGGCTGGACGTCTGTATGTACGTTCCCAACCACCCCCTCGCTCTTCACCGAGGACACATCTTGGGACCTGAGTGCTCCAGTCTCTTCTACATAGTTCCACTATGGGGCTCTGGAGATGACTCAGAGCACAAAGCGCTTGCCATGCAACTGAGAACAGCTGAGCTCCTATCTCCAGATCCATACGAAGCCAGCGCTTTTCCAACACTCCAACACTCCTCCAGGGAGACTGAAGGCAGAAGCAAGAGAATTCCCAGAAGTCCGTGGGCTAGCAGTGAATGACACACAGACCCTGCCTCAAAGCAAAATGGCAGGTAGAGACCCACATGGGCTGTCCTGTGTCCTCCACGTGCGCACCAGGGATCGAGGGGGCCTGTGCTCAGCCACACACAAACATGAGCTGACACATAAAATGCCACAACATCTGAATTTACCCTACACAGTCCCCCCGCGTGCTTGAGTCACCTCTGGGTGACGTCTGCTGACTATTTAATTATTCGCCTTGTTCCCCGTTCATATTACTGTACTCGTTTGAGAAACATCAGTGGGGCTGGAGGGATGATGGCTCAGCAGTCAGGAGTGCTTGCTGTTCTTGCATGGTCCCTGGGTTCTGTTCCCAACACACACACCAGGTGGCCCACAGCCATCTGCAGATCCAATGCAGTCCCCACGTGCAATGCACACACGCATACACAAAAATAAAAAATCTTTTAAGAAGGACAAAAAGAAGGAGAAAAATGCAGACACAGCAAATGTATCCTGGTTGTATCTCCAGTCTGTCCTCAGTTGATCACCACGAACTCAAAACCCAAGACAGTTAAGGGAACAGCCACCCCTGTTCCGTCTCCCTCCCCGCCCCCAAAACTCCTCTCCTATACACATAGATATATTAGCTGACAGAAATAAAATTTAAAAAGCCCAGAGTTGTCTCTGAGACCTGGGGCACTGATAAGGGGCACAACTGCCCACAGAGCCTGAAGAAGAAGCCCAGCCAGATTGTAGGGATTAAAGGCTCCCAGGCTGAGACATGCCTGGCTCTTTTCTGCTGGCCCCCCTGCACCCCAGGGGTGACTGAGTCTGTGCACGCCCCAGGACCTGGCAGACCTGGCCAATTGGACTTTTCTGAGAGATTCAAGGCACTGGTTTGAACCCCCCTCTGCTCTCACACAGTGCAGGGCTCGCTCTCAGCAAGCAGTGCTCAGTGGCAGTTTTCTCTCGGCTCTGCGGAGGTCGGTGGCCTGATTGATGGAGGCCCCTGTAGAAAGTGGTGCTGGGATTTTCCATTAGAACTGGGAAGCTCGCTGTTAGAGCTTTTTAGAAGGTCAGAGGGTAGGCTTGGAAAATACTGACAAAGCAGCCGCTGCCTCCACCCCACCTCCTGTCTGCCCTGGGGCTGAGGTGCGGCTGTGTGTAAGGTGAGCTGGTGCTGATCTACCAGCTACCACCCATACCCACTCCTGACCACAGGCGCTTCCTGTGGCCTCAGCCTACTTCCTGTTTCCAGGGAGATCTCTGGAGGGTTCTGAGTCTTTTCTTGCTTCCTCCTGGAGTGTGCTTTCCTCTTCCACTATGGAGAATGCAAGACTGAGGTACAAGTTGGAAAGATCGAACCCAGTGCTCATGCCTGTCCGTCTGCCCGTCCGTCTGTCTGTCCTTCAGTCCCTCCTTTCTTCCTCCATCCTCTTTCTCCCTGCCCCCACCCTCCACGTCCTGATGCATTCATCCATCCTGTACCTGTGTCTCCTATGCCTCCCAGGCGCTGGGATCCAGCCCTTGGTGTCCGTGTGGGTGTCTCTTCAGGAAAAACCATCCATGCCTCCTCCCTCAGATGGGAAACCCCTGATGGCAGGAAGTATGAGAATTAGCTATGCACAGAACACCCTCCTCGCTGGGTAGAGGATGGGACGCCAGTTACTTGCTTGTCGCAAAAGCAGCCCAGTGAAGGCAGAGTTTATTTGAGCTCGCAGTTCAAGGCTATGGCCCCATCATGGCGGGAAGGCTGAGGCATCTACCTGGGAGTATCCGATGCCTCTGCAGTCAGGAAGCAGGGAGTCATACATGCTGGTACCCAGCTCGCTTCCCCAGGGCCCCAGCCCTGGCACGGCGCTTTCTGCATTCAGAGGAGTCTTCCCTCCAAGCACGCCCTGATGCTTATCTTCTCAGTGACTCTGGATCCTGTCAAGCTCCCAGTTGATATTAACCACCACAGATGCTCTATCAGGTGCTTAGCTGGGAAGGGATGCCCGGCATCTGTGTACAGATCCTACCACGGGGGAGGCAGAGACAGGAGGATCCTTGGGCTTCCATGGTCAGCTATTAAAGCCTAATTAGTGAGCTCCAGGCTCACCCATGACAGACCCTGTCTCAGAGGAGGTGGAGAGTTCCTGAAGAAGCAAGCTCAGAGCTGTCCTCTATCTCCATCCACATATGCATATGCAACACACACACTCACACACACACTCACACACATTTACACACACTCAGACACTCACACACACACTCACATACTCACACACACTCACACATTCTCTCACACGCTCACACACTCTCTCACACACTCACACTCACTCACACACTCTCTCACACACACATTCTCTCTCTGTTTCTCTCTGTCTCTCTCTCTGTCTCTCTCTGTCTCTCTCTGTCTCTCTCTGTCTCTCTCTCTCTCTCTCTCTCTCTCTCTCTCACTCACACACAGAATCTTTTCCTCCTGATACCTTTAAAAGAAGCTCTGAGTTCGAGGCCAACCTGGTCTACAAAGTGAGTTCCAGGACAGCCAGGGCTACACAGAGAAACCCTGTCTCGAAAAAACAAACAAACAAAAAACAAAAAAAAAACAAAAAAACAAAAAAAGAAAAGCAGAAAGATGGCTGGAAGCCAGTCCCAGCTGAAATCTGAGCTCTGATGCTCTTCTTGGGGATTCTCTGGGGCTCTGTGTCCTCAGGTTCTGGTGTGGGATGGAGAAGGCTCCCAGCCTCCCCGACGGAGGGAAGTTAATGTTCCTGGTCCATAGCATGCCTAATGTGTCCACACGCCAGGAACTATTCTAGGACCAGAATATAATTGTGAGGAGACAAACAGAACTCCTCCCCCGGCAGGGTAAGGAGACAGACCATTAATTAAGTAATTAGCAAGAAAATAGCAGGCGGTGATAAGTGCGGTGCAGATAATTGTGGGTGGTATGGTGGGGAATAGCTAGAGTTCTTGATGTGACGGCCAGAAAGTGACATTCACACTGGAATGTATGACGAGGAGGGAGCTGTGTATAGACCTAGGAGGAGAGTGTCCTGTCACTGTTCTGTTGCTGAGAAAACGCCTGATAGTGGCAACTTCAGGGAGAAAGGGCTTGCTCCCTCCCACAGTTCAATGGCACAGACTATCATGATGGGGATGGCAAGACAGCAGGAGTGGGAGGCAGGCGGTCACATCACAACCACAGTCAGGAACAGAGAGATGAATACATGCTGCTGATCAGCTTCCTCTCTCCATTTATATATACAGTCCAGCATCCATTACCTAGGGAATGACGCCACCCACAGTGGGAAGGTCTTCCCACCTCAGCCTAATGAAGAGAATCCACACAGGTCTGCTCAGAGGTCCATCTCCCAAGTCATTCTAGAGGTCCTCAAACTGACAACTGAGATTAACAATGGCAGAGAACAGGCCAAGCAGAGGGGCTACCTAACCAAGGAATGAGCTTGGCCATACTGTTGAATTCAAGCCATGGGCCCGGAACACAGAGGGGCAAAAGAAAAAAGACATTAAACCATAGAAGAGGCAGGGCTATCTCACAGCAGGCCTGGAAGAGTCCATCCTTAGCATAGTGGAACTTGGGACTTCTTAGAGTGGTTTTGTAATGTGTATGCATGGGTTTGTGTGTGTGCACGCATGTGTGTGTATGTACACAGGCCAGAAGTCAAGTATTTCCTCTATGGATCTCCACTTATTTTTTGAGACAGCGTCTCTCTCACTGAACCCAGAATTCACCAATTCGGCTAGACTGTCTGGCCAGTGAACTTCAGGCTCTGTGCTAGGTGGCAGACAGGAGCCACGGTACCCAGCTTTTATGTGGGTGCTGGGAATCTGACCACAGGCTCCCATGATTCTTCAGTAAGAACTTTGTGGACTGAGCCAAGGCCCCAGCCCCTGTGTTGAAGGATTTCATAGGATCTAACTTAGTTTCTCAAAGGAATTCTCTGGCCGTGGAGCAGAGTCTGGACCAATAGACAAGATGGTGCCATAGTAACAAAGCACCCCCCTTGGTGACAGAATATAACAAACAATACTTCCCGTTGACAAAATCAGAGGTCCAGCTGTTCTCTGAGAGGTGGCTCTGGGGCTCAGGCTCATTCCACCAGTGCTGTTTTATTCAACTTGACACCAGTTAGAGTTGATTTGGAAGAGGAAACCTCAATTAAGAAAATCCTCCCACCAGTTTGGCCAGTGGGGCACCCGGGAAAGGCCTTAATGATTGACATGGAAGGGTGCAGCACACTGTGGGTAGTGCCATGCCTGTTCTGGTAGTCTTAGGTGCTACAAGAAAGCAGGCTGAGGAAGCCACGGGTTGCAAGCCAGTCCATGACCCCTGCTTCCATGAGGAGCAAGCAAGTCCATGATGCCACCTCTAGGTTCCTCCCTTGTGTGCCTGTCCTGACTTGTCTCGGTGATGGAATGTGACCTGATAATTGTAAGGGCTTGTAAAACAAGCCCTTTCTTCCTGCGCTATTTATAGTCATGGTGTTTCATCACAACAACAGAAACCCTAACTACGACACCTACTAATGCCCCTTCCCTTTCTGTATGCATGGAGGCCATCTGAAAAGGGTGTTACACAGAAACAAGAGAGCCACATCTGCTTTTTGTGGTCCCAGAAACAGCTTAGGTTACTTCTGCCCATGCTCACTGGCTACAATTAGGCAGTAGCTGCAAGGGAGGCTGGGTAATACCATTTTTTTTCCAGTTGCTCAAGTAGAAGCTATCACAGTGTGATCTGGTAAGATCAGAGCACCACCTGCGATAAGATCAGGGATTGGTGTGGGGAGGGTGTCAGGAGGATCCTACCGACCTCCAGAGCTGGGCTGATGGTGGCCCCATATGACCAGTGATAGTGGTGATGCAGAGAGGCCGACAGATGTTCAGTGCCATTGGACACCTGCTGCTATGCTTAACTGATGAGCTCTGCTAGGCCCGCCTCTTGTTATAGTAATTCCTCACAACGGGGGCATTGTCCTCTTTTCTTGCAGGATGAGGTCAAATTCCCCCAAATGGCTTTTCTCTACCTCTGGGAGGTCATCAGGCAGAGACAGTCTCCTAGCAAGGCTTTCAAAAGCGAGAGTCATAGACCCGGAGCGTTGCCTTTAGAGATGTTCATGTCTTCTCTCTGCGTTTATCAGGGGAAGTCGTGCCCCAGAGCTGACTGAGCACTTACCCCTGCTGCAGAGGGGGTCAGTGTCTAAGCAGGGGCTCAGTCCAGGCCTTGCATGTGCCCCCCATGCAATGCAGTAACTTTCCAATGTCTCCTTCCTCAGAAAGGCCAAGAGTACAAACGGCTGGGGAAGCTCCTTAGGGTAAAGTGTCTCTCCTGGTGACATTTGTTGAGACTCAAGGGACAGGAAAGAGAGCACTGGGTCCGGCAGCCATCATAGGGTTTACTCCACCCCAGCCACCTCTTTATCTTGCTTACTGATTTTCTCTCGCTGAACCCCAGACGTCTCCTTTCAAAGGGGCTGAAGATGCCAGTCAGCCCCACGTGGTTGTAACAGGACATGATGAAACTAGAGTGCAAAGCCCAGAGTGGACACTGGGAAGTCCTCAGTGATGGATCTGGGAACAGGACAGGAGATACAGAGCCCCTCTGTCTCCCAGCCCCTCATGCAACATGTGCTCAGGTCAGTCAGGTTATTGTGGGTCCCAGGAACTATACTAAACATCTCACATGTCACCTTTAAACCTGCAACCCACTCTCTGCATCTGCTGCTGTTGTCAAGGCCCAGGTCTTTCTGCCCTGCCTGGTGTCAGTAGGTACTAGAGCCAGACAGATGGTCTCCAGGCCTCTACTCTGTCCTTGGGTCAAATCCCCCATGAAAGAAGTGTCAGAGACCTTCATTAAGAGGACTTCTCTCCCCCACCACCCTCCACTCTACAGGAGTAAAGCCAGGCACTTGACCTCTCTGCCTTGGGGTGAAGCTAAACACCCTTCTGTTCTTAGCCAGAGATCCAGGAGCCGCAGGAAAGCCAAGCTTCCCCAAGTCACTTGGCCAGCCACATTCTCCCTAGCCTCTGCGGATAGCCTGAGATGAGCTTCTGGTGTGTATGGTGGCATACACCCATAATCCCAGTACTCTGGAAGCTGAGGCAGGAGGACCTCAAGATCAAGGCCAGCCTAGGCTACACACAAAGATCCCATCTCAAAAGGGACAGAGGCTTCTGATGTTTGTCCCGAACCAAACTGAGTGGGTGTGGGAGAGAGCGAGCTGTCACTGAGGACAGAGCCAGGTTCCGGGATGCTGGCTGTAGTTCATGGGCCATCAGAAGCTGTGTGAGCCTTCCCTAACTCTGTGGCCCTGCACAGGGAGCTGCAGGCTGGATCCCACTGCTCTGTCATTATCCGTGGGCACTCAGAGGTAGTTCAATAAAGAGATTTTTAAAGGCTTTTAATGCTTTACAGGGAGTCTATCCTTTGCCAAAGTACCAATTAAAGAGGCAGGCAGTTCAACATGACTTTATTACCCACATTTGGTCTGGAGGGGAGACTCAGACAATGACGGCTCCGAGACCTCCCCCTCTGCTTTCTCCAACAGGGACTATGTGAATCTTTTCCAGGGGCTTGCCTATACCTGCACTCCAGAGAGAGCAGGAAACACCTTGAGAGTGTCCCTGTCATGGAGAGATCTTTCATATCATGAAACTGGGAACTCTGAGACTCTCTAATAGGATGTCACCAGCTAGGAGCTAGAAGGTAGACGAAGTAAGACACGTGGGCCAGAGACCTTGCGAGCAAAGCCAAGACCAAGGGAACTAATCTTGAATGACTGCCAGGCAGTTCCATGTCTCAGACACTGTGTTAAGTAGTCTCTATGTGACCTCTGACCTATCAGACCACCCTGTGTCCTCTGTTGTCACCTTTCCACAGATAGGGAAACTGAAGACCAGGTCCGTCCAACCAACCGTTCTTCTGACAGGTGCTGGAGCTAGGCAGGTGTTTCAGGTTTCAGCTCTCAACTCCAAGACTAAAGGGTGGGGAGAGGAGTCAGAAGGATTCAGGAGGGCCGCATCTGTGAGGCAGACAGTGTCTGTACTCATAACCCGCTGGTCACTGGTCTCCATTTCCCTCCTAACTTGCCCTCGGACGTCTCTCTGTGTCCACTCAGGCATCAGAAGTGAGCCTCTCATCCAGATTGTCCTAGCTTAGACCTGTGTCTTATTGGGTATCTCCATCCTCCCTTGTAGAAGATGTCATTGAAACAGAATCCCTCCCAAAGGACTGTCTGTGGCATGGTCTCCCCAGGTTCTGTTGATGGTCCTAGGAATCCTCACTGAACATCAAACAGGCTGCTGCCTGCACCATACTCGACATAGATGGCCCAGTAAGATGTCTCATGGTGCCACCTCATTCAGGGATCTTCTGAAGAGACCCTCTCTGTGTCTAGAGCCTGTAAAAGCACAGTGGTTACTCAGTTATATGTCCATCCATCCATCCATCCATCCATCCATCCATCCATCCACCTTTCTATCCACCCTTCTACATATCCATGTACACATACATCTATCCACATACCTATCCATTTATCTAGTCATCCACCGATCCATCCAACCATGCATCCACCTACCATCTATCCTACATATGCATCCCCAACTACCCACCCATCGATCTACCCTTCTACAAATTATTTTATCCATCTATTCATCTACCCATCAGCCCACCCACCCACTCACCCACTCATCTACCATTTACCCACACACCCATCCATCTATCTTTCCACGTATCTACCCATCTACCCCATTCAACCCATCCTTCCACACATCCATTTACTCGTCTATCTGTCTTGTCCATCCGTCTAGTCATCCATGCACTGTCCCCTTGCTCGGCCATCTACCCATCCTTTTGTAACCATTCATCCATCTTCCCTCCATTATCCACCTATCTGTCTGCTCACTGTGTACTTCCACCCATCTGTCCTTCCACCCAACCATGCCTGCATTGATGCACCTGGCTAGCATCTATTTTTGAGCATGGCTTCTCCCACTGCGCTCTGAGCACTGTGGCTGGGACTTTCTAGAGACTAGAGGGTTAGCTCACACCATCCATCTGCCTTTAAGCTTCATCAGTGCCCTGCAGTGACCCCAGGAAAAGTGACAGGGCAGGGACATCCAGTCCCCAGTCCTCCCTTCAGTAGAGGGGTGGATGGAGGGCTGGGAGGATGACTCCCTTTGGTCAAGTGCTTGCTATGCAGGCGTGAGGAGCTGTGCTCAAGTCCTTGGCCTTAAAGCTGGGTGTGAGCACGGCTTGTCACCCCAGCACAGTGGCTCAAGGACTGTCCTCCATGCTCCCTACTCTCACGGTTCACAGGGGAGCAGTCAGACTGAGACACTGCTGGCTCATGACCCCAGGGCTTCCTCCAAGACTGAGTGCCTTGCTGTGTGTGACCTTAAGCCTGGTGTGTCTTGTCTGGTCTGTCCATTGTGAAAACTCACTGGCTGGCAGCCTTTCTCCTCCATTCTGTCTGCCAGGTGCCTTAACTTCCAAAAGACTCCGGTCAAAACCCCTTCAGAATGCTGAGGAGGTGGAGATCAGCTCCCTTGTCCTGAAGCAAGCCTGGGGCCCAGCAGAGCCACCCTGTCCCTGGGCTCCATGGCTCTGCTGCTCTGCTCTGGTTCCTGTCAGGAAGGGGCTTGCTAGCAGTCTCCACAGTGGCTCACCCATCTCAGTGGCTTCTCTCTGCTCTTGGTAATATTGGATTAGCCCACTTTCTTGAAAGCTGATTTTCCATTTGCATAATCCTCCCCTCTTGGAATTGCAAGGCCCTTGGTGATAAGCCGAAGGGGGCCAGGGCAGTCAAGCAAATTATACTGTTGATTCTGAACAGCCGGTTAAAGTGGAGGGAGTTTAGTTTTTTTTTTTAAAGAGGTCATACATATTATTTTTAATCTTCATACTCCTCGTGACCAGCAGTGACATGCTCACGTGGGATGCCTTTGCCTGTGCCTCCTGGGAGGCAACCCTCTTTACCAAACCACAGCAGGAGAGATGAAAGTCAGAGCTAAGGGGGGACTTCCCATGGAGCATCTGCCCCTGCCCTAAATGCATAGGAAAGCTCCTTAGAACAACAGGGCCTTTCATTATGTAGAGATAAAGCACACTCCCATCCATCACTGCCCTGTGACACACCAGTGGCTATTAGGACAGTCACATCCCCTGGGGGATGGTGGAGACAGCTGGAGAGCCAAAGTCAAGTCCTGGGTGGAGCTGAAACCAGCGGACTCTGGCTTCCTGGATGCCCGACTAACAGCTCAGTTCCCATTAACAAACAGTTAATGCTGACCCACTCTGTGGCACAGAGCTTTTCACTGAGAGCCTACTATGTGCCAGCTCCCAGGACACTACTCAGGGCTACTTACTGCCTCTCACGATGACAATGGAGCAGAGAGCACCCGAGAGGCTGTGTCCTTTTTTGACGGCCTCTTCTCTCTGCCCAGCACTGGACTTAGAGTCTCCCTCCCTTTCCCAGATTCCTCTCCTGTGCAGCGCTCCCCCTCCCCCATTGCTTCTCTCCACCTGCTTAAAACAGGAAACCGGGGAAATCGCTGGCCTAGGGAGAAAGCCCAGCTGCTGGAGTTCCCAGTCTCACCCTTCTTCTCAGAAACACTCATTTTTGTTTAGGTTTTTCTTTTTAAAAATTCTGTAGCCCAGGCTGGCACTGAACTCAAGACACCCCCCCACCCCCCTCCCCCCAGCTCCCCCCCCCCCACCTCAGCTTCCTGAGGGCTGATATTACCAGTACAAGCCACCAGCCACAGCTTGTCTTGCCTGACTCAGGAATGTGATGTCATGGAGACAGGGGCATGAGCCCAGTGAGCAGGACAGGTGAGGTGGTCTCTAGCTTTTGAGATTCCAGTTATCTTGACTTTGGTGCTCTGGGCAAAGCCAGGGAGGATGACAGGAAGCACCAGACTGGGAAAGGGGAAACCCACAGGAGCCTCAGTTTCCCCTGTGTAAAAGACCCTTTGAGGAGGGTGTCCTTCTTTGAGGGAGGTGTGAAGCATGGGATAGCCCAGACTGGGCTATGTCCCGGAACCTGGATTGTGCCTACAAAGACCTGGAGCCCATCCACGGGAGGCAACAAGCTTCCTTGTGTCAGCGAGGGGTGTGTGTGTAAACAAAAGCCACACTGGGTACCAAAGAGATAAGTCCCCGCAGCCTCATTCCCAGGGACATGTCCTGCAGCTGTAGCCCTTACTAGAGCAGGATGCCCCTCTGACTTCCTAATGGACAGAGCATGCAGGAAACCAGGCCCAGCTTCTCTGTCCTCCCCCTGCCTCTGCTGGGTCCCTCTGACAGCAGGTAAAACACTAATAAATATTGAAAGAGAGGGAAATGGCTGTGGCTGCTGAGCTTCTGGGTGGATAAATGCAAGGCAGAAAGGAGAAAAGATCACCTCAGGTTGGGCGCCTGCCAGATCGCCTGGAGGCCAGTGGACGGGCCGCCGTTAGCGTGCTGCAAAGAGCGTGAGCTTGGGGCCAGCCTGCCTGCGTGTGTTAGCACCTTAAGTGCTGAGTGGGACCACTCTGAGCCTCTGTCAACTGTAAACAGAGCAGATCCACACCCGCCCTGTGATGTTGGGTGAGAGAAAAGGATCCACAAGAGTCATAGCAAGCACACAGTAGGTGCCAAATACAAGCCAGAATTCTACCCTGTCCCAGAACTGCAGCACAGAAGTAGAGGTGTTCAAAACCATACTCGTATGTGATGATAGTGAGGGGCAGAGAGGGGCCAGGGCACGGGGCCCACTCATCCCTTGGTGACAGCTTGCTTGTAAGTGGCATCCGCCCCACCCCCTCAGAACCTCATACATTCTAGCTGTTCCTGTGCCCCTCCAGGAGGACTTCTCCCTTAACAGGACAGTGAGGGGCTGGGACTGTGTGTGTGTGTGCGTGTGCGTGTGCGTGTGTGTGTGTGTGCTGTGCATGTGAGTGTGTATGTGGACTGTGCATTTGAGTGTGTACATGAATTTTTATACATGTGTCCACATTTGTGCTTGGTAGGAGTTGTGCACCCATCCCTAGGCAGGAGTTGGGGGCGGGGGAGCCAGCGAACAAAGTGGGTTTGGAGGAGAGCAGGAGAGGGGAGGGAAGAGACAGGGCCCGTGGGATGCCACAAATAGGAAATGCTGGCAGGATACTTCCTGTAGGCTCCCTGAAGACAGGCCCAGCATGCCCTAGTGGCAGAGAGATTTGGCACCTGGCTACAGACTCTGGGTGTGAATGCCAGCTGTAGGCTCGTGTGTGTGTATGTGTGTGTGTGTATGTGTGTGTGTCCAGGCCCCTCCATCCCTGAGCCTCAATTTTCTTCCTCCTCTGATGCTATAGGATCCCCTTATTCCTCCCAGCACTGATAGCTGGGTGTTTCAGGAAGCTCCGGGAAACTGCTGGGCCCATAGAGCATTCTTCGCCATGATAACGTCTCCTACTGGGGCTGTAGGAACAAGTAGATAGGCAAAGGCCCAGGACAGACACAGAGGGGACCCTCAGAAATAAATTATCAATGTCTTAGGGCTTCCTGATGACATCAAAGGAAAGAGCAGGTGGCCAGTCCAGAGGCCCAAGCGTAGCCAGGAGCCAAAAGACCCAGGGATGCTGACAAGATGGCCTGCCTCCTCAAAACTATGGCGTGGTCACCATGGAGACCCATGTTGGCCTAGGCCAGTGGTCCTGTCCACCTGTGTGAGGGAGGCATCAGGGCTGAGGACTCTGTGGGGTCCTTTAAGTGGAGGTTGTCAGTACAACATTCTCAGTGATACATGCTGAGCACAGGGTGGGGCCCCTGTGCTGTCTCACCTCAATTCACCCATGCTCCAGCTCCTCCGTCTCTTCCACACTGAGCCCGTGGGAACTGAGAGTGCTCCACGGAATCTTGGGCAGTTACATGAGGCAGCCATGGGGGCCAGCTGGGAAGGCATGCCTCTTAGCTAGGACAGGAGGTTAGAACAGGAAGAGGAGTTAGTGAGGAAAGAAAGCCGTAGGAAGGAGTAGTGAGGAGGAGGGGGAGAAGGGAGCAGAGGAGGAACCGTCAACAGCAGCAGCATCCCAAGACCCTCTCCCATGGACTTGGAAGGTCGGAGCAGGAAGGGCTGTGGCGGGCCTGTCTGAAGCAGGGCTTCTGGCAAAGCACCTGGTCTCTGAGGCAGAGATCCCTGCACCGGCAGTAAGTATTCTGGATGTGATCCAGGGAGAGCTGTAGAGGTAGACCAGATGGAGGAGTGCAAGTGAAGACCACCAGGTAGGAGTGGCTGCTGAGCCCGAGGAGAAGAGGCTGAGCTCCTAGAGAAGTGAGAAGAGGCTGTGCTCCTAGAGAAGTGCCCAGAGCTGCTTCAATTCCTGCACACCCCAAAACTCGCCCCAGGAGGCCTGTTAAGGAACATTCTGGAACTTACCTCCAGAGAGCCTCACTCAGTGGACCTAGGAACCCAAGACCTTACACACACTCCTGGCTCAGGCCCTGCCAGGTGATGAGGGCCCAGGGTCCACTGTGACCCCAGCCTGGGAAGCCCCACCTGCTGGTGTCTGTACCCATCCCAGTGCTAGCAGAGGAGAGCTGCGGAGATGTTGCCTCTGGCCGGCCTTGTGCAGACCTGTGTAGGGATGAGAACTTAAAAGCAGTCTGTGTCTAGGCCAAAGGGCCACAGTTGAGTCTTGTCACGACCCTTAACCTAAGTGATTAGGCCAAGTCTACAACTGCTCTAAGACCCAGTTTCCTCATCCTTAAGGCAGAACTAATTCTGACAGAAAAGTCCTTCTGAGAACTTCAGGAGAGCAGCCTAGTGGGCATGCCCAGCATATAGTAGGTAAGCAATAAAATGACACTCGACACTTACATCCTTGCTGAGTTGTGCTGGGTTTTCATCTCAGGTCCAGTTAGGTTTTTGCTATTGTTATTGTTGGTTTTTGGTTTGTTTGGTTTGGTTTTTGGTTTGTTTGGTTTGTGTTTGTTTGTTTGTTTGGGGTTTTTTTGTTCTGTTTTGTTTTTTCGAGACAGGGTTTCTCTGTAGCCCTGGCTGTTCTGGAACTCACTTTGTAGACCAGGCTGGCCTCGAACTCAGAAATTTGCCCGCCTCTGCTTCCCAAGTGCTGGGATTAAAGGCATGCACTACCACACCCGGCTCCAGTTAGTTTTGTTACCAAGTAGATCAAACACACACAGACACACACACACACACACACGCGCGCACACACACGTATACTCACACACATATACACACACATCCACACATACATACATGCATTCACACACATATGTGCACACACACATATACATACACACGTACACGCATACATACACGTACCTGTATATGTACACACACATACATACACCCCTGTACATGCACACACACACCTACACACATACACACACACGCCTACACACATACCTGCACATGTACATATACACACACAAATACACACACCTACGCATACCCGCACACACACACACACACACACACTCACACACACACATACACACACACAGTGATTCTAAAAATTAATTTTAAAGTATAAGTGCCAATGCCCTTGGGGCCTGCACCTCCACACCCATAAAACCCGGGGTACCCTCTGCTCCCACTGCCTGCCCATCCCCCACGACTCACCCCTGCACACTCTTTTCCCTTTCCCCAGTTAAACAAAAGCTGCCCAGCCGGGGCGGGGCACCTGACAGGGATGCTTGTAATACACAAGTGAGAACAACAACGGGCAGACAGAGCCCTCACAATTGCTGGGGATGAAACTATTTCCTTTTCAATCTTCCCTGAAAAGTGACAGATAATAACCGGCCTGGAGATTGTAATATTATTAGGGCCCAAAATAAAATAAACCCCTTAACTGCTTCCTCCCACACAGAGAGGCCAAATCGCTCCTCCACTCATTTAAATGAAGTGATTGCTTTCCCTGATTCTTATCTGAAATCCTGAGAACCGGGGTTCCCTCCCCTTGTCTGAAGGAGTGGTCCACTCCCCCCTCTCCTAGCATCTCCAGAGGGTCTTCTCATCTCCGATTCCCACCAGCATTGTGTTGAGACCCACCAGCAAGAAGGAAGCATTATTTATGGATCGCCTGTTGTATACCTGCTCCTACACAAACCCCACCAACTTACAGAAGGTGCCCACTACTAATAGTGATGTGTGAAGCATGTGTATTAGGTGGCTTCTATCGGGTGCTGTGGACCATGCCTTGGTTTTTCCAGCTGTGAAATGGGCACATGAGCAGAATCCTCTTGGGATCTGCTGACAAGATAGGAGAACAAGGTTGCACCTGGACAGAGAATCAGAAGTCTGTGGCCCTGGACACCTTTTATTCTGGGGACAGACAGAAGCTACATCTCCAACAGATGGCTCAAAGGAACTATGTAAATTGAAGCCATTTCTTCCTAGGCCTTAAGTCCCAGAGGGTGCTGAGGGTGGCCTTCCTCCTCCACACCTCTCTCTGAGCAGCCATGGCACACGACTTCAACTTCCTCTCCTCTGCCAGAGGGACAGGGCAGTTGTCCAGGGAGCCTCTGAGCGGGAGCTACTGTGTGACACATGTCTTATGCCTGCCAGCAAATGTGGATAGCGCTGACCTGGGTCACAATTCCTCCATTTTTACCAGCCTGAACCCTTTCCTGCAGCCTGGAAACCCCAAAATGTCTAAAAGCCAAAAAGCTGAGTTTTAGGGAGACGTTGGTGGGAGGGGTGAATTTGGTGGCAGACCAGAGAAAGCCCAGCTTGAAGCGCGCACACGCATGAGAGATGCCAGCCGCGGCTGGGCAGTGGGAGATTTTCCCCAGGTCTCTATTTATCTCACTTTTGCTGCTGTCCAGATGCGAGGCTGCAGAAATATTAGTGTAGGCGATTATGGAGTGAGCCCTCCATCCTCGTATGTGTGCCAGTGTGTGTGTGTGTGTGTGTGTGTGTGTGTGTGTGTGTGTGTAGAATACACAGAACAAGCCCCAGACCCCCACGTTGGTACAGGATAAGGCCCAAGTCCTGGCTTCTGGGTTCCAGATGTGGGTGTGAATTGACACCTGAGGATGTCTGGGAGGGGTCACACCTGCGTGCAGTTTCATTCTCTCCCCCATCCCCCGCTCACCCTGCAAGCTGAACTCCTGCCCCTTCTCACACATAGGGAGTCTCCACGCTCAAGGTCAGTGCTACCCCAACTGCCCCCTTTCCTGTAGCTGGAGGTGAGGATGCCCACCCTGCTGGCCATGCACAGGTTCACTGCCCCCACACAAGCTGATGGCTCAATCCTCTGCTCTTCATACAGAATTTTCTTTTTGTGCCAGATCCACCACAACCAGGAAGATCAAAAAAGAAGTTCCCTGTAGCCCACCCCACCCTACCACCCAGCAAACTGCCTCTTCCCAAAGCTTAGCCGGCTCCCAGCCAATCAGCGTTGTCCAAGACTAGGACCTTCCCTGGTATTCCGGAGGAGAGAGAACGAAGCATTTCATTGGGTCTGTTTAGAAGAGGGAGTCCCACTCTTATAGGCTATGCGATCCTCGTGGAGATGACCCTGGAATGTATCTCTCCGGTCTACAGTAGCATGGACTCGTAAGTGACCGCTGGCTGTGTGCCAAGTCCGATTCTATACAGCTTCTGGGACTTGGCTCTTTCAATACGCTCAACACCCTGCCAGTTGTTTGCTGTGATTCTTATTGGAAAGGCAAAAAGACTGAATTCAGAGAAGCTAAGTTGTTCCAGGCCATGTAGCCCCATCCATAGTAGAGTCAGGAGAGCATCTCAGGCAGCTGGACTCTAGAACCCAGATTCTTGACCACCCGTGTATCATTATCTGTTGCCATGGTAATGCCGTGCAGCAGATGCCAGCGGAGCCTCGCAGGCAAGCAGCAATAGCAATGGGTGTTTTGTGCTCACACGTCTTGGGGGGATGTTGGGGCAGCTGTGCATGCTCACATGTCTAGGACTGGCTCACTGTTAGTTCACCCAGGCTGGCCTGACAGAGACCTCAGCAGTGGCTCAGCCCTGTCCCCTGTCGGCCTCCAGCAGACCGCTCAACAGGTCTTCGTGGTTACATTAGAAGCCTGTACCCAGTCGCAGTCCTCGAAGCCCAAGTAAGGTTTGGTGCCCTCTGCTCACATCTTCCTCTTGGCCAGAACACATTCCACGGGCAGCAGTAACTCAGTCAGAAAGAAGATGAGGGAAAGATGCTGAATGGGCCCAGGGAAGGGGGAAAAGATGGAGGAGGGTCTCAATTCACCACATTACAGAGGGTTCCTGCTCCATCAGTTTTGCAAATTCTGGGTCCTCCTGGGTCCCTTAGCTGTACAGACATTGACTCTGCCTTTGGAAAGGTCCCAACTGACCCTCACTCCCCAGGAGCACAGAATCAATAGCACCTTATGCTCTGCCTCCAGGGTCTCTCAAGTCGGACAATGTATGAAGAAGTAGATTCAGCCTCAGCTTCAAAGAGCCCAGAGAGGGACAAGAGCCTTCTTTGCAGGACTCTTATCTAATGCAGAAGGCACTGACCGCCTTCTAATGGGATTGGGCTGTCTACAGAGTGTATGGGATGACCATGTGACTGGAATACAGTAGCGGTAAGACACCGATGGCCGGCTGCTTAAGAGACTAGATCCGGGGTCCACCTGGTAGGTATCCTGGAGGAGGCCTCATTCAGGAGACAAAGGGAGCTCTTTCAATGTTGGTGGGAGTCGGGGGGCTGGGTGCTGGGCACATAGGACAGTGGCAACTGATTTTCCCCCAGTCCTTGCTTGTTGGCGAGCCTCCAATCTGCCTTTCCCATGACTCCACCTAGGACTGCCAGTCTTCTGCCCAGCCCCCACCCCCTTTCCTCCTTTCTCCATGACAGATACTTCAGGAAACAGAGAGGAAGTGAGGATGAGAGAGAGAAGGTCTGAGGTTTCTTCAGAAAGCTGGGAGGAAAGACAGCCAAGGAAGAAGGGAGGGGAGGAGAGGGGACAGCAGACTCCACAGCCCCGCCCTGTGATGTCCTCAGGCTACAAGCTCTCTGGGAACAGCATCAATGGAGCAACCAGCTCTTTTTGAGACCTTGAAGGTCAGAGTGGGGTTGAAGTGATCCTTGGGCCTGATGTTTAAGATCCAGGGAGCAGCAGCCCAGGCCCCAGGCCCCAAGACCCAGGACCCAGGCCAGCAGCTGCCCATGCAAAGGTTATTTGAAAGCCACCATTGCACCTATCACTGTAGTGTCTACAACAGCAGATGAAATGGCTGCAGCCAGTACAGTGGGACCCTAGGCTTCAGACAGCTACTTCGTGGTTCTCATTGAGGATGTGTCTGGGTGGCTGCAGACAGGAGCTACAGGACGGGAGGACCTCCTTCACTGTACCAGCTATTGGGTGCAATTCCCGGCTCTGTGTCTGGCTCCTGGTAGGTGTTTAAGGCAATGGACCATAAGCAGGATGGATGAGCTGGCTTCCCTCCCCACCTGCTGGGAGTTCAAAATGGGAGCTAGTTTGTCCAACCACATGCCGAGTTACGATAGCCCCAAGTAGATCAAGAAAGGCCAGTGTAAGCCGGGCGTGGTGGCGCACGCCTTTAATCCCAGCACTCGGGAGGCAGAGGCAGGCGGATTTCTGAGTTCGAGGCCAGCCTGGTCTACAAAGTGAGTTCCAGGACAGCCAGAGCTATACAGAGAAACCCTGTCTCGAAAAACCAAAAAAAAAAAAAAAAAAGAAAGGCCAGTGTATATTCATGGGGCACACTGTTGAGCGGATCTTTCAGGGTGTTTCTGGAGAGGATTAGTGGGAGACCAGAAGGCCTGCCCTGGATCCAGGAAGACTTGCCCTGCAGGCTGGGGTCCACAAATGAATAAAAAGAGAGAGAGAGGAGAAGCCAGCTAAGCACAAACACTCCTTCTTTTCCCTGGTCTGCCAAGTGTGAGCCGGCAGTTTCCTGTTCCTGCTGCCACAGACCCAAGCAACTCCTGCCTCTGTGCCTTCCTCACTACAATAGACTAAACCCTCAAACCATTAGCAGCACAGGCCCTTCCTCCCCTAGGTCCCTTCTTGTCAGGTGTTGCTCACGGCAACAGAAAAGGTGGGTACCAGCTGCAGAGGCCTGCACCCAGGCCTTGTTCTATGTACCGGGGTCACCTTTGGAAGATCCAGGCAAACACTTAGTGCTCCTGCCAGTGAGGAGCACATCGGGCCCTGGGCATCCTGTTCCTCGGGACCAGCTGCCTTCTGCCAGCCACGCTGGTGCGAGCACACAGGTGTGAACACGCTGGCCTTAACACACTGGCATGAAACACATTGGTGTGAACACACTGGCAGAGCCTGAGTGCTCTCAATGGGGTTGAAGCTGAGGGGCTTCCCAACACTCTGGAAGATTCCTTTTGTTCCTGGTTTTGGTTTTTCAAGACAGGGTTTCTCTGTGTTGTTGCGCCCACATCGGCCGGCAAGGAAAGCGCAACAAGGTCGGATTCTTCTCAACAGCTTTATTGCAGGAACGCCTCGATGCTGCTACGGGAACCCGGGGCACCCAGGGAGGACTCCTTATATACACCCCAGCACAGGGAAAAGCTTTGTGTCCTCCTGGGATTGGTCAGTCTGCCGGCACCTTAATTTGCATACACACCCTCGGGAGGGGTTGGCGCCAGATTCTGGCTAGCACCTGCGCAGTGGTGTTGTTTACGGCCACAGTGTACCGGAAAACGTGCCATCTTTTAGGCGTCGGCTGCCTACACTGTGTAGCTCTGGCTGTCCTGGAACTCACTCTGTAGACCAGGCTGGCCTCGAACTCAGAAATCTGCCTGCCTCTGCCTCCCAAGTGCTGGGATTAGAGGTGTGTGCCACCACTGCCTGGCTGAGGAGAAACCTCCTTACATCCATCTCTCTTCACCATCCCTGTCTTCCTCACATGCATGCACACATACATATGTGCACACACATGTGAGCATGTACATACATACACACAAAGCTAATACATGTTCCAAACCCTGGCTTGTCTAAGGAAGAGGGGCAGAGGACAGAGCATTCTCAGCCACCTGTGTCCCCATCAGTTCTCTCCATATTTGGTGTTCTCTGCCCACCCACTCCAGATGCCCCTGCATGGTAGGCACCTTTCTCCCTAACTCATCTAGGGCATACCCACCCAGCACTGTTATGTGTGACTCAAGGTTGCTTATAACTCACTGATGACTTCATACCAGTGACTGACCACGGCGATGGGGGTGACATTGTCAGGCACACTGGAAACAGGCTGGACCTGTGACGGTGGCTTTCCCTCCCACCTCCCGTGCAGATCCCAGGACCCTTCATGCCACGCTGATCAGATATGAAAAGGGAGAGAAAACCCTCCCTCGGGTGCCATCAAAGCTGTCAGTCACTGCTCCCATGCTAGGCTATGTGTGGATCTGATTCCCCAGCAGCCTTCCTGCCAACTGCATCATTCTCCTGCTGAGACCACACCTTTGCCACAGTGAGAGTCACTGGCCAGTGCGGGCCATTTCCAGCCTCCACTTTGTAGGTTGAAGAGACCTGGAGGAAAGCGGGGCCTATGGCATCTTGGGGCATCAGGTCCCAAAGAAGCCAAAGCGTAGGAATGATGAGTTCTCTGGGTCCAGACAGGCCCTGAGGGCTAGCTCCTCTGCCCACCTCATAGAGTCAGAGACAGAGGGTGAGCCTTCGTGGACCCCCGTGCAGTATCTGTTAGCTAGTACAGAAGCCTCGCTCCATCTTTGAGCCCCTGACAGCGACAAAGCCTTGACTTTACTCAATGGAATCTGTCACTGTAGAGTGCCTAGTGGACGGCGTGGGACTAAGGGAACCAGCTCATGACAGCTTGCCCGGGCTTTCTCCGGTTTCAACTCATAAGGCTCCTGGGTGAATGACCAGTGTGCTGTGGTTTTCTGTGTGTGTGCATGCATGAGTGCGTGTGCATTGCGTGTGTGTGTGTGTGTGTATGTCATGCATGAGTGTGTGCATACATGCATGCATGCGTGTGCGTGTATGTGTGTGTGTGTGTGTGTGTACATGAGGAATCATGCATGCAGAGAACAGAGGTCAACATCAGGGCTCTTCCCCAATTGCTCACTGCTTTATTTTATTTACTTGTGTCTGTATGTGTACATATATGCATACACATACACGTATACGTGCATACATGCATATGCATGTATGTATATATGTATACATACACACATATACACACACACACATACATACATACATATGGGCATGTTCATGTCATGGAGTGCTTGTAGAAGTCAGAGAACAACCCTTAGGACTTAGGAGTCACTTCTCTCCTTCCTGGATCCGAGATCATGTCAGACCTGTACAGCAAGCACCTTTCCCTGCTGAGCTATCGCTCCGCCCTCCCCCTTACATTGTGAGTCAGGGTCTCGCACTGAGCCTACAGCTCACTGAATCAGCTGGACTAACTACTCAGCGAGCCCCAGGGATCCTCTCATCCCCACATTGCTAGTATACACCACCGTGGCCAGCTTTTACAGGGGTGATAGGGATTTGAACCCGGCTCTTTATGCTTACATGGCAAGCATTTTACTCCATCCAGATGCCTTCCCCACCTCTGCCTTCCCCACACACCCAGAGTGGCCCCATGACCACTCTGTAATATAGTGGCTGCCTGTCAGCCTCAGCCTTTGGTCCAAGTCCTCAGCTATGAGGCCTTGGTTGAAGCCTGTGGCCCTTGTGTTGTATGGAGATGGTTCTGCCCCCTGAGGCTATAGACAACGTTGTCGCACTGCAGGGCCTTTGCAGCTGCTCTGACCACCATTATCCCTCCTGACTCCCTCTCACTACCCAGGTTTTACTGAAAATCCATGTTCCCTAGACCTAATCCTCAGACTGTCTCTTAGCTTCTGGGACCTGACTATTTTAAGAACTTAGCACAGAGCTTAGTGTTCCCTTGGCCTGTGGGTCTCTGATGGCTGTAGGCATACCTGGCTCTGTCTCCCCAGTCCCTGAGACCAGAGGACACACAAGGCAGTGACTGTGGACCAAACATTTTTGTCCTTACCTCAGGGAAGGGGGCTACTGCACCCCATTCTACAGACAGGGAGATGCTGAGTCTGGGTCTCTCCTTGGGTCACCTGGAATGCGGATCAAGGCTACATTGACTACAGATCTGACAGGCTTCCTGTTCCTTCTCTTAAGTCATTCCGTCTGTGCAGTTCTGGCTCTCTGGGAACAAGAAAACAAAACATACCATAGATCTATAATGAAAAGCAAACGGGATTGTTTTTTTTTTCCTGGTTGTAATAATACCAAGTGTTTGTTCAAAGCCAGGTAAAGATTATTTTTAATATACTGAGAGATCTTTATTGGACAACCTCCTTGTAATAAGACCTTCCGCCAGACTATTCCATTCTTTCCCAGGCTCAATGGGAGAACATGCCCCCTGCTGAGCACAGGGGCAGTGGGAATTCTGTGTACTCCTCACAAAGACTCAAACTGGGAGCCCTCTCCATTGTGCCCTATAGAACAAGGCTTACCCTCTGGGCTCCATAGGGAGTCAGGGCTTCTGGGTGAGACCCAGCTCCATCATTAATGAACCTTTGGTATATCATGAGACAAGTTTCTCAATGTCTCTGGTAGATGTCCAACAAGGTCCACCGCAGAGATGATGGGGTCTGGGCTGGGAAGAAGGCTCAGTTGGTAAAGTGAAAACCTGTCTTTGAATTGCTAGAACCCAAGCAACAATCTCTGTGTGTATGTGCGTGTCCACTTGTGTGTGCCTGTGTATGTGTGCATATGTGTGTGCATGTGTGTGTGCATGTGTGTGTGTGTTGCATCCCTGTGACCCCAGGGAAGTCAAGACGGAGGATGGAGTCAGGCAGCTCCCTGGAAGCTTGCTGGACAGCCCCTAGCCTACTTCATGAAGTTCCAAGCCTGTAGAAACCCTGTCTAAAGAAACAAGATAGACAGACTGTCCTGCAGAATGACGCCCCAAGGTTTATCTCTGCTCTCCACGTGCACCCACACATATGCAGGCACACATGCACACGCACAAGAAAGGAACCCCTTGAGGATTTTGCAATTCACTGTATGCAAATATCACCTTAAAAAAAGGCTTATTAATGGAACATGAACTCTTTATTGTGGCCTCTAGGCAGGAGCCAGGCAATTTAGGAGCCAGGCAAACTGATGTGTGTGATTTACCAGGCAAGGTACCCAGTGAGTGAGGCAGGTGGATACCCGGAGAGACAGAGACTAGGCCTATCCTCAGAGTTCAGTCTCAGTGCAGAGGCCAGGCAGGTACCAGGCACACTGCGACTGGGTTCTAAATTCCTCATGCTCTTCTGGGTGTTTGGATAGACTAGGAAGCAGAGAGCAGCGACCAAATCACAAAGTCACAGAACCTCACCCAGGGCTCTGTGCCTCAGATCCCCATCTGTGCTGTGTGGAGTGCACACCTGTCCCAGGGCTTCTCCCAGGACTGACTGCAGAGGACTCTAGGACTCAGTCTCTGTCTCCTCATCTGAGCTTTGGCCCCTTCCTCAGCCACCCACCCTGATGTACCATGCTTACCCACCCACGCTAAATGAGAACACAGCCCCTGACCTACCCAATACACTTCCCTTATCTTCTCTAATCTGATTAACTGTCCATCCCCTCCCAATACAACACAGGGTGCAGAAGAAGAGAGACTTCACACCCATGCCCCGTGCTTCTAAAAGAGTCTCTGGTAAATAGTAGAAATCCAGGACATTCTTTTTTTTTTTTAAAGATTTAATTTTATATGAGTATACTATTGCTCTCTCCAGACACACCAGAAGAGGGCATCAGATCCCATTACAGGTGGTTGTGAGCCACCATGAGGTTGCTGGGAATTGAACTCAGGACCTCTGAAAGAGCAGTTAGTGCTCTTAACCGCTGAACCATCTCTCCCACCCAAGGACATTCTTATTGAATGAGAAATAAGTGGCCACAACAACCTGCAAGGTCCAGTGTGGCCCCCTAACTGTACACATCTACCTCCCATAATCTAACTATTGTTCAAACTTCCCCATAGCAGGTAGAAGAAGAACTCCGAGGTGAGCCATCCCAGTTTCATTGGACAAATAAGGAAATCGAGGCCAAGGGGTGGGATGTAAATTTCCCAGCATGCCCTGCCAGTGGCTGAATGGACATGGGGATCCTCTTGTCAGAACTCTGCCCTCCCTAGCAGGCTGCTGAGCTTGTGTTAAAGGTCCCATCCCCAGAAGCAGCCAGCAGATGGACAGACGGACGGGTTTCGCTTGGCTGAGCTGTCTATGATACCGTGTTAATTACACAGGGTGAGAGATGCCAGCCAACACTGTCTGCAGTGTAGCTGGCCTGGTATAGCAGGTGCACAGGCTGGCGTGGGGAGCTGATGGCCACAGCCACGGATGTGCTGGCGGCTAGACCTGCTGACATGCCCCAACTGTTTGCAGCACCACTGAGCATGGAAACTCAGCCACATTGTCACAACAAGGCCCCTCCCCAGGGACTGGCACCCTTCCCGATGGCAGTGGTTGGACTTATCAGCCCTATCCTGGCAGCTGTCTTGCAGTGACAGTGTCCACACAGGTGTGCTCTCAGACAGGGTGGAACAGGGCTCTGGGAACGGAGTCCTGGAAGACTGTAGGTGTGTCACAGCAGAGCTCTGTGACAGAGACTTGCACACACATACACAGATCCTGGGACCCAACCAGGCGGTGCTGTGTCCTGTACCTAACCCAGACTGCTCTTGAGATCGGAAGACCTCATGAGCAGCTCTGAAGATGACCCAGAAAACGGTCTCTTCTGTGTCCATCTGTCAGAGATCCACTGTATATATTAGCAGTTAGGGGACAATTTGATATCCCTGGACTCAAAGACCCTCCTTAATGCTTTTGGCTCCCCACCTCCATCTCAGTGGAATAAACAATACCAACCTGTGCCACATTCCACAGCTGACAATGGGATTCCCACTCTATCCAAGGAGTGTCACTACTGGACACACAGAATCCAGAGCGTCTTCGGTGCTCCCTGGGTGTGCTCCTCCTACCCCCAACGCCTGACACTACCCGACACACTGAATCCAGAGCATCCTTAGTGCTCCTAGGATGTGCTCCTCCTACCCCTGACTTACAACTGAGAACAGATGTGGGATCTAGAGGTGCTCGCTCACCTCAGAAAGTGGATGCTACCCAACTCAGCTCTGCAGTGTGAATTAGGGCCTCTGCCCAGCTGCTGTAGCTCAGGCTCTTCCACCACAACCTGCTTTCCAGCTGACATCATGAGACTCCCCATGCAACCTAGTGATGGTGTTGTGCTCTGAAGTCCGAGAGCCCAGCCTCGGTCCTGTGGGGCCTTTCCTGTCTCTCCCTGCTTGCTAGCCTTGCAGTGGGAGGAGGGTGCACAGGAAGTGATGTGGGACCCTTGTGTATCTAGTGGCGTAAAAGAGCTCAGGAAGCCTTGCTTGGGTGTGGGCGATGTAGAGACAGCCAGTCTGATGCTTTTGAACTCCTATGGAACCCTGCCCTAGTTGGTACCTTCGGGGACATAATGACTGGGCTGCCACTGGGTGAGGAGGGCACATTCACCAGGTGCCATAAGCAGATACGCACATACCCCACACCCCATAAAAGTGTAATCATTTACACACACACACACACACACACACACACACTCAGAGAGAGAGAGAGACAGACAGACAGACAGACAGACAGACAGACAGAGACAGAGACAGAGACAGAGACAGAGACAGAGAGACTGAGACAGAGACAGACACACAGATAGACACAAGCCACCGGCAGCTCAGTACATCCGGGCCCCACAGACACTTTCCATCCCCCGACCTCCCAGAATGCAGGCTCACACTGATGCACATGCTCATCCATACAAGCTGCCTCTCAGCACCACCCCACCCCCATTAGCACAGGCATCCCACTGTCTGTTCACTTGCCCACGTGGCAAGCTCAGGACCCCTAAAGAAGCTGACAACCATTCTGCTCTCCTCTACCGTTTTCAACGCCACCCCCCCCCAGTCCCGTCCCTGAGTGCCTGTCTGCCATCGCACCATAACCAGATGCGACAAGGCAATTTATGATACCAGCTGTCTCTGTCAACACCGGATCTCCCACACACACCAGGGAAGCCAATCACCCCAGCCCAGCCAGGAGTGGGAGCTCACAGAGGTGGCACAGCAGGGTAAAGTCGGTACCCAGGGAGGTGGGTGGCCTTCACTTCAGAGCTTCCCCCGACCCCCTTCTCCTCCTTGGCTCGAACACATCCTCCATCATCCCTGCATCTGTGGCTACAGCTCCCTACCAGAATAGAGACGAGATGGGACTAAGCTGCAGAGGAAGAGTGGTCCAGGGTCGCCATGGCAATAAGACCAGCAGAACCTCTGCCCTTCCAAACCAAGAGGACCATAAGTGGCTTCATGATTGTCCCCTGGCTTCACTCCACATCCCTTCACAAGCATCTTTGTCCAGGTTCCCCTCTCCTAAAACACCTATCCCTTTCTCGGCCCTGGCCCTGGCCCATATACCCGCCCTGGGAATCTTCAAAATCAGACTCATTGTCCAAAAGTCCCCTTTACCTCGTGCCTGGCAGGCAGCCTGGGCAGGTCACTGTCCTTCTCTGGCTGCACCCCATTGTCCCTCCACACACCCCCTCCCCCGCTGTAGCTCCAGTGTACACACAGAGGATATGGACAGCACCAGCTCCATGCTGCCGCCCTGCTGGAAGAATCAGGAAATGCAGGGCTGGCTAGGTGAGAAGCCAGTTTCTCACTTGTCCGCATCTGCTTGGCTAGAGATGCCTCAGCACAAACCCAACCTCGCAGGAAAGACGCTAATCTTAGGCACACAAGGAACTCAGGCTGGGCCCGACTCACCTGAGTTATCCTTTGATGAAGCTCGGTTTGCCTGATGTCATCTTGGGTCCCTGCTCAGCTCTCCTGGAGCACGAAGATAGTAGATAGCTAAGGACAGGAGTCCTGGAGAGTCCATACCTTCCTTTGCTGAGCTATTCGTTTATTTAACAAATGTACCTTGAGGACCTACTCTGTGCTTGTCCCATGCCAAGCATGGGGAAGGGACCACTGGATGACAGTTGTATGGTGGAAGTTTCTACAATCACTTTTCATTGTCTCCCACAGCTCTGTCTAGATCAGAATTGAAATTCCAGGCCCGGAGAAGCCATTTCCCTTCATCTTTACCAGTTCCTGCCTATTTCTTAAAGCGTTTAGGACAGGGTCTCACATAGTTTCAGCTTACCCTGAACTTCTCATCCTTCTACTTCCGCCACCCGTGTCCGGGGATTATGGGTGTTCTGCCTCAGTTTTATGCACGCTGGTCAGACCCTCTACCCACTGAGGCTCAGAGCCGCTCCACGCTATGGTTGGTTCTGAGTTCTGTCACTTGCACAGCCTGATGTGTGTTCTTTCTGCCCTCTGAAGTACCTACCAGAAGACCAGCCTTACTTTTTCTCATTCACAGCGAGGGTCTGAGTGGCCTTGCTAGGGACTTGAACCTGTGCCTGGCTGATGTAAGCTCCCAGGGGCTAGCCATTCCTCCACATCTAATCAGTTCATTAAAGTCTGCCTGGCAAACACTCCCTTGCGCCGCCCAGGACACAGAGACCTCAGCTGCTCCATTTCCAGGAGAGCGAATTCCTTCCCCGCTGGAGAGGAGTGGAGTAATGTAGGCAGGCAATTTAAACAGCTCCACAAACCCGCAGTTTCCACTCTCTGCCACTATTACACTTCCTGGCCGCAGCGGGATTGGCCCGTAAGTGGGATATCAAGTTTATTACAGCTATTTCCAACCTGTAATTGGTTTTGTGGAACACAAAGAGAAAGGCTGGGGGGGGGGAGGTGATCCCCTCTTTTTTTTTCTTTTTCATTTTTTTCCTTTTACGGATGGTGGCATCTAGGGGTATTGGTGAGAAGGCTAACGTTGAAGACATATTTGTTTTTTTTCAAATTAAAACGTGGCTGGCTGACCAGTGGGCCTCCTGCTGCTAGCTGGACTGGACCTGTTGGCGATAAGTCTATGAGTCTGCTTGTAAACCCATGTAGCTGGGCCTCAGCCAGGATTGCTGGAGGTGGAGGGAGGGGACTGGCACTGAGGGCATGGTGGAGGGATGTGACAAGTTGTGGTTAGCTAGGACTGGCTATCTAGAGCTACGGCACTGGGCCATACAGTAGACAGGGTAGGCAGAGGCTACCAGGTCTCATTTTTCCTCGTGGAACATTTGGGGAAACTGAGGCCTAGATTAGGAACAGTACAAAGACAACTTGTAGATAATAACTTGAGAAACATGTAGAAGGAAGGTTGACATGGTAGGGCACGGAGAAAATAGCTTATTGAAAAAATACCTACTGTGTGCTGGCTGCCCAACCTGGTCCCACGACAGTGTGGCTCCTTGGAAGCTGATTGTAACTAACATATACTGACCATGTTTGCATCTGAGTCTGTACTTACAAGCCATGTTGTGCAGATGGTAAGAACTCAACAAACGCTGGCCATGATCAGTCCCCTACCCAGGACGTCACTCTCTGTAAATTCAGCTCCCTGTGTGTGAAGGCTAATCTTTACCATCTGTGTAACTGGATTTAGAATCATCATGGACATCCATCCTCTGGGAAACCCTCTGGGGATGAGGCTAACTGAGGTGAGGAGCCATGCCCTGAAAGAGGGCAGCACCATTCCAGGGGCTCAGGCCCCATGGTGAATAGGAAGTAAACACCAGAGCCCATCTCTCTCTCTGCTTCCTGAGTGTGGTTGCAGTGTGATCCGCTGCCTCCAGCTCCTGCCTCTGTGCCTTCCCTGCCGAGGTGATGGGCTGAGTGAAAGCCCTTCCTTCCTGAAGTGGCTTCTTGGGTGTGTTATCACAGAAGCCAGAAAAGCAACTGAGCCCTAAGACATCCAATAGGAGAATCACCCTTGGGGAAGGAAGAAGCCACAAACCCTGGTCCTCAGGTGGGGCTCTGCAACATGTCTCACAGCGGCCTGTCTATCTGTCTGCCCACAGCCCCCCTGAACTGTGGCATCATGGGGTGTCTCAGAGCCCCTCTCCAGGTTCTCCTCAGAGCACCCTGGCTGCCTAGCTGTTCTGAGGATTAAGAGTCAGGTCTGTGCCCTGCACCCTTTTTTGAGTCTGTTCCCTGACCACTGGCCTTCTAGTGCCTTTCCTGGGTTGTACCGTGCTTATTTTCAGACTTCTGAAGCTGTCATAGGAGCCTCGCACTCTCTAGCACTAGCAAAGAGGGCGGAGAAGAACAAGGCCCCCTGCAAGCCACTCCCCTGTAGGTCTTCACAAGGATGAAATTGTAAGTTAGAGAGGTGGCCCCACCCCAGGCCACAGGTGGAAAAGGAGATCTGAGAGATGAACCTACTTAAAGAGCCCAGAGCTAATGATGATGACATGAATAATGATCTGTGGCAGAGTAGGGACGGGCTGAGACTTGCTTCACAGCCAATTGTCCTCCTAGACAGGAAGAACCAGCTTGGGTTTAAGCTGTCCCCACAGACCCAGCTGTGGCCATCAGTCTGTCACTGTGACACAAGACCTGAGGAAGCTTCCGTTTCAGGGAAGAAAAGGTTCATTTAGCTGATGGTTTTGGAGGTTGTGGTGGGGAGGGTGTAATCACATAAAAAGGTCCCTCGGCTCATGGCAATCAGACAGAGGGAGGGAAAGGAGAGGGAGGTGGAGGGGAAAGAGCGAGACCTACACATAGGATGGTACCAACCACATGTAGGATGGCCCTTCCCCTTAGTTAATCCCCTGGGAACTTCTGACTATGACCCGCACAGACACAGACGGAGGCGAGTCTCTCTCTCTAGCCTTCAGATGTTGCTCACTAAAGTCTGGCGGAACCTACACACCCTCTACAAGATTTTTCTGGTCACCTTCCCTCCCAAGGAACTCTCTGTACCTCCAGGAGCATCATGGGTAGCTCTTGGACACAGGCCTGTCACTGCGGACTTACCCTCTCCGCTCATGTCTCCCAGATGGCTGTGAACCGAGTTCTACCCTTACCAGATCCTGAATGGGACAAGAAGGGTTGTGGGTGTGCCACAGTCCTCTCTTGTCTGAGGATTGAAACTGTGACCTTGTCATTCACCAAGCCTTGCCTACCCTAATGGCCCAGGCTTATCCCAGGACCCCTGACCAATGGGAGCATCCTAGTATCTCCGTGTACGTCCAAACATCTGGTCCCTTCCCACCAGCAAATGGTCAAGATAAAACATGTTTCCCCCCTCACCCACTGCCCCAGAGGGGAATCTGTGACTAAGGACCAGCGGGGACAGAACATCCCTGGCATCCCAGCAGCTCAGTAAACAGAGGCACGACTCACACTCACAAGCTGGAAGCCAGGCTGGACTGCCCATAGTGAGTTTCACTGCCGCTAGAGACTGTCTCAGAAAAGGGGGGGGAGGTAAATAAAACCAAAGAAAAGCAGGCTCGTCCTTGAGGCTCTCCTGCACCTTGTCCTGCAGCAGGGATTTACAGCTCAGGTAATTTCTCCTTGCCTTATCTGGAGTGTCGGGGTGTGCTGATGTGTGGGGGCCAGTGTATTTTCCTAGTCATAAAGCCCTCAGTCCCAAGGAATAAATTTGAGGAGACAGTTTTACTGACAGACTTTTTTCTCCGTTGTGTAATAAAAAAATAAAATGGAGTGAAATTTGAGATTGGGGTGATGAAGGCTGAGAGTTTTAGAAGGAGATTTTTTTTTTTTTAAAAGACTGTACCTGGGACTAGAGAGATGGCTCAGTGGTTAAGAGCACTGGCTGCTCTTCCAGGGATCCTGAGTTCAATTCCCAGCAACCACATGGTGGCTCACAACCATCTGTATTGAGATCTGATGCCCTCTTCTGGAGTGTCTGAAGATAGCAACAGTGTACTCATAAAATAAGTAAATAAATCTAAACAAACAAACAAACAAAAAGCAGTACCTAAAGGCAGGCAAGGCTGGAGCCAGGGGGATACTGGAAAGCCTACTGCTGTTCTCCTGATCCAGCTGTCATTCAAGATAAGGCCAGGGGGCAGCTAGGCAACCTTGGCAGTCTGGCAAGATAGGCAGGGAATGTCAGGCCCCAGTGTAGGGCTTCAGTTGTGTCTTCAGTGGCAGAGTGGTTAGTTATCATTGAGCTGTCTTCCCAGGACACAGGGGTGGGGGCACAGCACACAGAGGAGAGGTGAAAAGTCCCCCAGCCTTGACATGTATATGTGTGTACAAGTATGTGTGTTTAGGTATGCATGTATGTGATTGTGTGTACATACATGACCATATATATGTACAGTGCATGTACTTGCATACAGGTGCATTTGCATGTGTTCATGTTCACGTTTGTGTGTGTACACGTGGAAGCCAAAGGCCAACTTTGTATCATTCTTCAAGTGCCGTCCATCTTTGTTTTTAAACTGGCACTCCCTGATAGGCTAGACTCACTGACCAGGGAGGCACCCCATGACCCTGTGTCTGCCCCCTCACTGCTGGGATTACAAACACAGCTTTTTTCTATGCTCTGGGGATTAAGCTGCCTCTGTATTTCCAGTGAGCCACACCGTGTGGAGGAATGCTTTGAGGGGGCCCTCTTCATCAAAAGGGCCAGTTATAGTCCAGGAACCTCATATGTTCAGAATATGCCATGTCCCCCGGGAGAGAAGCAGGTCAGAATTGTCTCCCAGGGACTGGAAATGGCAGCCCAGCAGTTAAGATCACTTGCTACTCTTGCAGAAGACCTGGATTTTGTTCCCAGCACCCACATGACAGCTCACAACCATTCTAACTGCAGTTCTAGGGGATCTAATGACCTCTTCTGGCTTCCACGGGCATGTGCATGATGACAGACAGATGAGCAAAACACTCATACTCATAAAATAATAAAATATATAAGCAGAATTGTTTCCCAGTTGAGGGTCCCGGTTGAAAAGTAATTTGGTGTGTCTGAGGGACCAAAGCATCCTTGAAGGGTTGGGAAGAGGGCTGTGATTGTAAATTTGTTCTGATTTGCAATTGGCCAAGCCGCTCAGGCCTTCTCACCCCAGACCCTGCATCACATGGCCTCGGTCCACTGCAGGGCACGCACTGGGTTAAGACATTAGTCTCAGAAGCATGCTGTGGGTGTCCCACTTCCTGGGTAAGTGTCGATACTCACAGAGGTCTTCTTATTCTTGGTTACTCCTAGTCTATGGGACAGGTAACAAATGTGACACACAGTTGGTGCCCCGTAGGACCTGGCTGGGTTACACCAAGCCTGTATTCTAAACCGCCCAGATGGAGTCTAACTCAGCCTGGGCACAGATGAGTTCAGAGAGGCCGGTCCTCCCAGTCGGAGGACAGATGCCTGGGGAAGCCACTCTCAGCTTCTCCCCACCCCTGACCATCCTCCCTGGTAGCACCCCCTCTCCTGCTTCCACCCGCGGAGCCGCAGGGAGCTAATTCCACGTCTCCAGGCCCGGGCATGAGGCCGCCCCGTCGCAGGCTGTTAGCGCGGAGCCCAGCTGAGCGGCGAGAGGCTGCAAGCTCGCGGTCTATAATAGAGTTGCTGAGACAAGCGGAAAACTGCAGCCGAGTAAACAGATAAATAATTGAAACAGTGACAACTCATACCTTGCTGCTTTGTGGAGTAACGCTTTCATTAGCAGGAGGCTGTGGAGACCAGGCGTGCGCATCGGGCGGCCGCTGCTGGGAAGCCCCCGACACTTGGGGCTGGCTCTACAACAGCTGCAAACAGCAGGACCCTGTGGCAGCCTGTGCCCCAGCTCTGACTTTGCTGCTACCCCGAGCCCCCTCCCTCCCCAGCAGTAATCACAGCAGGCACTCAGGTGGAATGGAGACCTGGTGGCCTCCTTCTGTCCCAAGGGTGTGGCTACAGGAAAACAAAAGCTAGTGCCCCATGCTGACAGACCCCTGCTGCCCATCCCTGGGTCGGGCCACTCCATTGGACTTGCTTCCGGAGGATCAGAGGAGTTGATAAGCAGAACCCAAATCTGACCCAGGGTGGTCGGTGCCTGCGGGGGAAGGGCACGGCTTTGTCCTTGGCTCCTCTCTCTTGTTCCAGGCGCTCTGAACAGAGTTCCTTTCACAGAGGCAGCTTAGCTGATCCCTCCTGCTTTTGACAATGGCTCTCAGTCCCTCTCTGCCTGGACAGCCATTGCGCTAGCGGGCTGACTCCTGCACCTCCTGGCGGAAGCAGCTTAAGTAACGCCCTTGTGGGAGCTCTCCGCCCTCGGAAAGTGGGCTTCCCTCTCCTCTGGGCTCCCATGCCTTCCAGGGCCTAACCTGTCAGGATATCTCCAGCCTATGGGATGGCTCAGCCAGCGCTTGTGGCTAAAGCCTGGAGACCTGAGTCTGATCCTAGGAACCCATAAGGAAGAGAGAGAGACGTGACTCTTCAGAGTTGTTCTCTGAGCTCCACAGTCACCCCTCACACATCATGTGCACATATGTGATAATAATTATAAATATATAATAATGTAATTTTAATAATAAATGTAATATATAACTATATTATATATAAGTTAAATATGTATACCTATATTATAATAAATATATTGTAATATAATATATTGTAATATATAGTTGTTGTTGTTGTTGTTGTTATTATACTAAAAAGGAGAAATGGTTACAATATAGCTTAGTTGTCTTTCCCTGTTTGCACACTGATGGTCCCCTGGCCCTCCACTCTCCCCTTCTTACTATAGCCTGCTCCCTCTCCTTCCTTCCCCCTGACTAGGACTCTGGGACCTGGCCCTGATTCCACAGTTGACTCTACACAGCCCATTCTGGTCCTGCCCACAATTCCGCAGGCCCTGCTAGCCATGTCTGCAAGGCAGTGACATCAGTCCGTCATGGTGGTAGGATCTCCTGGTACCTAGAAAGACCCAGTGGGGAGAGGCTGCTGGCTCTGCCCCATATCCTTTCCTCCCAGGGTTTGCAGAATTGAAAGTCCAGTGTTTCTCTGCTCGGAAGCTGAAGCCAGAGGCCAATGCTCTCTCTGATGGCTAGCACTGGAGGGAGGGAGCCAGGGTCACTCACAATCTTGAGCATGTGAAAGCCTTTGACTCCCGGGCTCTACATCCAGGGCTCCACAGTGCACTGGGCTTTGACAAGAGGCAGGAGAGGAAGGAGCAGGGCAGGGAAGTTCAGTGGTGGGTGATCTTTGTCTCCTCTGGGGCATGGTAATGAACTTGGCCTCCTGGGACCAAAGACTGTCATTCTTTCAATTTATTTGTTTGTTTGTGTATGTGTGTGTGTGCTTGTGTGTACGCGTGCACGTATGTATGTGTCACAGTGCCTGCAGAGGCAGGTCAAAGGACAACTGGCAGGAGTCAATTGTCTTCTTCTACCATGTATGATCCAGGAATCAAACTTAACTTGTCAGGCTTTGGCGGCAAGTGCCTCCACCTGCTGAGCCATCTCGCCCACCCTATGGTTCTTTTTCAAATTCCTCAGCTGTCAGTTGGCGCTTAGATTCAAAGACAAGGGAGGCCTTACAAAGACTATCAGCCAGGCAGCCTCCGTGATCTACAGGAGGGATGGGCATGGAGCATCAGGGGCTGCAGCAAAGGGTGGGGAGGGACTCTTTAGCAAAAGAGGGTAGGGAGGGAAGAGCCAGAGCGGGGCCAGGCCAAGGACAGCAGTGGCCAGGGCAGGCTGGGCACTCACCCGTGGCTCCTCTGCTCATTGGCAGGTGACAGATGGCGGCACCATCAAGCAGAAGATCTTCACGTTTGACGCCATGTTCTCCACGAACTACTCGCACATGGAGAATTACCGCAAGAGGGAGGACCTTGTGTATCAGTCCACTGTGAGGTGAGGCCACCTGGGCTGGCGGCTGGCTGGCAGGTGGGAGGAAGGAGGGAGGGGCTGGGGTGGTGCTTTTCCATCCCCTAGACACTCTTAAACAGTGGCTCCCAAGTGTGGGTCATGACCCTTCCACGGGGTTCACACATCAGATATACTGCACAGTAGACATTTATGTTACGATTCACAACAGTAGCAGAATTACAGGTATGAAGTAGCAATGAAGTAATTTTATGGCTGGGGGTCACCATAGCATGAGGGACTGTGAAGGGCTGCAGCATCAGGAAGATTGAGAGCCAAGGCTCTGAGGGGTGCACCCACCTGCATGAGCTGGGGGGCTCTCTACACACGTGGAGCCCAGCCCTGGAAGGAGGGAAGAGGCAGGGAGAGGTGAGGCCATGGCTCCTCCTATGAGTTTGCAAGGTAGGCTTCATGAATCCCACCTGCAGGTGAGGAGCTGAGGTCCAGAGAGAGGCAGAGCTCTACCTAAAGTCACACAGCCTAGCATGACAGACCTGAGAGAGGAAGCAGCTCTGCCCAGCCTGGCCACATGTTTGATCATCTTCTGAGATCTCTAGGGTCACAAAGGTCCCAGTTCAGGGTCACCTGGACTCTCAGGTCAGGATGGAGCAGGGTCACCTGGACTCTCAGGTCAGGATCGAGCTGGGCAAGCAAAGGCTGCAGAGTCAAGACAGCTCAGCCTCATGCCAGGGTCCCACACTCTGCATAGGTGGGTGTTCACAGCCCTACATGGTCCCCAAGACTTCTGTTGTACTTTACTCCTCTGACTCTTTATACATGGAAGTCTCTCCTCCCAGAGGGCCTTTCCCACCTTGTGTCACCCGGTAAGCTCCTCTTCAGCCTTCAGAACCCCACTCAGGCAGGACCAGCAGGTTAGCAGAACAGGTCTCCCTGGGTTGGATGGCAGAGGCTCCCTCATTCTTCACCCTCCTCCAGCAAGGGGCTCTTATGACCTCTGTGAAATAGTTTCTTGTGGTGCTAGGTATGAACACACACACACATACATACACCACACATAACACATATACACACATACATACATACATACATATATAATATATACATACATATACACATATACAATATTTACATACATACAACACATACACACAAAAATACACACACATATACATATACACAATATATACACACATACACACACAACACATACACATACATACACATACAACACATACATATATATATACACACACAACACATATACACATATGCATATATATGCACATAAACACAACACATATATACAAGCACATACACACAACACATATACACATACAAAACATACACATGCACACACAACAGATATACATATACACACATATACTAATACTCCACACCTATATATATATATACATACTCACATATACACATATATACACATACCATACACATATACACACATACACAAATACATACACCACACACATATGCACACACACACACACATACCACACACACACACACAGAGTGATCTTTCATACTGTGTGGTAGATGCTTTTGCCTGATGCTCTCAGAGGGCAGTGCTACAACAGAACCTGTACTGGGAACAACAGGTGACAGCCTGTGTGACACCTTGCATAGTTCCACTTGGTTGGTGGCACAACTGGGACATTCCAGTGAGTGTCTGATGTCATGTGGTCTTTAGACACTGAGTCCTGGGGTGGACAAACCTCCACCCCCTAACTTGGACTTTCACCTACCCCCACCTCTGCGCTTAGCTCCCATTGTCCACCAAGGCCTGGTCACAAGTCAGTGCATGACTGAATTTGCAAAAAGAATACACCAAAGTCCTGGAGGTGCTCCATTGTGGTTGGGGGTGTTGGTTTGCAAGAGAATACAATCTCAGAATAGGACAGAAGAATTTTTGGTTTTCAAAGTGTCACTAGCTCTGCAGTGAGATCTGGCTAGGACCTCCTACCTGCAGAGTGAGGACCAGAAGGTGACCATGAGCCCTGATGGCCTCTCCAGGCTCCTCATCCCAGCCACTGAGCTAGGACCTCAGTCCCAGCCATTTTTCCCTGAGCACCTGAGACAGAGTGTACCCAAGGCTCACAGGAGGCAGGCAGATGCCTCTCTGTACCCCCTCCCCCCTTTTCTGAAAAAGAAACGAGTGCCAAGGAGAAATCAGTTGCCATCAAGATGAGAGCAGAGATAAAAAGCATTTTGGAGAGGAAAATAAGCAATGCCCTGGGAGCCCCAGAGAGTCCTCAGGCAGGGGACTTCCTGGCTTGGAGCCAGGTTTTCTGAAACCCAGCACCCGGCAGCAACAAATTCTTCCTTTTCAGTCTGCTTCTGGCTATAGGTGTGTCCTCCAGAGGCCTGCCTAGCTTTGATTCCTCAGACCACAAGGAAACCCCACGCCCCCGCCAATGCCCACTCCCACACCCCACACACCTGCTCCCAACCGTGCTCGCCAGCTTGGAGAAAGCCAGCAGGTGCCTGAAGGCTTCAAATCCTGGCACAGCCACTTCCTACCCAGTGACCTTGAGCCAGTCTCCCCCGCCCCACCCTCGGCCCCCCCGAAAGCAGGCTGACTAGACTATTCTTCCTGTAATCCTAGAATGTGTTAGACATTGGTGCCCATTTTCTCCAAGGCAAATGCTGGCTGATCCATTCGGTGGGCAGGTGACCTGGGGTCAGAGTTTCCCGGTCTCCAAACATAATTCTGAGGCCGAAGGTGTTCACCCCTAAGCCTCAAGCAACCCTCTCTCCCCACCGCAAGGCAAACCCAATTTTGCCCCGGATCCCCCATCCCGAAAGTCCCTATGTACACACTTCTTTCTCTTCTGCTGCTCTCTATCTTCAGTTAACCCCTTGAACTTGGAAAAGTAACATTTTTAACTCCCCCTTTTTTGCATTTTATTTTACAGAAGGGGTCACACAATTCAGTAAGGCCAAGGGATAACCCAGCTAAGGGTCTCCCATTGGAATGACATGAACTTGATCAAACCCCAAACCACCTCTTCCTACACCTATACCATGGTGCCATCTTTGTTTTACAGTTAATGAAAATAAGGCCCAGAGAGGGTATAGGACTTTTCCAAAGTCACACAGCAGCATGGACTTAAGTTCAGTCCTAGGATTTATGTGCCAGGCTCCTTTAGTCCTCCATGTTCATGCTGGGTTTCTGCACTATGAGACACCTGGGTATCCTGAGCAGAGGGCACCCCAGGGAGCAGAGCCACCATATGTAGGGGACACGGGGGCCAGTGAAAGAAGAGACCTATGAAATCAAGCAGTGTTGGGAACATCTTCCCGTGCCCAGCCAGTGAAGGAAGAGCCGCAGTGCCAGGCTGCAGGGCCCCATTAGGGCCAGCGGCGGGGCTCCGGGCTCCGCATTTACATATAAATGAAGATATTTACAAATTAATGCATCTCAGCCCAGAGTCCCAGCTCCACAGCTGTTCAGCTGCTTCCTCTTCAGCTGGGAAAGCGGGGTGAGAATGAGGCTGGGAATATTACCAGAAACCGGCAGAGAACAATTTCCTGGGGAGCCTCAAGGAGCCCCAGGGACTCCCCGTGTTTGTCCCCAGCTGGTGGGACTTGATCGGCAGAAGCTGGTCGACGACAGGGTGCCTGCCTCCTGCGGGCGCAGGTGTGAGTCCTTGTGATGCTACCTTGGGCTCGGGGGGTTCGTCCATTCAGTGTGTGGGGGACTCGGGGGTAGTGGGGAAGGGACTGGCTGGGAGTGGAGGATTCGCTCCTTAGACAGGAGTAGGGGGTGGGCGGGGCCTTAACAGGAGTAGGGAGTGGGCGGGGCCTTAACTAGAGACCAGGGTAAAGCAAGGAGCTGTAAAGTGTGTGTGTGTGTGTGTGTGTGTGTGTGTGTGTGTGTGTGACTTGAGTGGGGACATACGGGTATGCAGAATGACGCTTCCTCGACCTCTCTCTCTATGTCGTACACTGAAACGTGCTCTCCTACCTGAGAGCCTTGCAAACTTCACTAGTCCAGCCAATAACTTGACTGTGAGGATAGACTCTAGTCTTCATACTTAGGCAGTAGTTGTGCTGTCCCTGCATGGGCTTGGCCAGGCTGAGCTTGAGCCTTTACCCAAGCAACTTCCAGTGTGCAATCTCTATCTTGCAAATCCAAGCCATGTAAATAAGGGTCATGCAAATAGGGACCATGCAAATAGGGGCCATGCAAATCAGGGCACTCCCGATCAAGGGTGGGTCGCAGGGAATAGGGCCGGTGTGTCACAGAAGACATCCAAGCAGAGAACTAGAGTGCAAACAGTCATGCACGGAGGGTGGGGCAGGAAAGCAGGGGTCACTCCAAGAATCAGGCAGAGCAAGCACAAAGGCCCTGGGGTGAGAAGGGCTGCCTGGGGCGGAGCATGGCCAGGGCAGAGGAAATAACAAAGTAACAATTTACCCTTAGCACCCCAGGAGCCACGGGGAGCCACAGAGAGCGGCCCACCATGACCTGCATTTGAAAGTTCACACTTGTTACTGAGTAGAGACAAGAAAGCTAAGTGTTCCCTGGAGGACGCTGGGGCCTGATATCTGAGTCCCACAAACACTTGGTAGCACCTGTTCTCTCACCCACGGAGACCGACTGCCTGTTTGAGCACAGCATGAGCTGAGCATACAGCCATATATGATAGCAGAAAGTGGGGTGAGGTGGGGCATTGGCAGGTAGACACTGAAAGAAGTGATTGTCCCCAGTGGCTCTGACGTGTACACTAGAAATTGGATACCATGGAGTCCCGATCAGGTATTAAAACCTGTCTGTCCTTCCCCATGCTTTCCCCAGACAGCAAGGTTCCCCTGAGGGTCAATCCCTCCTCCCCTCCTTCAGCACCCCAGAGTCTGTTTGACATTTAGAGAGAGACAGTATGTGGTGGGGTCTAGAAAGAGGGGAAGTGGAGTCCAAACAGATATATAGCTAACCTTTGCAACAGTGAAGCCGGAGCTGTCTGAGGACTTGCTCAGACACACGCCGAGGTGACTCAGCTGGCAGGGCTGAGGAGATGGTGGCCACAGCAGCATTGAAAGTGGATCTAAAATCAAAAGTGGCTTTGAGACAAAATGGGTATGGCTGGCGGGAGGGGGGACTGGAGCTCTGAGTGGAGGAACGGTATGTTCAGTGGAGGTGGGAAGGTGCCCAGAAAGGGACAAGGCCACTCCGAGTAGGCAGACAATGATCCTTACAGAAGTCTTTTGGAATCATCTCCAATGAAAACACACTTCTGGGTTTTAAATAGACACATTGCCGGTTCAGTCCAAAGAGCCGAGCATCCGTGATCCTTTGAGAGCTTGCATGTCTTTACCTGATGGCATGCGTTACTGAGCAGCTCAGATCCTTGTCTTGCTGTGAGTACAAAGAAAATGCCATCCCAGCCTTGATAATTTGGAAGCCTCAATTCTTGGTCCCTTAGTCCTCTGGTTTCCATTGTAAGTCCTGCATCCGGTTTCTCCAAAATATATGTAATGGGAATTTCTTGCCCGTGAGACTCTCTGTAAGCACACATTAAGCACCTACTATGTGTAGAGCTTGCTGGGTATTAGGACAAACTCAGGCTCAGTCTCTCTGGAGATGGTCACCCAAGATCCTGCACACCCAGTTATGGTCCCGTCATGACCTGGGTCCCAACCCAGATCCTCGAGAAATCTGGATAAGAATGATGTAGTGAGAACAACCTTGGGCCCCTTCAAGTATGTCAGTCATAACAGTTGATGTCTATTTTAATCATAAACAGGAAACCCCCAGCATCCAGCCTGTGAGCTCTTGTCCCTATGGCAAAATCAAGTTTTAGAATGGAGCTGCAGTTCTCCTTATGGCCACTAGGGGAGCTTTCAGTGACTTGCCCTTTTGCATTCCCTGAGCCAAAGCTGGCCCCGACTAGGGCAGGGACATGGTCTGCTTGGAAGTTGCTGGGAAAAATGTGAATTCCAGAAACTTACAAGGGCCAAATTTGATTCAAGCCTGGAGTTAAGCCAGGGAACCAGGAAGTCGGGCTTTAAAGTGATGCTGGCAGCAAGACTTAAGGAGCCCACTGCCACACCACCTACCTGCTCCTAAGTGCCACCTGGTGCCAAAAGATCCGTGGACGTGGGCTGGAGACGTGGCTCAGTGGCTAAGAACACTGCCTGCTCTTTTAGAGGAGCAAATTTGGTTTCCAGCGCCTGCATCAGGAAGCTCACCAACCACTTGTAACTCTAGTTCCGGGCCTGGGGGAGGGGGGTGGGGGAATCTGATGTCTTCCTCGGGACTCCATGGACATCTGCAGCATAGTTCGGGCTGCTCCTCCGCACCTCCGAAAGTTTTAATACAACATCCTTTCCTCCCTCACTCCACCCATCCCCCAAAGTGGACACTCGCCATCCCTTCCCTGACATTGGCCTTCTGTGGCTTTTCTAAATGTCTTTCTTTATCTCTCCTCTTCTTAGGACCCCCAATGCCAGCCAGGGTGTTTCTGTCTTTATCCTGAACACACACATCCACACTTACATGTATGCGCATGCATGCATACACAGGCACACATACATACACACGTGTGCACACTTGCATGGGCAACCCATTCACCTCTGGCTTAGAGCCCCTCCATGGCCCCAACATCTCTATGGCTATAGAGAGCCTGCCTGTTTCCATGGTTAACAGGAGGACCAGAATACTTCCTCATTGTATCATGGGAGAGTAGAAACATTTTGAGGCAGGAAAAGGGAGTGTGCTTGCTGAGCCCAAGTTGCTATTAGGCAGCCTCGACCACCCACTTTCCCCAGGGAGATCACTGAGTTTACAAACCATCCCCAATCCATGGATAGAGAGGACAGGAGGGGCAGAACACACTTCAAAGCTGTCTGATGCCCTCTGGTGAAGCTCTGGGGTACTACAAGTAGGGGGCTTGCTTGAACTACCCACCCTTATCTCCAAAGATAGATTCCTAAGGGTAGGCAGGCACCCTCTGCCCACTGCTGTTGCCAGGGCCTCAGTGCCCTGCGCAGTAGTTTAGTGAAGGGTTGTTAGGCTAATGAGCTGGTAGCTACTGCTCTTCAGCAATCAGCCTGTCTTTGGTTTGCACTATCTGATTAAACCCAGCATTCGCTGTGTGATGCAGCCCTCAGGCCCCCTTCACATGGCTCCAGCTGAGGACCGAGTGACTTAGCTCCCTGCCAGCCAGTCCCGAGCTGATGGATGGAGACTAACAGGCAGCCCAATCTCTCCTCTGGGGGGTGTTACACCTCTAACCAGGAGCCTCCCAGGGACAGCATTGTCCCCAAGCTGTCAGGAGCCACTAGCCAGCACCAGGCTGTGCTCTGGGTAAGTGGTGGGAACATGGCCTTGATTCCTGCTGGGAACCTCTGCCTCATTATTCATCATTTAAGAAAAGCTTCTTTACTAACTGCAGGAACGGGGAGACAGGAGAACAAGGAAATTGGGGTTGTTCTTTCCCTGGAGTGGACATTCCTAGCTCTCTACTGATAACAGTAGAGAGTGAGAAGTGAATGGGCACTGTTGCCTGAGCTGCAGCTTTGCTGTGGCCTTCACAGTGAAGCAGACATGACCTCATTAAGGACCAGACATTCTGCATGTAGGGGACAGCAGCTGGAGCAGGCGGTGTGTGTATGGAGAGGCCAAGCGGGTGGAGACTCAGTATCCCCACTGAGTGGGGAGCCAGGGGAAGCCGAGAGGCCAGCCAGGTGTTGCAGAACAGTACGGAATCTTCCCGTGAGATGCAGCTTCCGCACCAGGCCCAGGATTCTAGAACCCGCCCCCTGCCCAGACAGGGCAGCACCGCTGGTCCACAGGCCAAACAGACACACCAGGGAGACTGAGACAGGAGGATTGCTGAGCATCCAAGGCCAAGCTGAGCCAGAGTGAAAAGAAATGAAAAATTCTGAGTTCTGATCCATTACATAAGCCAAGGGGGGCAGGGACCCGGGCATCAGGTCCCTTATGAGCCCAAGCTGATTTCAACCAGTAGGCAGAGTGAAGACAATGGCCCAGAGCATGCTGGGACATAGGAAATCTCGAATTGTGCTCTAAGGGTGGAGAGGACCCCCTGAAAAAAGGTCATTATAGCTCGACTCCCCCTGAAAGGTAAAGGGTCACCATGGAGATGATGGGAAGGGAATTGGAACTGGGAGGATACACTGAGCCCTGATGGACTAGAGCTGAGGATGTGAGGAGAGAGGCCCAGCTGACTCCTGTGGCCTCACTGCAGCACAGAGAGAGACGGGGGGGGGGGGGCAGACTCTTCCCTGAATTGGGAACTGGTGAGGTTCAGGGTTCTTAAGTGCTGCTTGGATTTGGAGTACCACAGTGTGGACCCCCATAAGTGGAGAGATGAAGCAGACCACTGGAAACATGGATCAAGGAGAAGTTGCTAGAATCACGACACATAGATGTGACTTACAGCCACTGTCTCCTCCCAGACTCAGAACGGCCAGAAGCCTTCAGTGTCATCCAGGTGCCATCCCTTTCATTCTCTGGATGGGAAGCTAAGGCCCAGAGAATGAGGGTCACTTCCCTTTGATCACACAGCAAGTAGGCATCAGAGTCAAAACTCAATCTTCAATGGCCCGAGGTTGGTGTCGCCAGACCCAGCCTCAGGGATAGAATTGCTGACATGGAAAATAATTTATCTACCTACAGTAAGAAACACATGCACGCGCACACGCACATGCACACGCAATGCAGTCTTTTTACTTGTAAGTAAAACACCAGTAACAGGCTGCCAGCTTTACTACTAATTATATAACCATTTTATTGCTGGTATTAAAAAAAAAACCTGAAGGCTGAAACTGTCCTGGAAAGGCCTAATTTAGTAAACAGCTCAGAACAAAGTCTTTGTCACACAGGTGTTGCCGCACGTTAGAAGGGGCGCCGGGTGATTCAGACCTCCTCCATAATATGTTACTCGTGGCCTAATAACATTTCCCAGGTCTGAGAGAAGCTCTGTTGCCATGGAAGGTAATTGTGTTTGTGGTGATGAGTGTGGAGGAGGCTGATGGAACTGGGAGGGGTGGCACAGACAGACAAATGGACAGACAGGAAGATGGACAAACTGGTGAGTGCATGGATGGATGGATGGATGGATGGATGGATGGATGGATGGATGGATTGGTGAATGTACACACACACACACACACATATACATACATACATACATATATATATATATATAGGCATGTATGTATGTATTATGTGTAGATGTATAGATAATTGTATGTATGTATGTCTGGATGGATAGATGGATGGATGGATGTCTGGATGGATAGATGGATGGATGGATGGATGGATGGATGGATGGATGGATGGATGGATGGTGTATATGTGTGTATATATGTAAGTATGTGTGAATAAATGGGTGGATGGATGATTTGTATGTATATACACATGCATATTTGAGTGGATGATAGATGGTTGGATGGACAGATGGATGCATGGATGCACAGGTAATTTGGTGGCTGACTGACAGCATGGGCTGATGGATGAGTAGATGGATGGATAAAACAATGGATGGATAGATGGGCAATTAATGAGTGGAAAGCTGGGTAGTTATGTAGACATATGGATGGATAGACAGATAGACATGTGTAGGTAGGTAGCTAGGTGTTCATGCATGGGTAAGTTGAGGAAAAACTCACCCTAGGTATCCATATAGAGACAAGGGCCTGAGGATGGTGAGCCTTGAATAAAGCTGGTGTCATTGCAAATGATACCTTCAGCCAAGACCAGAGAACCAGAGAGGCCGAGTGACCTGTGATGGAGCTGGACCGCAGGCCAGGCTTTCCAATGCCTGGGCAAAGGCTGTGGGTTTCTTTGCAGTTCTCTCTCGGGGCATCATGGTCCCTCATGTGCAGCATCCTTCCATGTCCACCCAGCATCCAGAGGGGCTTCCTAAAGGGGCATCGTGTCATGCACCCACTACTACAGCCCTGCAAGGGCCCCACACAAGCCGGGCACTGAGCTCAGCTTCTATCAGATCCTCCTACCTGTCCCACCCTCCTGGCTGTCCCCTCCCTGCCTCCTCACCAAAGGCTCCACTCACCCAGGCCTTCTTGTCAAGTTTGTAGTCAGCCCAGGACATTTGCTCTGGCCCTTCCATCCCAGCCTCAGACCAGAACCAAACCACCTTGGCAATGGCCACCTGGGCTCCCTGGTCATCCACAAGCAGTGGCAGCCGTTACACTGCCCCCCTGGTGGCTAAGGTGAGTTGCTGGTCTCCGCTGAGGCCCCCACTCTCTGATTTACCAGAAGATCTTTTCTTTTGACCCTAACAGTGCACATGCCTTGCGAACCATGATTTGTTCCCACTGGCTCCCTTCTGCCAGACTTCCAGAGAGACAGCAAGTAGCCCTTCCCCATCCAGAGACTGAGAGCTACCGCATACACAAATAAGAGAGCCCCGATAGAGGGCCTGGCTAGCCGATTTACATGGAACCTGGGCTAGTGACAGAGCAGACGCATCCTGCCACACAGCTTGTCTGAGCCTCGGTTTCCACTCACCCGATTCCCACATGAAGGGCGCCTCACTTCCCTGAATGGTTGAGGGAAGTGGGAAGCAGACAGGATGCTCCACTGGTGGCTGCTGGTTGCTGCACGCAGCCTTTCCTGGAGCCAGAGGCTTATACACGGGAGGCTGTTGGCCGCAGTTTCCCTGTGAGCTGGATAAATATTGTGGGTATTTGGGGAGGTGAGCACAGTTAACTGATGGTCTTGCTCCCCTCCTACGTGGCCGTGTCGGTGCACCTGCCTCTTTTTCTTCCCTGCTAGGCGATTGTGTGTTTCGAGGGAAGCAAGGGACCAAATCCAGCCATTGATCTTCCCCCTGGCCCTGCTTACGATGTCTGAGTGTTCTGATTTAACATCTCTGCCGCCTTTTGCTTCTTACTTGGGAGCCATGATGGTCCCCAAGTCCGCAGCCTGGGGTAGCAGAGCCATGGTAATGTGTTAGGATGTTGGGGCATGCCGTACACCATTCACAATTCACACAGTTATGAGTATTTCCTTATGTCACAGCAAAATAGGCCCCGCTCCTCTGGCCTCTGTCATGGCTCCAAATAGGAAGCTCATGGAGGTTGTAGGACTTGCCCGAGGTCACCCAGATAGCAAGTGACCGAGGAGAGGCGAACGCTCCAGCAGGGCCCAGACTGTAGCCACTGTGCTGTTAGTGCTAAGTGATGTTGGCAATGTTGGCCATGCAGGGCCCCAAGACCCTGGGCTGTGATACAGGTGGTGAGCAGGTTCTGTGGTGAGGCTGGGGGTGGGGGGTAATGGGGGGAGAATGGAGGCAAAGCTTCTTCACTAGAAAAAAAAGAGGCAAGGCAAGCTCCCACATCTGCTGGGGGAATGGATGAGTTCTTATCTTGCAAACGCCTCTCCCGGCCTTTGGCAAGCAGGCCTGTGGGGAAGACAACACAGCTGTGTATTTTTACAGTGCGTTTTGTGCCTTACCTGCATGGTCTTGTGTTCTGTGTGGGATAAATTGGATGTCATAAAATGTAATAGGAAAGGAGGGAGAAGCCAGTGAGTGACAGATGTGTGTGCCTGCAGAATGAGCCTCCCCCCCAGCCCTCCCCCATGGTCTTTACTGAGGGTCCTCTCAGCTCCCCCCACCCTCCCACTGTGGTTTCTGTCTGTGTTGGCCTTGTGCCTATTTGGCCCTGCAAAGCTCAGCCCTGGAGAAGGGCGGGGAGGAGGAAGAGGCACGAAGGAGAAGCTCTTCTGGCTCTGTGAATGGAGGGGCAACCTGGGTATTCCTTGTGGCCCTCCCTCCTAAGGGCAGCACCCACAGATCCACTCCCAGTCCCAGCTGTCCAGGGGCTGTCCAGGCATGAAGCTGTGGTCTTCAGACCCCCACCCCCACCCCGCTCTGAGTAAGCACTGACCCAGATAGCCACATGGCTCCTTCCTTCGGTCCCTCCTGGTCTCTGTTTTGACATTTCCCCTCGGCAAAAGACCTTCTCCCCTGACCACCTTGTCTAAAACAGCAATCTGGACTGGGGAGATGGTTTGTCAAGTACTTGAGGGACAGGACACACTGCTTCAGCTCCTGAATTTGATCCCAGGACTCACATAAGAAGCCGAACAGGGCAGTCCGTGCCTGTTATCCTATCCTGGGAAGGGAGAGGCAGGGAGCTTCCTGAGGCTTTCTGGTCACCCTAAGTAGTGAGCTCCAAGTTCAGCAAGACCCACATTCATTGTGTGCGTGCGTGCGTGCGTGTCTGTGTATGTGTGCATGCGTGTGATCACCTCTGCGCTGCTCTCAGTTTCCTCATAACACATTGCTCACTGACCTGGTATGGCAGGAGTTTCTTCAATGGCTCATTCTCTGTCGCCTTATATACTAGACACAGATTCTTTCATTCACCGTTCTCTCTGAGCCATCCTTAGCTTCTGGAAGCCTGCCTGGGGCTGTCAGTGCCTTGATTGCAGTGAATGGGTGAATCTAATATGAGGTAGCAGCAGCTGGGGGCCCTCGAGGGCCATGGACAGGAGAATGACCTGTGCCTTGCTGGTGAAGCAGGAGCTGGCCACTCTGTAGCTGTCCGCTGTCCTGAACTCTTCCGGCTGCCACCGTCAGCAGCGCCATTACCACTGCGCGCTCAGAAGGAAGCAGCTTTGAGGTTGGGCGGGTGGCTCAGTTGGAAGAAGGTTCACCTGGCAAGGATGAAACCCTGCACTCCATACCCCCTATATAAACAGGGCAGGCAGAGTTGGGCAGTGCCTGCAATCCAGCACGTGGGATGTGGACATAGGAGGCTTAGGAATTCAAGGCCATCCTTGGCTATTTATCACATTTGAGGTCAACCTAGGCTACATGAGGCCCTGTCTCAAAAAGAGAAAAGAAAGGAAAGGAAAGAAGAAAAGAGTGAATCAGACTTAGTAGCACATATCTTAGGAATCGAACACCTGCCACGCCTGTTCCTACGACCTGCGACTCCCAATTTGTTGCCTCTTAGAGCTAAAGCCTCCCCTGGACCCACTGAACTCTGAAGCCTCTACTTCTCCCTAGCAAGGACCTCTGTGATTCCATCAGCCACCTGGGCAATCCATCAGCATCATACCTGCAAAGTCCCTCTTGCCATTGGAGGCGACATATTCAGACATGTGAATCTCTGAGGGGACGTTCCCACACAGCTGTGGGCATCATCGCAGCACCAGGACTCAGTATCTGCAGTCGCTGTCTCTGTGGAAGGGGACTTCACTGGGGATAGGAGAGAGGGCGTTTCCCTCTTCCCTTTGCAACCCTGGATCCTCTGACGGGGTCTGGTGCAGCACAAAAACCCCTTGGCACCTCTGGGTCAGGAGTCCATTAACCTACCCACGTGCTCCACCAAAGCCAGCTTGGATCCATGCAGTCTGCGTCGGTGGGGCTGAGTCCTCACCCTGCTGAAGATGCTGTGTGGGGCCAGGAGGAACTTTCCCCCGAGGAAAACTGAGGCTGGAGAGGGAGGAGGGGAGAAGAGGTCAAATCAGAGAGGCAGAATCTTCCCACAATACCCTTCACATGGGTTCCTTCCAGGTCCCAGTTGTACAACTATGTGGTAAAACCAAAACAGATGCTTATGGCAAGAGGTGACAAGGCAGAGTCATTCTGGAGCCCAATCTCTGATTTACCACTGACTGCTTAGGAACCCTGGCAAGTCACCATCTCTCAGGGTCTCAGTTTTCTCCACCTCCAAATCAGAGACAGTGATGGTGGTGCCTATCTACAGATGGCTTGTCAGGCAGATATGAGGCAGGCAATGTCCAGGGCTGGCCCAAGGCACATGAAGAAATACACTGATGTCCAGGGAAGCGGTATGTGAGCCACAAGCCTTCAGGGAATACTGACCCTTGCTGTCCATGGGTTAGGCACAGTTCTGGGCTCCAGGGAGACATCCGTGGCAATGCAGCTACCCAGGACTCCTCTTCCCCACAGGGTAGAGCTTACCACAGCTTCCATTTTATAGAAGGGAAAGCCAAGGCCTGAATCTGCCAAGCATCTGCCTGAAAATCCAAGGAGCCGGTGTGCACAACCAACCCTCCCTCTCAGCCACAATGCTCTGAGCCCTCCTCACTCTGCACCAGTACTCAGAGCCCTGGAACCCTGCCCTGGATCTTTCTGGAAAACTTGGACGCGTTTCCTAAGCAGGGGTATCTTCTCCTCCTGACGGCCATCTAGGGACGACGTGAAAATTTGGCTTTGATCAAATTAGGCCCGAGTTGTAGCGTAACTTTCTCCATTCACTGCAAAGCTAATAAACTAATAAATTAGACAAATGAAAATATCCCTGGCCCGGGCCACACACTAAAGCATCAACCGTAATTGCTTTCACCGGCCGGGGCCAATTTCTCAAATTTCGCCTTGGCCACCTTTCCCCAGCTCACCGTGTCCCTAATAAGGCATAGCTCACTCTATAAACAATTCAATTGACTCACTTACTTTAAATACAGTAGAGCTGAAAAGCACCCAGGAACCCACTCTGGGGTGTTTGTTTCCCTGGGAGAGGAATCCATCCAGGGTTTGCAAAACCAACGATCTCTAGTGTGGGTCAACCCAGCCCAGTGTGGTTGTTCCTTAGCCAGAGTGCACTGTCTGAGGATCTTGTAGGCTGTCCACACAGATAAAGATGGCACAAATTTGGGGTGATGCTTGTCCCTGGAGCTGTGTGGGGCCCTGTGCTGTGAATTCCATGGGCATCCATTTAAGGTTCTGACACAGGGAGCATGCATGGGTCCTTCTCTGATGAGCCCCGCTTTGCAAGAGAGAAGAGTGGACCAGGCCAAACGACTTGCCTGGGGCTACACCGAGTAAGACTCAGCAGAGCAGAGGCCTGGATAGGATTCAGTTTCCACGGCTGGTGCACCTTGTCTCTTGCGCTGTCTGTGTAGATGACTGACATTTCCGGCCTGGTAAACAACTGGGGACCCTGACTGCTAGGAGACGTTACGCCTTGAGCTTATGGGAGGTGTTCATAGCCTTGTGGATAGGGCTGGGCAAGCAGGACTGCGGTGTGCTCAGGGGCAAATGCCTGGTGAAGATAACTATAAGACACCCCCCCTCCAGAGTCTGCAGTGGTCATCTTGGCTCTCCTGGAGGAGGAGAGGGAGGGACAAGGGCATTGTGCATTAGCCAGAGATCATAGTTGGTGTGAATGAGTGAGCTGAGGTTGGATAAGGAAAAAAACAGTCTTCCAGATATAATGCACGGCAGAGGTATAGGCCGAGCAGGGGTCCCAGGGATCCCTGTCTACTGTGAAGTGGGGTGAGGACTAGGGGATCCCAGACACAGACAACATTTATCTTCTCTCTCACCTACTATCAGGGAATCACCCTGTGGAAACCTTGGAGTTGTCATCTGAGAGTCTCTCATCTTGGGATCTCTGTCCTCGTAATCCTTCCTTCCTAAGCTTTGCCTGACTGTCCAGCTGCTGAAGGCTTCCTCTGGGCAAGCCCGCCATGCCCATCACTCTGATGACGTCACACTGATGATTTAACGTGGGTTTAGGTGGCTCCTCCCATCCCCGCCTGCAGCACTAGCAAGCAAACTCCACTGGGACAGGGAGCATGGCTTCACTGTCATTGCTGTCCTGGTTATTATCCTGGGAACCAGGAAGTGACACATGTAAACTAAGTGGTGTTATTACATGGAGGGAAGAAGCTGGATGGGTGGGCGGATGGATGGATGGATGGATGGATGGATGGATGGATGGACAGACAAAAAGATGGGTAGGTAGATAGATGTAGGCATAGTAGCTTGTATATGGATGGGTAGATGGACAGATGGATGGACAGATGAATGAATGGGTGGTGGATGTATGTGGATGAATGAATGGACAGATGGTAGATGGATGGGTGTATGGGTGGTGTATGGATGGACAGATGGATGGTGGGTGGATAGGCGGGTGGATAGGTGGGTGGGTAGATGGATGGTAGATTGATGGATAGATGGATGAACAGATGGACAGACAGGTGGATGAATGGATGGATGGACAGATGGGTAGATGACAGGCAGATGGTGAAAAGATAGAAGAATAGTTGCTGCATGGCTAGATGGGCAAATAAATTGCTAAATAAAGCATAGTAGGTAGATGTATAGATGGATAAAGTAGATGAATGGATAGATAACAAATAGAAGGTGAATGAATGGATAATAATGGATGATGAGTGGGTGGGCAGATGGACAAATCAGGTAGAATGGTTAACGCATGGATGGACTAAGAGATTATTCACGGATAGTGATGGATAGATAAATGATGGATGGATGGATGGATGGATGGATGGATGGATGGATGGATGGACAGATGGATAGATGATGGACAGATGAACAAAGAATCGGATGGTACACAATGGATGGACGATAGATATTGAATGGTGACTAGTGGATGGATAGATGAATGATGGGTGGATGGGTGGACATGAATGGATAATGGATGGTAAATGGATGAATGGTGAATGGATGAAAATAGTGGATGGATGGATGGATGGATGGATGGATGGATGGATGGATGGATGGATGGGTGGATGGATAAATGGACTGCTACACTGGATGCTAAGACCCCAAGTAGAAACCTCAACCCACAGCTGGCATAGCAAAGTCACTCCTTGTTCATGAGGTTAAAGCCTAGGCATGCTCTAACTCAGGGTTCCGGCTTCTCTCCTGCTCTCTTTCTGGAAAGCAGAGCCTTTGATGGGAAACTAGGACCTAAAGCTAACCCCAAACCAATTGGGGTTGTCAGCCATGCCAGTCACTGGGTCTGGGCTCTGCCAGGCAAGATGCCAACTAGCAAGGCCAGGCCTTTGTGACCTTGGCCCTGTCAAAGCAGAGCTGTCCCCTGGCCTCTTCTTCCTGGCATGGGCTGGTCAGCCCCATGGCCTCCAGCATGAGCTCCAGAGCTGAAGACTGGGGGGAGGAACATCTCCTTTCAACAGGAGCAATCACCCCAAGCTTTTCAGAAGCCACAGCTACCCTGGCCTGGCCCTGCTCAGAGCCGCAGAGGCTGTCCCTCCTGCGAGACCTATCTCAGTCCCTTCCATCTCCAGCACAGGCGTGGACAGTTGTCTCCAACATATATCAGCTCCTGCCCCTCTCCCTACAGTCAGGTCCCTGAGGTCATGGCTGTCCCTGGTTCTCATCCACAGTCGCTCTCAGGGTGGCCAGGAAAAGCCCCATTTCATTTGCATCACGTTTGGGGGAGAGGCAATCATTCTTTGGGTGTGCTATGGAACACGCGACTTGTACCTCAGCTTCCCCAACTGCCAACTCACCCTAAGGTCTCTCTGGAGCTACACAGAAAGTATGGCACCATTCCCTGTGCCCTCCCTAGCTCTAGGTATGGGGTGAAGTAAAGTAGTTTGTAGACTGTCCTTAAAGGACAGGGACCGCCCCTTGTACAAGGCTGATTGGCATCACTTTCCACCAATCCCGGGGAATTTTGCATCTAGTGCCTCCTCCTCAGGGTAGGGGATTAACCATCCCACAAACTCTCCGAACCCATACAGTCTCAAGTAAGCTGTGGTTGGTATTGTCCATGCCAGGTCCTCCAGAGTCCGCATCTGGTCTCCTGCAGGGGCTATGACTAGGGAAAGAACCTTCTAGTCTTTCTCGCACTGTTCTCGCCTGTGCAGACAGCAGAGAACCTAACTTTACAAATTAAGTTGAACTAGCTGTCCATGGTCACAGCGCCCCTAGTAGTAGGGGGGAGTTCAGGAATGATCACACCGCCCTCTAGTGGTGGGGAATCAACTTTCACTAAGCTGCTGAATTCCAGGGCAGGAACAAAGGCCTTTAGTTTCAACCCTGTTCTGGAAACTGCTAAGCTCCCAGAATCTGGAGCACCATATGTCAATAGAGGCATCTGCCCGAGTTCCTGCTGAGCATCCGGGTCCCAGGACCTCACTGCCCTTCACCCACCTGGCCTCTGGACATGAATCCACACCCTCCCCAGGCCTCTCAAGGACCCCCAGGCAGAAACAGTAGCTGAACGAAATATGAACCCTAACACAGGCTTGGAGCGAGAAGACCCTGCGTGCCCGTGTTGACCCTGGGCAGCGGCTCTCCATAGCTCATATCCACCTGTTATTTTGCTTAATGCTCTCATTATCACTTAGGGAAGATACCATAATGGCACCAGGTTTCAGGTGGGGAAACAGAGGCATAGAGTGATAGAGAAACTTTCTCCAAGTCAGAATGTGGAGGAATAAGGTTCAAAGCCAGGCTGCTGCTCCAGCATCCGTGGTCTACATAGTATTCTCGAGGGTTCTGGTCCTTGGGTCTGGGTACTGCACATCAGGGGTAATCTTGGCAACAAAAGCCTTTCCTTGTGCTGGTAGTGGGAGTGTTGAATAGACCATGCACACTGCAGGATCATGGGCAGCACCACTCCCTGGTGCTGGCATTTTGTTGGATCAGCTGGGGTATAAATGGTGTTGCCATAAGAATGAGAGGAAGACCCAGCCAGGCCTTCCTCCCAAGCTCCGTTCAGCTCCCCATCCTCACCTCCCCGACACTCCCACACAGCACGCCTCCCACTCTAGCGTGCAACAGACAAAATGGCAGGGGCTTTGGATGAGTGTCGTGTCCACTAGCACACAGTAGCCTTCTGGCCACTGCTCACCTCTGCAGCCTAGTATCCGCTGGTGAGATGGGCCTCTGTGTGTGTGTGTGTGTGTGTGTGTGTGTGTGTGTGTGTGTGTATGTGTGTTTGTGTGGTGTGTGTGTGTGTATGTATGTGTGTGTGTGTCTGTGTGTGTGTGTTTGTGTGTGTGTGTGTGTGGTGTGTGTGTGTGTGTGTATGTGTGTGTGTTTGTGTGTGTGTGTGTGTGTGTGTATGTGCTTGGTCAGGTGAGGCTTTCTGTCTTGGCTTTGGGGATAATCCAAGCGACTCCCCTAACACTGTGAAACCCCTGGGACACACAGTGGAAGCAAGGGGGCTATTCCCAGTTCTGCCGAGCTGTGCCACCTTAGCACCCAACCCCCCTGGTTCTGCCTCTCTCTCCCTTTTGGAAGCTCCTGTGAGTCCCTCTCCCGACACTGGAACTTGAAGGTCAGTCTACAAGTTCCCTGTGACTCACATTGATTATTTCTGTTTAATTGAATCAATAACAAACTCTGGAAGATCGAGCGATTTCGCCTGGAAATCTGTATGTGTTGGGTTTCTGTGAGGAGAGGCTAAGCAGGGAGCCTTTGCTTTAGAAATTATTTCCAAATTATAGTCATCAAACACATAAACAGAGGTTTTAAATCAAAGAATGGCCTCTTCGTTCCTCACGGTCCACAGCACTGTGTCATAGAGTGAGTTTGGGAATATATAGGAAGGAAGGAAGAGAGGAGGGAGGGAGGGAGCAAGGGAGGGAGGGATGGAGGGAAGGAGGGAAGGAGGAGGAAGGAAGGAAGGAAGGAAGGAAGGAAGGAAGGAAGGAAGGAAGGAAGGACGGAGGGAGGGAGGGAGCAAGGGAGGGAGGGAGGGAAGGAGGAGGAGGAAGGAAGGGAAGGGAAGGGAAGGGAAGGGAAGGGAAGGGAAGGGAAGGGAAGGGAAGGGAAGGGAAGGGAAGGGAAGGGAAGGGAAGGGAAGGGAAGGGAAGGGAAGGGAAGGGAAGGGAAGGGAAGGGAAGGGAAGGGAAGGGAAGGGAAGGGAAGGGAAGGGAAGGGAAGGGAAGGGAAGGAGGAAGGAAGGAAAAAGGAAAGGGAAGGGAAGGAGGAAGGAAGGAAAAAGGAAAGGGAAGGGAAGGAAAGAAAAGAAAAGAAAAGGGGAGTTTAAGCCAGGAAAAAATGTTCTTGCTCTACATATGTCAGGGCTCCCAGGTATCTGGGATTCAAGTCACTTCCCTCTTGGTATCTCCATTTTCAAGGTTTCCTCAAAGCTCAAAGAGCTTGCTCTAGCTCCAGCCATTATGTCTATACTCCCATGTGTCACTGCTCTTTCCTTGGGGCCAAATACTGATATCAACAACTTAGAAGTGGGGATTTTTTTGTTATGTTTTTTGTCTATCAGTCTGTGGTTACCTGGCACTGTCCCTGGAGCCTGTGGTGGGGCTGATCACAGGACATATGTGGTTAAGTAAACTTGTTGTCACCAAAAAGTAAAAACAGAGCAGGAGGAAGTGAGACAAGGTCTCAGTCTCCCCAAGGACACACAGTGACCTCGCTGTCCTTCACAATAGGATTCTAGCAGCTCCTGTTAGCCTGTTAGCCCTCTGGAGTCTTAGCCCCTTAGCTTGGCAGGAATGGGGTTCTGGAAGTCCTACCTGAACTTCTCTCCTCAATCACATGGCTGCCCTGCTGCAAGGAAGCCTGGGAAATGTAGTCTTTTCAGCCATCCTGTATCCATAGTAACTGTGGGCTGAGTCGTCCTCTGAAGCTCCCCAGGGACCATGATTGTTGTGGGCTTAGAAGTTTTCGTATTCTGAAATATTTGCACAAGTATTAATGAGATATTGTGGGAATGGATCTCAAGTCTAAGCTTGTAACCCATGTTCCCCATGCTTCTAACACACACAGAGCGTGAAGGCTGTATTTTTTTCTTTTTAAACAATTTTGTTCACGGAGCAAGCTTCCATGGTTGAATTTTCCACAGTTGGCATTCTGAGTGTGCTCAGAAAGCTCTAGACCTCAGAACGTCTGACCCCAGAGTCTCATGTTTGGGATGCTCTGCCGGCGAAGCCAAGAGGAGAGATGCTGAATCATGCAGCTTCCTCCTCCGGGCTGTGAACACGTGAGCGTGAGACCCGGCTCTGCCCTGGCCTCTCCGCGTCTGTCACTTCTGGGAGTTTACATAGTACTCATCTCATAAAGTTGTTCTGAGGGACCCACAAGGACAGCAGGGACAAGCGTGTGGCTAACAAAGCGTGTGAAGTTTAAAATTAGCTCGGTGACTGCCACTTCCATCCATGCAGCCTTCCGGATGTCACATGACCACCCCTCAGGTCAGGCATCTCTTTTCCATCCCCCTTCCTGAACACTAGGAAAACCACCAGAACACCCTACCCCTGCCCAGTCTGTATTTTCTATAAGACATGCATATGCTCATGCTATCTGACATGCTGTTATATGTGTGTGTGGGGGCAAGTGCATGTGTCTGCCTGTACATGTGTGCATGCAGACGTATGTGCATATGTGTGCATGTGTGCGGAGGCTGAGGATAACTTCAGGTCCTGTGCATCATCCGTGCTTCGAGACAGTCTCTCATTTACTTGAAACTCACCAACTGGGCTAGGCTGGCTGGGTAGTGAACCCCACTGAATCTCCTGTCTCGTAACCCCCACCCCACCTCCACCACTGGGATTACAAGCTACACCTGGATTTCTTACACAGGTCCTGGGGATTGAACTCAGGTCCTCATGCTTGCAAGGCAAGCACTCTTCTGATTGAGCCATCTCCTCCAGCCACTGGTTTATGTGTCTCTCACTGTCTAGCCCAAGCCAGCCTTGAATTTGCTCTGCAAACCAGGCTAGCCTCAGACTTGTGGCAATCCTCCTGCTTCTGACTCCCCAGCACTGGGACTATAGATGTGCATCATCTTGTCTGGCTGGACAGTAGATTTTGTTTGTTCTGTTTTTGCTTTAATCTGCCTTATTTATGGCTGTATTTCCAGGATGTAAGACAGGCTAGCACATAGTAGGTGCTCAGAAAAAGCATGCTGACAGAATAATAAGGAATGGTGGGATGCTCTCCCTCCTCCCACACTCAGCACCGCTGTGCTCCTTGTCAGAGACGACCAAGAAGCCAACAACCCTTTAGCTTCCGGCTTCCCATGGCAGAGAGCCCAGCACCGAACACACCAAGATAAATACCTATTACCGTGGATGGGATCTCGGTGCCGGCTAGAGTCCAGGCATTTTAATTTTGTTTTGACAAAGAGGCTGATGGGAGAGGTTAGCGAGGCCCCCTGTCTCCCATCTGCTGTGGCCCTGGGCGCCCCAGCCTGCCCTTCCCTGCCTTTGGCAGCGTGTAGCTCAGGACTGTGAAATGTAATTGGCCTGCCCTACTTTTTAACAGAACGCAGACTGAAGGATTGGGTTTTTGGTGGGCTGACCCGTTTAAGAGCCTTAAGAGGGAGCTGGGAGTTTCAATTTTCCACTGCCAAAGCCAGGCTGTTTTTAGCTTGGCTTTGATGAAGCACAGGGACCGGGTTCGGCCTGGGGTCACCCATCAGCTGACCTCATTGGGAAAGGCCTCCTGCGGGGCTCCAGGCCCAGCTGCTGCCAAGCAAGGAGTTAAGGTTTGCTTTGCTGATCCGAGTCATTGGTCTATACAATAGATGCTATCCCTCTCACCCATCTATCCCAAAGCAGAGATCCCCACCCCCAACTACAGGACGTACTGTGAACTGAAGCCCCTGTCCCAACTGTTAGTGGAGGGACCCTTGTGTAAGTGCTTGGTCTCTGTTCCCAGTCACTTCAACCAGTTCAGTCATTCTCTTCTGGCTGAACTGTACCTGGCTGGCACCCAGGGCATCAGTGTGGACCAACTGCTAGGCTATGGGCTCACCCCTGGCTTGTCTAAGGCTTTGAGGTCATAGCCTGACAACTGCCTCCCTGCAGGAGACCACTGCAGGCTGTTGAGCCGATCAACAGCCGGAAAGTAAGGCCCAGCTAGGTTTGCCCAGCTCGCCCAGGAACCCACTCTGAAGTGCCCTGCAGCTTTGCCAGGGGTCGCGCCCCTTCCCTTTGGGCCTGTCTTCTGATCCTTTGTCCAGCTCTGCTGAGCAGGATGGCCTGTGGGGGCTTCCATCCCATACCGGGGGAGTTTGTGTGATGGTTTGTGATTAGAGTTCGCTTCCAGGGGGAAAATATAAGATGTGGTATCTACAGGGACCAGAAGGCAGGGCAAGGCTGTGCATTAGGCCCCGGGCTTTCATGGCATGCCAATAGGCTGACCTAGAACCACAAAATCTCCGCTTCATGACCCCACTTCTTCTGCTTGTCCTTGTGACCCTCAAGCCACTGGCACAGTACCCTCCCCTGGTCGAAACTCTCTGGGCCTCTTTTACAAAGTCAAGAACCCTACCCTGGCTGCACCCCAAGGGTCGTCTGGTGGCTGTCATCACACTGGGGATTAGAGTTCCTTGAGGAGAGTGATTGACTGGGCCACAGCAGGCGTCACCTCTGGAGCCTCCACCAGGACACTGCCCAACTGAGTTCTCCCAACTTAAAGTCAATAGTGACCACCATGACAACCAGCAGCCTGTGCCTCAGTTTCCTCTTGGAGCTGTCGTGAGGACTGAGATGGAGAAAGGTCCTGTCCCAGGACTCTCACCCTTAGCCAGCCATTTCTGGGAGCTCCCCACTCACAGATGGTTCTAGAGTCATTCCTACGGCCATGATTGTCCTGGTGCCTGAGCTCTGAGGGAGGGTGGAAAGAATTCAGCTTTGAAAGTCCTCATCTGTCATGAAGCAGAGGCTCGGGGCACAGGCACAGACACAATGCAGACCTGTCCTCTGGTGTGCTGAGAACAGGTGACCTCATTCTGGCCTCACACACAGATAGGCAGTGGTGTTCACTAAACAAGGTCGGAATGATAACCAGGATAGAGGTGGAAGAAGGGAGCCCGGCCATGGGTGACACACACACCTTTAATCCCAGCACCCAGGAGTCAGAGGCAGGCAGATCTCTGTGAGTTCAAGGACATCTTGGTCTACAGAGAGAGCTCCAAGTCAACCAGCGCTACACAGAGAAACCCTGTCTCCAAAAACAAAACAAACAAAAAGAAGAGGAGGAGGAAGAGGAGGAGAAAAGGAGAAAGAGGAGGAGGAAGAGGAAGAAAAGGAGGGGAAGTGTAAGAGAGGATGAGAGGTTTCCCGCACTTCTCCTCTTCCTCTGCCCACTAACTCTGGTCAATGTCTGTGACCTCCCTTAAGCTGCTCTGACTGGCTTGTACAGGGACAAAGGACAGAGACAAAGACAAAACCAGCAGAATTTCTGGCTTCCTATCAAGGAGCCAGAAATCAACCCAGCACCCTCCATCTGATTTCTCTTTGGTCAGATGCCTAGTTCCTGGTCTGTGTCCCTGCCCAATGTTCTTTGGTGTATAGTCCATGCTCACATGCTGTGTCTGCTGGGCCCAGGTACAATGGGGTAAGAAAGGATAGGGCCTTCTGGTCTCTTATCCCCACCAAATTCCTTCCCACCACTGCCTGCAGCTGAGAGCCAGCAGGCATGAGCAGCCTGACCGTGAGGGGCTAAGTGAATCCATCAGGATCTGGAGGAGAAAGTGGTTTCCATGGTAGCAGCAAGAGGCCAGGAAGGGAGGTCTGCAGATGAGGCCAGGATCGGAATGGGGTCTGAATGGGAGAGAGTGGACAGAAAATCAGGGTGGAGTCTTCAGGAGAGGTGGAGAGGGGACAAGGAAGGTGAGGGTTCAGGTACCAGGCTGTGGGTATCTGCCTACAGGACAAGAAGGATCAAGATAGGTAGCAGGCCAGAGTTCTCTACATGGTCCCAGTCTGTCATCTTCTAGGGTCCCTCCTGGACTTGGAATCCCCAGGCTGGCTCTCTATGGCTTTTCTTGGATAAAATAAAATGGTGCTTCCCAAAGGGAAGCAGGGGCCAGCCAGGCTGCCTGCTGGTAAATCCTGGCCTGTGTCTATGGAGCAGCCCTCAGATAGAAAGGAGGGTGTCTTTCAGGCACACCCCACACTCACGAGCTCCACACTCGGGGTTCAGGATAAAGGGTTCCCTGCACCCATGTGACAGAAGCCAAGGTTCAGAGAACAGCTGATGCGCAGTTCCACCCAGCTTTCTGCTGTCCAAGTCAGACAGCCCTTCTTTATAGAGCGTGAGACAGGAGCCTCTGCTCTGCACTTCTCACACAGCACAGGGAGGGGTTGGCCACAGAGCAGCAGCCACTGGATACCTCAAACTCTTGACAAAAGGGCTTAACAGTCCAGGATCTGTTAGTCTAACCCATCAGTGGCAGGTCCAAAGGTGACCAGAGAGGACAGGACAAGGAGAGCCTAGTGGAGATCCTCTCTACACACCCCTGCTCTCCTGTCCCTCTCTGCTTCCCCATACCACCCCCTACCCAGCCAGCCTGTGTGTGATAAGATGCCTTCAGTGTTCAGTACCCACAGAGGAGCTAGAAACCCTTTTCAGGCTCAAAAGGATGAAAATTACGCTGGTGGCTTTTAAAGGCCCTGGGAATGGAGCTTGCCGAGCCTCTGCCAGGAAAGGGGAGAAAAGAGAAAGAGAGCAAAATGGTACCCAGGCCCCGGTGGAGATAGGCTTTTATGAAACCTAAATGCCTGCCCAGATTTGCCCCTGCTCACTTCACTCTAGTCAGATCATCAATCTCTGGGTCCCCCCAGGAGCAGCTCGGGTCCCAGAACAGCACACCACAAGCACCCGGGGCTAGACCCGACCTGTGCCCATCCAGGCGCCATGTTGGGGTCTAATCTCTATATTCCTGAATGCCCTGACTGGATGTCACAGGTCTGGTCTGACTTTGGGGTGGCCATTGCTGAAGCAGACTCACTCTATCGTTCTTGTCTATCCAAAGATCAGACCGGACAAATGGGAAAGCAGTAGGCCTCTGTCTGCTCGCCGAGGTCGTATTAACTAAACTGATTACGGCAGGAACTCTTCCACACTAGTCACTGCCTGTCTCCAAGGTCCGCTCACTAACAAAAGGTATTATTTGTGGTACCTTCTATCAAGCTCACCCAATTCCCCTAAACATCAGTTACTGCCTCCAGGACCTCCTGTGTCCCCCTGCATCCCTGATCCCCAGGAAAGAGCCACACAGCGGCTGACCCTCCTCCGATCATTAGTCGTCCACCTTCTTTGTTCATGGGAACCAGGAAGTTATTTTCTAGGTGTGTGTGTGTGTGTTTGTATTAGTGTATGTATAGGGGGGATGGGTGTTTGTATTTGTGTGTGTGTGTGTGTGTGTGTGTGTGTGTGTGTGTGTAGCTGCATCTTTGGGTAGGGTGCATATGATGCCAGAGATCTAACTGTCCACACTGACAGGGTCTTTCAATAGCTTGGTGTATTCGCCAGGGTTCCCTAGAGTCACAGAACTTATGGATAGTCTCTCTATAGTAAGGAAATTTGTTATGATAACTTACAGTCTGTAGTCCAACTCCCCAACAATGGTCAGCTGTGAATGGGAAATCCAAGGATCTAGTAGTTGCTCGGTGCCACAAGGCTAGGAGATCTCAACAGATGTGCTGGAATGTAAGTGCAAGCAGGAGAAGAAGAGCGAAGCTTCCTTCTTCCCATGTCCTCCTGTAGGCCTCCAGCAGAAGGTGTGGCCCAGATTAAAGGGTGTGTGCCACCATGCCTGGATCTGGGACTTGTTTTGTCCCAGGCTGACCTTGAACTCAGAGCTCTCCTTGCCTCAGTCTCCTGGGAATCATAGCCACTATGCCTCAAGATCTCCATGCCAAGATCCAGGTCAGAACCTTGTATCTCCCAGCCTCAAGATCTGGATCACAGGTGAGCCTTCTAATTCTGGATTGTAGTTCATTCCAGATATAGTCAAGTTGACAGCCAGGAATAGCCACTACACCTGGGTTTCAGTGACTAAGTTAGTCTGGCTGGCAAGCCAGCCCAAGGGATCTGTCTCCGTCTCCCCAGCCCTGGGATTGCAAAGGCACCTCCAGCAGCCTCAGTTTTTATTTTAACATGGGAGGGATTTCGTTTTATTTTTGGGCTTCAAGGTCACGGGGAGGGGGTGCGGGGTGGAGCAAGGTCCAGAGAACCTGTAGCCTCAGCCCCCTGAACAGCTGAGACTATAGGCGTGTTACTACTGCCAACTTCGTTGGGGGTGTGTGTGTCTTTTTTGTTTTCCTTGCTACTTTGTTTCAAAAAAAAAAAAAACCTTCAGTGTCTGGGGGTGGAGAGAGAGAGCCTTCCCTTCACTCCTGCAGAGCAATGGCTAGAAAGAGGGCTGCCATCCCCAGTTCGAATAGATGCTTTGCCTTTCTGAAGGGGCTGGGGCAGAAAGTGGACCCGACCTCACCAGCCTATGTGTGATAAGAACACCACATCCACTGGGTCACAGAATCCTGTCTCATGGAGACTTCTGCTCACAGCAACCATTGCCACGGGGCCGAGTGCCACTATGCATCCGTGCCTGTAGGAGTGCTACCTGGCACGGTTTATCAGGTCGCCCTTCCTCAAGCCCCTGCAGAGAGTGTTCATCTGCCAGGCCCTGTAGCTGGGCCCATCCTCTCTTCATCTGCTGCTGGCCAGAGTCACACACTTCTCCTTAGTATTCTTGCCTGTTAAGTGGGAGGTGGCCAGCCACTTTGGCATGCTGGACCTGAGGACTCTCTGCTGAAACCGGGCAAGTCAGGGACACCCCTCCCGCCACCCCACACTGACCCAGGACTTAGATGGTCACCCCGGTAAGATAAGCAGGCTGTACTAGGCAGTGTGGGAGGGAAAGAACAAAACTATTTACATCCCGTGTCTTTGGGGGAGGTGCCTTTGCTCAAGGGACAGGCACTGTGTGTGGAGGCCAGAGGTCAATCTCAAGGACTATTCCTTAATGTCGCCTATATTGTGTTTTGAGAGGGATTCTCATGGGCCTTTATGGAGTGGATCCATTAGCTTAGAATCCTCTTGTCTCTGCTTCTCTCGTGCTGGGATTACAAGTACTCATCACCACGGCAAGTGCTCCCCACCATGCAAGCCATTTTCACATGGATTCTGGAACTTGAACTTAGGTTCTTGCAAGGCCAACACTTTACCACTGAGATGTGGTAAACTCCTGGGACAGCCTCTTCCTCCATCTGCCCCTCCCCCCATGTCACCTTTGTGAATCCACCCTTCTCCAGCGGGCTTTTGCAAAGGGCTTTCTGAAAGAGAAAATTGAGGTGTGTCACAAGAGGTATGTGTAGGTGTAAGGCCGTCGCCATTTTTAATTCTAGACTCTTCTGTCCTGTCTTCTGGGAGTTCAGCTTCCCTCTTTGTTACCAAGTGGCTCAGGGATGTGCCCACACTGTGCTGGAGGGTGACTCAAGCATCAACACTGCAGGTGATTTTCATCAAGTCAGAGGAGATTCAAGTCAGATGACACACGCTGCTCTTGGCCTGGGTCCGGAGTCTGTGTTTCTTTTAGACTAGGTTTGACTCTAAGTCCATCTCTAGGGGGAATGAAAGTCAGGGAGGCATTGAAGCTAACAGAAGTGGCTAGGAACAGAGAGGCTCCAGAGAGCAGGGTAGAGGCTGTCGTGAGTGTGTGTGTGTGTGTGTGTGCATGTATGTATGTGTGCGTATGTGTATGCGTGTGTGAGCGTGCGAATATTTGTGTGTGTGTGTGTGTATGTGAGAGACTAGCTTTCTGACAGCCCCCGTGGTTGAGGGGAACCCTGAAGGGCTGTGACATCTGTCCTTTAATTCTGTCCATTGGCACCTGCTATGGTCCAAGCATATGCAAGTTCTACCTTCCGGTTTGGGGGTTGGAGAAGCCCCCACCTGGAACCACCTAGCCTGTGTTATGGGCAAATTTCAACAGAAGGAAAGTCCCAGATCACAGGGAGAACCAAGAACAGGAGACCCCAGGTGTGTGCACTGGCCAGCTGCAGCCTCAGCTCCCCACCCCCACCCCATGCAGAGCCTGTGAGATGCCTTGGCCCACCTTTGGCTGGCAGGCTCCCAGGGGGATTTGTGTGCTTGCCTAAGGTTGATCAATGTATCCAGCACCAACCGGGGTCTTCCACTGAGGAGCCCACCCCCAGCCAAGTTGTCACTATCCTTTCCTGTTGTCCCCAGATACCTCCCAGGGGCCCAATTCTCCCACCAGTAACTAGTCTGTCTCCCAGGCTTGGAACATTGAGAGGAACTGTGAAGGAGGTTGCCTCTAAGCAGAAGATAGAAGGCTAGGAGGATAGCTAGGGACAGGGAACAGCTGGGGCTGGCTTGAGCAGGGGCACATCTGGACGACTGGCCCATACTTAAATTATTCCCAGTCCCAGGCCAAGCTCTTCCAATCACACAGGCACAAACACGAGACGAAACACAGGGCAGGAACCGCACTTCACCTTTCTCTTCCCTACAAGGAGTAAGCAGCTCTTATTAGCAAATACCCAACAGCACCCAAGGCTGCCAGAGACTTTACGGCCATTTTTATTAGCCCTGCCAAGGCAAAGCACCAGAAGGCATGACTCTGAACTGAGAGGGAAACTGGTGTTTGAGCGAGACACGGGGGTGGGGGGTGGGGTGGGGGAGGGCTGCAGAGGAGGCAGCAGAGCAGCCATTGGAGGCAGCCCGGTGGCTTCAAGAGCTGGACAAACTTCATAACCCCACACTTGATCTCTTCCCAGCAGGGGTGAGGGACAGCTGAGCCCAGCAGGCTCTCAGCTCATAAGATTGCAGGGGTTGTGTTTAACCTACTTGCAAGAAAGAACTCTTCCCAGCCCCTCAGAGGCTTGGTTTCCATGCAAACAATGCTGTCCAAATGAAAAGGTACTCTCATCTCTTCATTAAAGTGCGGCCTCAGAGGACCCATTGCTACCTGAATCCGCACTCTTAGCCTGCAACGAGGTGCCTCGAGTGTATAAATGAAGACGTTTGAATTACAAAATGCCGTTTAAATAGAGTGCATTATACGAGTTTGGTCCTGAAGAGTCTCCTCATTTGATTGCTGGATTTTGGCATGAGACGTGAGGCCACACGCCATTTTCTTCCCTCCATCTGTTCCCTCTTTCCTCCTTTTTGGGCCTGAGCCAGATCTGAGCTTGCAGCTACACTGGACTTGATCCTTACAAAGGAAGCCTGGAGTGGGCTGCAAGTGTGGGGAGGGGTGGATTGCATCCCCATGGTTAGGAGATCACCATGGCAGCAGGATGCAGGTGGAGCAGGCTGGATGGGCTGGGGAAGGGGGGTGGAGGGAAGAGAGGAGAACAGAAAAGAGAGGTCCTGTTCGAAGGAGAGGCCCATGATGGAAGGAAGAAGTCTGTCTGTCCCTGAATGTATGTACCCTACCAATGCAAGGAATGGGGAAGAGGGGACCAGAGGAACCGTCTTGCATCTCAGAGACAAACCCAGAGCTCCCTACCACTTACCCAATCTGTTTTGTCTGGTTGGTACTGCTGTAGCCGGGGCCTGCAAAGTTTATACTCCACCACTGGGGTTCACCCACAGCCCAGGAGCCTTTCCACCCATGCTGCACCCCTGCTGCCTGCTGGATTTGGAGTTCTGGTGTAACGCTCACTGCCAATGAGCACCTTAGCTGGGGAAGCAGGTTGGATGCCCAGGACAGGTGTGCCGAAGAGACGCTTTTAGGAGGCTCACGAGTGGCATACGTAGAACGGCAGAACTCAATCCGAGGAGCTGGCTCAGCAGGTAAAGAAAGGCATGATAGCACACACCTCCACGTATGCATACACTCGTCTGAGCTCAGCCCCTGGGAAAAGAGAAATGACTCCACAATGTTGTCCCCCTAGCCACCAATACATGCCACAAATCACACGCCCATATGTGTACATCCACTCACACTCAAAATAATACACTTTGAACATAATTAAATCTGAGAGGATTGGGCAGCTGACTCACCGGGTAAAGGTGTTTGCTGCCGAGCTGGACAACCTGAATCTGACTCCCAGAACCTGCTTACGGTGACAGAAAACTGACCCCCACTGCTTATCATCTGACCTCTACACTTGTGTCACGCCATGTCTATGCTTATGCACACCCATGCACATACAATAAATAAAAAATGTGATGACATTTTTAAACACAAAAATAAAGGCAAAAAAGGCACTGAGGCACAGAAAGGGGTACTTATCGGATCCTTTAGAGCTGTGGTTCTCAACCTGTGGGCCGCGACCCCTTTGAGGAGTTGAACAAGCCATTCGCAGAGGGGGGCATATCAGAATCAGATATCCTGAGCATCAAATATTTACATTACAATTCATAACAGTAGCAAAATTACAGTTATGAAGTAGCAACAAAAATAATTTTATGGGTGGAGGTTTCCACAATGTGAGGAACTGTATTAAAGGGTTGCAGTGTTAAGAAGGTTGAGCACACCCAGCCATGCTGTCCCTCTGTGAGCACACAGTAGAAAAAGCAGATACCCATGGATGCATTGCGGCTGCATGGCAAACGGTGAGAGCCTAAAGCAACACAAGTGCCCATCAGTGGTCAGACAGATAAAGATGCCCACATGACAGGATGATACTCATAGCCAGATCCACACAATGGCTCGTGATCTGGTGGTATGGACAGAGGCCACCCACAAAGGAATGGCAAGGTAGTGACAAAAAAAATGGGGTTCTGCGTTAAAGGCTCCAACACCAAACTGGTGCTACACCAAGTTAAAAGATTTTTTAAAAAATATATGTATGTGGGTGGAGGGAGACAGAGATAGAGTGTCAGGGAGAGACAGAGCAAGAGTGTGTGTGTGTGTGTGTGTACACGCGTGCCCTCCACAGCACATGTATGTAGGCCAAAGAGCATCTTTCAGAGGTAGTGGAATCTCTTCTTCTACCACACTGAATCAGTACTTTCCTTCTTGTGGTCCCCGCCACTGTGTAGCACACTCCTGGCTAGCTGACCCACAGCTTCCCAGTGACTCTCCTGTCTCCACCTCTCCTCTCACCATAGGGATTAGATGCATTCTACTGTATCCAGCTAGCACTTCATGTGGGTTTGGGAATCAAACTCAGAAAGCACTTTAATCTACTAAACCATCTCCCCAACCCAGTGGATGCGCTTTAAGAGGTAGGTCTCGGTGAGCAGTCTTTAAGTTATTTACGGTATATCCTTAAAGGGGAGAACAAGACCTGCCTCTTCCTCACTTATCATTTCTGGGTTATTCTGCTTCTCCTTGCCACCCATATTCTGTCACAGGCCCTTGAGAGCAGGGCCAAACTCTGCTACCTGAAATTTCTGAAACAATGAGTCCAGAAGAACCCTACTTTTGTTTAAGATGATTGACTCAGGTATTTTGTTACAGCAGCAAAACTAACACAGAAAAGCAACAAGGTTGCAAGCCCCATAAGATACAATTTAGAAGGCTGGAGAGATGTCTCCGAAGTTAAGAGCACTGACTGCTCTTCCAGAGGTCCTGAGTTCAATGCCTAGCAACCACATGGTGGCTCACAACCATCTGTAATAGGATCTGATGCCCTTTTCTGGTGTGTCTGAAAATAGCGACAGTGGATTTACATACATAAACTAGATAAATAAATCTTAAAAAAAAAAGATACAATTTAGACACTGCAGATCCAAGGCAATGTGTTTCCTAGGGATAGGTGTGAATAGTACAGCCATAGGGTAGATAAGGAATCTCTGGTTTGTTTGTTTGTTTGTTTGTTTATATAAGATCTCTATCTGCATGAATGCCTGCATGCCAGAGAGGGTATCAGATCCTCTTATACATGGTTGCAAGATGCCATGTGGTTGCTGGGAATTGAACTCAGGACCTATGGAAGAGCAGCCAGTGCTCTTAACCATGGAGCCATCTCTCCAGCCCCAAATCTGTGGTCTTCTAAGCATGGGGGAGTGGACTGCAAAAAGACACGACGAAGCTTCAGGGCAGGCAATGCATGGGATCACTACGTTGATGGTGGCCATAGTTTCAACATGCTGGAACCTGTTAAATACGCCTGCCGTGTAGTTCAGCAGTTACTCTTCAAGAACGCTTAGGACAAAACTTAAAACCAGCAAGCACTGGGGAAGTGGCTCAGTTGGTGAAACACTTGCTGTGTAATTATGAGGACCTGAGATTGAACCTGACACCCACGTAGAAAGCCAGGCACGATAGTGCATGCTTTCATACACAGACACCTGTTTGCATGTGCAGTCACATGCATGTGAACACACCACCACATGTACACACACACACACACACACACACACACACACACAAATGAGCAATAAAAGTAAATGCAGAAGAAAGGGAAGATAGAGGGAAGACTTGGTGGTTAAGAGCACACGCTCCTCTTCCAGAGGACCCAAGTCCGATTCCCGGTACCATATTAGATGGCTCACAACTACCTGTATCTCTAGCTGGGGACATCTGCTGCCTCTGGCATCCTTGGGCACCTCCAGCCCTGTGCACAGACACATACACATAATTAAAGATAAGAAATAACAATGTAGCAAAATTTAAAGCGTAGAAAAGCCCCGCAGAATGGTGAGACTCTTGGGCTACATGCTACACAATGGTAAAACTAACCTAGCAAAATACAAAACCCCCAAAGGTGACAAAGTGGGGCTGGTTGTTTATTATTATTATTATTATTATTATTATTATTATTATATTTAGGATGACTTTGCTCCTGAGGCAGGTTCATTACTGTCCAGCTCAATTCCTCTGAGAAGGAGGGAGGTGTCTACAAAGACAGGTCAGAAAAACAAGTCCCCAGTGTCTCCATTCACGCGTGCGTCTGGCTGGCTGCTGGCTAGAGACTAAGCATTGAAAACAGCATGAGGCAGTGGCTTAATAATTTGTCTTAAAATTTTAATCAATTAATGGCATAGGAGAAAGTAGGGCAAGCGCTGAGAGCTTGCCAGGCTCAGTTCTCTGGGTGTTTGTGCATTCCTTCATGGGGTCTCTTTAAAGGTCCACTGCTGGCTTTCCCGGTTCCCCAGCAAGGCCACAGGGTTGAACCCTGCATCCTTTCCCTGGTCAGGTTCCTAAGTCCATTGCCCAGTTTCTGGAAGAAGCTGAGGCTCTCTTCCCTGGGGCAAATCAAAGCCAGAACAGGAAAGATGAGCAGAGGGGCTGACAGGTGATGCCCCGGACGCCCTGAAAGCTTGAGGAGAATTTAGAGAAACATAAAGTCATTGTTTTTCCAGCAGGGAGGGAGCTTATGGCTCTTGTTACCTGGGGAGGTGACAAGCTCAGAATAGAAACACTGGAGGCCAGTGGAGGAGCTCAACTCAGGAAGGAATGAGGGGCAAGCGCAGACCACAGTCGGGTAGGGAGTGCATCTGCCTCCTTACCTGCAGCCTCTGGCTCGAGTTCACACTAGGGCACCTACCTGCTCACATCATGATGAGGGTCATGCTACATCTTGTCTATGTGCCTCAGTTTTCTCATCTGTGGAATGGGAGGTCACAGCCCTACAGTGAGCTTCAGTGAACCGGAGGGTGGGGGAGGGGGAGCAGGATGCTCATCACGAAGTCTCCACTGTGGACCTGTAAAGACCAGCAGCTCTAGAGCTAAAATTCCATGTGGTATGATTGCTACACCCAATCATCAGGTAGGAAAATCGAGGCCCTGGGAGGCCAAACAGACTCAGCAGATAACACAAGCTGGTCAGGTTCATGAGAGACCCTGGTCTTAGCAGCTTTCCGCTGACCTGAACCTCCCAGATATTCAGGAGCACTTAGATAGTGGCCAAGAAGTTTCCAGAGAACCTCTGGGCTGGGAGGGAATGTGGGTGAATGGAGAGACAGGAGAGGAAAGAGCTGTGTCTGTCTACACAGAGGATGAGCAGTCAGGGCAGCCTTCCTGGCAGAGGCAGCTCGAGAGCTCTATGTACCCCCCAGGATCTATGTCACTGGGCACTCATGCTGGCCCAGTACTAAGTGGTGCCCTCAGATGAGCCCTGGCAGTCTTCCCAATAGTTTTGAGAGTGGTGTGACAGATGGGGAAACTGAGCCTGAGAGAAGTCACATGATTTCCTAAGAGGTACAAGGCAGGACTAGGGCTGAGCTGGGAATCACATTGTAATTCCACAGCCTGTTTTAACCTGCATGCTTTTAACCACTCCACCACACTGCTGGGGCCAGGGGTGGTGACTAAGGCTTTCCACAGGGACAGGGAAGAGAGAGATACTCCAGTAGAGAGTATCCGCGAATCTACACCCCACCACAAGGCTCAGCCTTGCAGGACACACAAAAGGTTTGAATGCTGGGGCACGTGGTTGGTCTAGATACCAGATGATCATGCTGTAGGCATAGATCAGGGCACACAGTAGGTCCAAAGTCCAGGACACATAGTGGACCTGAAGGTCAAGGCATTCAGTTGATCCAAATATCAGAGCACAGAGTAGGCTGATATGCTAAGGCACATAGTAGGTCTAGATGTAGTTCACACAGTAGGTCTAGATGAGGGTCATACAGTAGGTCTAAATCTGTGTGCAGATGTGGCCCTTGGCCCCCGCCCCTGCACTCCCCTGTTCCCAGCTTTTCAAAAACACACAATTACTCGCCCTTCAGAGCCGCCGTCAGTGTTGGTAAACTTCAGCCGCTAAACCGCATTGCCCCTATCTGTGCGCAAACGCTGCAGTTATTAATAGTTTATCGACCTGATCTAAGGCCATTGCTGATGAGAGCGGCCTCCTCCCCACCCCCACAGCCCCCTGTTGCCTGTGAAGGCCTTCTATCTGGCTTGCAGATCAATGCCAGTCAGTGCTGGGGGCGGGGTGGGCTCTGGGCCACTTAATCCACTTTCCGAGGACAAAAGTGGAAGCAAGATCTCAGGGTTCGATGAAGGAGAGGAGGCGGTTAGGTCTGGATCAGAGCGGTGACCTGGCAGCTTTGGATCGGAGATGAGAGCCAGACGGAGCACGGGACAATGCTGCGGCATCCATCCAGATTCAGATGAAAGCCGATATAGGAGAAAGCCAGCGAGGGGTGCACAGGACGCTCTTATCTTGGTGACTTTCCCGTGATGTAAGATTATCCAAAGTAAAAATGTTATCTTACAAAGTAGAAACAAGGTGTCTGCAGGAAGAAAGAGCCAGAACAGAGAGGCCTTGACTAGAGGAAAGGAAGGGGGAGGGGATGACGGGGCCAAGGACGCTCTGTGAACAAATCCTGGTCATTTTGTGTTTTTCTCCCAAAAGCTGAGGCAGCTTTTCAAGGGGTTTAGGCTGGCGAGGACCTGGTTTGGATTCTTCATGGAAGGGATATTAAATGGTACAGAAACCCCACTTAAATCCTGAGCTTGGCTTCAGGTGAGAATGTGAGACTGTGAAGAGGTGGACACCCAGGACCTGGCCACTCACTGCCTAGGACAGTGGAACAAGAGCTATCAAGCATGCTCGGGGTGAGCAATGTGGGTTAATGGCCCAGCCAGGCCAGGCATGAAACCTGGAGCCCAGCAAGGGCCACCAGGCCCAGCCATAGGAATAGACCCAGATAGCAACTGTCTTTTCTTAAAGGCACCAAGCCGCACGTCTACCGGGCTGTCTTCCACACCACCTGTGAGATGTTGCCCACACAACATACTGCTTATGTTCCCGTTCCTTGAGTGTGTCATCAAGCAGAATGATTCAGGAACATGCCCCCAGTGCTGGGATCACATAAACACATCTGCATAGACGTGCCCATTGGGTGGTCACCTGCATGCCTCTGCTTCTGCGTCAGCTGTGCCCCTTGCTGTCTGGCGACATCACCCAGGAGCCTCTGGCTACACCCATCCCCGGAGCCTGGTTCTTTACACACCCCCTGCACCTGTCTCCCTCGAAAGTCACTTAAGCAGGTCGACTGCATAATAGACACCTGTGAGGATAGCAGAAACATGTCACTTAAGGTGGCTGTCACTCAGCTACCTTGCGCAGCAAGCACATTGCTGCCTTCAATCTAGCTGTGCTACAAAGAAGCTCATTCCCAGGGGAGACAGGTTCCCTGCTGTTCCCACTGTCAAGGCACTTTCTTCTGGGAGGAGGGAGGGGGGACCGGGGATTGGCATCTTCCCCACCCCCCCCCAAGAGGAGCTCCCCACACTTGAGTCCTTCCTGACAGCGAGGAGAGCAGATGGCAACCTCTGTGCAGTCTATGGAAATAAGGGTGTTGTTTATGCTAATGAGTGCTGGGTGCTGTGCTAGGGAGGGGCTGCAGGAGAGCTGGCTCAGCTCAAAGTGACAACCACTTAGAAAGAGTCTGGGAGCCCAGGTTGGGGGGGATGAGGGGTGGTGGCGAGCAGTACGTGGGCGGGGCCAGGGTGGGGCGGGGCTACTGACTAAGAGACGTGACTTACAGGCAAAAGAAGCTGAGACAGGTTGGAGCCTGAGATTAGATGGCTCATCTAAAAGTAAGCTTGGTGCAGGCAGATGGGGAGGAGGGATGACTGGCTTGCACCAGCTTGCACGGAAGGGGCCTCCCAGCTCAGGGGCCACCCAGGAAAAGCTGACACTGGTCTCTCCATTCCCCATGAGCTGGACCATGAACAATATGGGTGTTTCCCCTGGTTTTCTGCCCACTTTGGGAATGTGAAGATCAATACCGACACAGGGTCCCTGGAAACAGACCAGTATAGGCTGGGAATTGATGAAATTTGAATTTGACCGGCTTAGCGCCAAGCTGAGGTTCCTGCTGGTCAAAGCACCTGGATGCCCCTTGGCAAGAATTCTCTCCTCTCAGGGCATCACGGGATGAGGGCCACCCATGACCTCTGGGCAGGAGCGTGCAACAAACACTCTGGTGTGCTTATTGGCGTCCATCTTCGCTGAGGGCCCGGGCTGCGTCTCCATTTTTTTTTAAATAAGAAAGTGGGTGTTCAAAGATATGACTTCTCCGAAGTCATGGGTTCCAAACTGAGGGGGCAGGAGAGCATAATTTGAGCTCAGTTCTCAGGGGTCTTTGCAGCCTAGATGGCAGAAAGAGCTGTCACAATTGTGACTGTACCCTCCGGCAGAAATAATGGCATACCAACTCATTCAAGCGTGACCTGACCCTGAAGGCCCTGTAGAAAGATCTAGATCAGAAGTTATCAGACTACTTTCTGTTTACCCACAGCTTGAGAACTGGGCGTGTCTTGATGGTTTTAAATGGTTGGAGGAGGACAAAAGAAAGGCATGAGTGTATTCTGTGCCGTGAACGTCCTGAGCAGCACAAAACTTGACCGTTACAAATAAAGTTTCATTGGAACACCAGCACACTGATCGGTTGGCAGACTCTCTTTAACCCTGTGTGTCCTAGGAGGAAAGAGTGAGATGCTTTAAGTGAGACCATCTTTAAGACTTTTTGGATTAGTTTTTAAATTGTGTATGTATGGGTGTATGGACCTCATATGTGTGCAGTACCAGGAATGGCCAGAAGAGGGTGTCAGTTGCCCTAGAACTAAAGTTACAGACAACTATGAGCCACCATGTGGGTGCCTGGAATCAAGCATGGGTCCTCTGCAAGAGCAACAAGTGCTCCTAACCGTTGATCCATTTCTCCTGATCCCCAAGGTTGTCTGTCTGTCTGTCTGAATGTGTCTATCTATCTGTATCTGTGTCTGGGATGGGTATGCACATGAGTGCAGGTGCTCACGGGGACAGAGATGTCAGCCCCGCCTCTCCCTGGAGGTGGAGTGACAGGCTGTTTTGAACCACTCAGTGTAGATGCTAAGCACCAAACTCAGATCCTCTGTAAAAGTTCAGAACCATCTCTCCAGCCCCAAGACCAGCCTTAAAGGGGAACAAAGCCTGAGATGTCTGCTCTTGAACTTTCCCAACGAAAACACAAGAGGGAATCTTGAGAGGACCTTAGAGTCAGAGCCATCACCTCCTAGCCCCGCCTCTGCTGAGCATGGGTGAGCTATCCTGTGTCTACTAGGGTGGGGATTCCTCAAGGACAGGAATGAAATAGCCGGGCGTGGTGGCGCACGCCTTTAATCCCAGCACTCGGGAGGCAGAGGCAGGCGGATTTCTGAGTTCGAGGCCAGCCTGGTCTACAAAGTGAGTGCCAGGACAGCCAGGGCTACACAGAGAAACCCTGTCTCGAAAAACCAAAAAAAAAAAAAAAAAAAAAAAAAAGAAATTCTGTTTCTGGGCATAAGGTATCCCCTTGGCACTATGGAAGGCAGGACTCTTAAGGTCCCACAGTGGTGTTTTAGCTGTACAGGGTGGGGCAGTCATGATCACCTCGTGCCTCAGTTTCCCTGTTTATGGAAGATAATGGCCCATCCCTGCATTTTGGCTGTGGTAGTTTGTATAGGAATGCCCCCCAATAGGTTTATATATTTAAATGTTTGGCCCCCAGTTGGTGGAACTATTTGGGAAGGATTAGGAGGTGTGGCCTTGTTGGAGGAGATGTGTCACTAGGGTTGGGCTTTGAGGTTTCAAAAGCCCATGCCAGACCCAGTCTCCCTCTCTGTCCCTGCCTCCTGCCTTCAGGTCAGGGCATAAGCAGCTCTCAGCTTCTGTTCCAGCTTCATGATAGTCACAGACTAACTCTCTGAAACCGGAAGCAAGCTCCCAACTGAGCGCTCTCTTCTATAAGTCGCCTTGGTCATGGTGTCTCTTCACAGCAATAGAACAGTAGGTAAGACAATGGTGGTTATGAGGAATGAGTCGGGCCAGGCCTCACGCTGGTGGCAGCTAAACCCAGCTGCTCTAAACCTGTATCACCTGCAGGGTTATGAGAGTAACACATGACCAGCCTGGCATTTGAGGTGCTGCTCTTGGGCACAGATTTGGTTCAGGCTGAACATACACACACTGCCCGTACCCTGTCCCGAGCCTCAGCACCAGCCTGTATACAGTGGGGTGATGCACAAATGCCATCCTTCCTCCCAGGCTAGACCACAGGCATGCAATGTCTTTGCAGAGCGGATGAGTGAAGTCTAGAAAGGTTTGTAGAAGGGTTGTCCTCCTGGAACACTGCCCACTCAACTCCTACAATACCAGCCTCACCCCTTCATCTGCTTCTCTGCAGGCTGCCTGAGGTCCGGATCTCAGACAATGGTCCCTATGAGTGCCACGTGGGTATCTACGACCGAGCCACGAGGGAGAAGGTGGTCCTCGCCTCAGGCAACATCTTCCTCAATGTCATGGGTGAGTCAAAAATCTCAGGAAGAAGGGATGTGGGTGTGTCCATGCACTCGCAGCAGGCGGTCCTGAGACACCTGGTTAAATCCCTGTGGTATATGTCCAAAACCATCTACTGCCCTTGCCTGGGAGGAGGAAAAGGGCAGACGCTGGCAAGCTGTGATTGTGGAACCTGGCCCCAGTGGCCTCTTGTTAGGGACTCAGTCTCTTCCTACCCAATCCCATGCTATAAGGACCCAGTCTGCTTTATCCTGACTTTCATGGGCTAGGTATGTGGAGGGCTGCTTGTTGGTCGGACTAAACGAGTCACAAAAGGAGGAATGACCTGTTTCCAGGGACAGCAGGCTACCACAGCCCTGAGCTTTTTCACAGAAGATGGGCGAAGGATGTCAGTATCTAGAGCCACCCAGGTATAGGCCCTGTGGAGTGGCAGGGCTAGAGGAGGGAGGCCCTGAGCCTGTGTGCTACTGCAGCTCTTTCCCCAGGCTGAGGCCAAGGCTGTATCAGGAGAAGCCCCAAGGAGCAAGTGCCATGAGAATCCTCCACTGGGGCTGATTGCCGCAGCCTCCAGGGAGGGGACCCAGCGCCTCAGCTGTGACACATTCTAGAGATGCCCTCCGTTTTCCTCCCAGGGCATTTTCTGGGAGTATTGAAAAGTCTAGGAAGTTAAAGAACATTCTGGGCTGAGTATGGTGGCCTCCTGGGTTTTCTTACTCTGGCTCTGTACCTCCGTGTATGCATCTGTGACATGGGATGGCCATACTAGTATCTGTCCAGTTGATGCCAGTCATTGTCTGAATCGACCCTCACCCAAGCATCAGTTTCCCCGCTGGAGATGCAAAGGCCTTGCTCTGAGTAGCCCCGGGAAGTTCCACCAGCATGATGCTCTTGCGACATTCTGTTGCCAGTCCTCTGGAGGAATGCTTGGGTTTGGCCTTGACCCAGCCTCTGTTTTTCCTATCAAATAATATTTGTCAGGGCAACAAAGCCTGCTATACTCCGGCAATCGATGAGAGCACAAAGGCCCTGCAGAAAGTCCTCGATCTAGGGAAACTGAAAACCTCCAAAGGTTGCAGATCTTGGAAGCAACATTGATTCCACCACGGTAGCCTGGGGAGGAGATGGCTTCGCTGCACAGACTGGCCAGCTCCTCTGACAGAGCATGCGCATTGCTCAGCCCCGCAACGGCTACCCCAGGGAAGAGACGCATCTCAGCCCACACCATCCAGGGTCTCCCAGTCCAAGGAGAGATCCAGGCCCCGTTAATTACTCGTCAAATGTTTGTGGAGCATCTAGGGCACCTTCTCAGGGTCCAGAAGCAGGGACAAACTTTGAATTTCCTGTCCTTGGTGCGTTTGCCGTATTAGGGTGCGAGCCAGGCCAGTCAGGCGAGCCAGGCACGTGGCACATGCGCAGATGAAGCAGTAAGCTGTCAGGTGACTGTCACAGATGCTCCGAGGAGGAACGTAGAGTAGAGCCATGGATAAAGAGGCTCTGCAAAGGGAGGCCATGCTAACTAGGAGGGCGGGAGGCAGAGGAGGCCAAGTCCCTCTGGGGCCACAGGGTGCTTAGGCTAGGTCCTTGTACATGTCCACACATTGTGGTGTTCTCGCCTCACAGCTAACCAGGAAGGAAAGACTGTTCTGAACCCTGAACCCTGTTTATTTTTGTTCGTTCTGGAATTTGAGACAGGATCTCATGTAGCTCAGGCTGGCCTCAAACTCACTGTCTAGCCAATGGTCACCTTAAACTTCCAATCCTTCTGCTTCTACCTCCCAAGTGCTGGGATTACAGGGGTAGTGTGAGCCAGGTCCACCATGCTCAGTTTAGAAGGTACTGGAAACTGAACCCAGGACTTCATGCATGCAAGGCAAGTACTCTACCCACTGAGCCACACACCCGGTCTTATGAGGCACATTGTGTAGATGCCTCTCTTGTTTGAACAGTGTTTATGGCTCTCCAGAGCTTTGAGTTATCTGAGGAGGAAAGGTTCTGGAAGCCCAGGGCGCTTCTGGGAGTGGCGCTACCTACTTGATTTCCCAGCCTCCTCTTTAGAGTCCACCCATCGTTGACACTAATGTCCACCTGTCTTGCCCTGGAAAAGGAAAAGGGCCTACTGCAGCCTTAAGGAAAGCAGCAGCCACCACATGCCATGCCAGCTCAGGAAGTCTTCCCTCCAATGACATTTCGTGCTACCCACCCACCATGTCACTATGGCAGCGTCCTGTCCTGTCTTTGTGGTCTGTACCCAGTGACTGGGCAACTGTCAATCAAAATCTGGACGGGTATAATGATGTCTTGGCACATGCGTTGTTGACACATGTGTGTTGTGTGTCTTTGGCCTTGTGTGTATACAGAAGCCAGAGGGAGGTTTCAGGTGTCCTCTGTCACCCTTGGCCCAGTGGCAGGGTCTCTTTGTGAACTGGAAGCTTGAGTTCTTCAGCTAGACTAGCAGCCAGCAAGCGCCAGCAGGCCCCTATCTTCTGAGAGAGCATAGCCAGCTTTTACAGGGAGGGGCGCTAGGATCTGAATTCCAGGCCTGCTGTCTACATGCAGGTTACCCTAACAACTGTGCCACCCGTCCAGCTCAAAGAGGTTTTAGTTTTAGTTGTCCATTTTCTTGTGTGAGCATGTGTGTGTGTGTACATGCGTGTGTGTGTGTGTGTGTGTGTACGTGCATGTGTGCATGCATGCACTTGCAAGTGAGCACATTTGCATGTGTGAAGAGTGCATGCACGTGGACCCCTCCCTGCACATGGATACCAAGCTTGATATTAAGAGTCATCCTCAATTGCCCTTCCACGGAGGCAAGCCTCTCAATCAAACCCAGAGCTTGCTTATTAGACTAAAGATATAGATATAGACTATAGATAGCCTATCTATCCAGCTATCTCTAGGGCATTCCAGGAGGGCCACCACATCTACCCACCAATTATACAGACTTGGGTGGAGGCAGGATTTGAACTCTGATTCTTACATGTGCACCACAAGCCCTTTAACCCCTGAGCCATCCCCTAGCCCTGAGAGGTTTTCTAAATGATACTTGCCTCTAACTCCATGACTTTCTTCAAATATGTCTGGGTCAAAGCCAATTTCCAAAATCACAGGCCCTCACGCTGTACACTTGTCCGTGTCCCCACCCAGATCCTTTCTCAGAGTCTGAGAGACCCTCCAAGTGAGCAGAGGCTGCTCAATGCCTGGGTCCCCTTTTGTGTCATGAGTGTGTGCCCGCCAACAGCAAGGCAAGACAGGACCCTGGACTTGGGAGTACGGAGAGCCTCTGGCATAGTGGGCTATGTAGCATACAAGGCCCAGGTCACCTCCATCAAAGCCACTGTACACCGTCAGTCCCTCACAGCTGCTCCCAGAGGCCTCTGGGTGGAGATGAAGCTGAGAGAGTGGCTGTAACTTCACACCTCTCACATCCCGCCATGTGGTAGGGAAGACATTTGGGAGGCCCGTGAGCGACAGTGACACTCAGGGTGTGTGCCACATGCAGCTATTAAAATGTTTCTATCCAAGCAGCCGACAAATCGGGAGCCAATTTGAGAGCTGTGTGCTGGGCTCTGGGAAAACATTCCGCACAGTCATGGGAGGATGGTGAAGCTGCTTCCTGGAGGTGCAGGTCATGGTGGTGAGTGTGTTAAGAGGCTTGTGTTACAAGCAATTAAATATAATGAGGCCTGGGCTCTTGGCCCCTACCAGAGCTGAAGTCTTCCTCCTGAGTGGCCAGGGGCAGCACCTCTGCCACAGGTCATGGCATCTCGCCTGTGCTGGTCCCAGTTCAGTGCACACACCAAGGCTGATCGCTTGTCCCTACGAGGGCTCTTACTGAGAGTGGTCCTTGTTTTATAGTGCTAGGAACATAGGCCCCGAGAGTTGAGAGACCTGCCATGTGAGAGACAGAGACTAGGGCTAGGAAGTCCTTTACGGCTCATCTTGTCTACAACCAGTAGCCCTGATTCCCTCCAGACTCTCAAGAGAATACCCCTACCTTTGACCCAAATACTCAGCATCCTGAGGTGTAGACCAGAGAGGCCTCACTCCGAGCCCAGACAGGAGCATCTGGGGCTGAACGCTCCTAGAATCAGGCAGGACTCTGGTACCTGAGCAAGGATGAAGGGTTCTGGGGAGGGAGAGGCAGCATCCATGTCGCTTTCATTCCCTGTCCTCCTCTCCAACCTCTGCCTAAAACAGCCCTCCCCGTCAGCCCCTCCTGGCAGAGCACTGAACTTGTCATCCTGCAGACCAACTGGAGATGACAAACTCCAGCTAAGTTAGCGTCTACTCTGACACGGGTAGAACACACCATCCAACTTCTTTTCCAGGCAGTGGTGGCGCACGCCTTTAATCCCAGCACTTGGGAGGTAGAGGCAGGCTGATTTCTGAGTTCGAGGCCAACCTGGTCTACAGAGTGAGTTCCAGGACAGCCAGGGCTACACAGAGAAACCCTGTAATAATAATATAATAATATATTATATATTATATAATATTATAATATTTTATATATTATATTATAATATTATATTATAATATATAATATATTATATGATATTATAATATATTATATAATATAATATATAATAATATATATAATAATAATGATAATAATAATAGTTAATATAATACAACTCACTGTATGATTAGCCACGACCTGAACTTTTCTTTTAAAAATTCATCTATTTTTAATTTAAGTGTACGAATGCTTTGTCTGTGTGTATATCTGTGCATCGTGTGTACAGTGTCTTTAGAAGCCAGAAGAAAGCACCAGATTCCCTAGAAGTGGAATTAGAGATGGTTGCTAGCTGTTGTGTGGGTGCTGGGAACTGAACCTGGGTCCTCTGCAGCAGCAGCCAGTGCTCTTAACCACTGAGCTATCTCTCCAGCCTCTGGAGCTTTTAATCTTCCTGACTCTGTCTCCCAAGTGCTAGAATTACAGGCTACACTATGTCTGGTTTTCTGAGATGCTGAGGAAAGAAAACAGGGCTGGATGCATGGTGGGCAAGACCCCACCAGCTGAGCCCAGAACAATAGATCAGAAAACAAATCCGATGCCCTCAGGTTCCCTCTTCATCCAGCCTTCATTTGGCAAGTAAAGGGCTAGCAAGCATGTCCGACAGTGTGTGTGGCCCTGGCTGATGATGGGTGCCCCTCAGCGTGATCTGGAACTTACCTAAACCACTATGAGATGCCCTTTGCAGTTTATAGATGACATCCAATAGCACGGTCAAAAGAATGGACATGCCTTTGGCACATTCTGGGTACCACCCTGTGCACTGGAACTAGACAGACAAAAGTGCCTTGTACTTCAGGTGCAGACGGGAAAGTGGGCTCTGATCCTCTGCCCCACAGGCATACAGTGTGCTCCAAAGTGGTCAGGAACAAGCAGGAAGGTGGGAGTCATTTTGGACAGGGCCCCTTAGAGAAGATGGCCTTCAAAAACAGTACAATGAGCTCTGAGGAGTTCCTTACTCAACAGACCCTACCCCCAATCCTGCCCTAAGCCGAGAGGCCAGCAGAGAGCAAGACAGAGTCCTCACCTTGGTGACCTGCCTTCCAACAGAGATACCACAGGTTCAGGTGCCCACATGGAAACCGAACCTCCAAAAGTGTGTTCATTCCCCAGGCCTGCCTGGAGCTTGTGACTATGAACTGCCAGATGGTGGCCACAGTGACTGGTGGCTGGTGCTGGTGACTGTCACCGCCTTCACCTATCTGCCCCCCCCCCCGAGACTCACTCCTCGTTCATGCACGTTGCTCTCTGCATCACGTGGTATCGCTTTCCAGGAGGCCTGTCTACGTCTTCTTTCTTTCTGATTTATTTTTATTTTATTTGGCAATGGGGTCTCATGAAACTCCATGCCTTGAAACCAAGGGTGAACTTGAACTTGTGATATTCCTGCGTCTACTTCCAGATGGCTGGGTTTACAGACATGTGTCTCCACATCAGGTGAATATAACTCTGGGGGTCCCACCCAGGCCTACGTGCATGCTGGGCAAGCATTCTCCCGACAGAGCCACAGCCCAGTCTGCTCCCTACACGCCGTTCTTCTGAGGACACAGGTCATTAGATTAAGACGCATCCTGATTCCGTGTGCCATCATCTCAGTCTAATTACATGCATAAGGTCACACTCTCGGGGACTAGGGCTTAGGACTCACCATATGTTTGAGAAAACAATGTCAAGCCATGACAGTAACAGTCGCAACGAGGAGAGAGGAGGCTGTGATTGGGATGCCACTACTCTGTTCTCAGTGACGTGCAGTTAACACACCAGGCTCAGACTGTTCACGTGTTCTTTCGAGGACATTCGGGCACTCAAATAGGTAATCCTGCCGCTTACCCTTTTAAACAGCAAGGTGGTGTCACTTGTCTGGTTTCCCTAGCCAGAAAATAGGGTGCAGGGTTGGGGCAAAGATCTATCCTAGGCCATTACTATTAGTCTTAGTCCTGGTCAGGGTTTTATTGCTGTGAAGAGACACCATGACCACTGGCAACTCTTTTTTTTTTTTTTTCTGGGTTTTTGAGACAGGGTTTCTCTGTATAGCTCTGGCTGTCCTGGAACTCACTTTGTAGACCAGGCTGGCCTCAAACTCAGAAATCTGCCTGCCTCTGCCTCCCGAGTGCTGGGATTAAAGGCGTGTGCCACCACGCCCGGCTCCACTGGCAACTCTTATAAAAAGAATGCATTGAACTGTGGCTGCCGAATGGTTCAGAGGTTTAGTCCATTATCATCACAGCAGGAAACACAGCAGCAACTTGGAGCTAGAGACAGAGTTGAGAGTTCTACATTTGCATCCGCAGGCATCGGAAAGAGAGTGACTCACTGGGCCTGACTTGGGGCTTTGGAAACCTCAAAGCACACAGCCAATAACATTCTTCCTCTGGCAAGGCCACACCTCCTAATCCTTTCAAATAGTGCCACTCCCTGGTGACCAATCAGTCAAATACAGGAGACTAGGGGCACCATTCTTGTGTAAACCACACCACCCACTCTGAAGGCACCTTACCAAGTAATGGGAAGCCAGACAAACAGGCCCTGGTGGTGTCAAGACTTTGCCCTGGGAAGTTTGTTCATTAGATAGAGACAGCCTAGCAAGGGGGAATCTCTAAGATCTATCCCCTCGTAAACTGGTCCTGGTGGTGCCCACCCATGTTCCCAACACTCAGGAGGACTTCAAGGTTATCCTCAGCTACATAGGAGCTTGAGGCCAGCCTGGGCTACACAAGATTCTGGCAAGGGTGAGAGCGAGCATGCCTCCTTCTCAGGAGTCCCCCAGCCCCAGCTCGCTTTCGAGCCACTCCATGTGGCTAGCGGAGTGAACTTTGATACTTTCCACACCTGGAGCCCCAGAGAGCAGTGTTAGTGCATGACATCCCCACAGTGGTGGCGTGCCTGCTTTCCAATGTGTTCTGCACAGCTCTCCTTGTGGCTGGTGCTCATTCCCACCCACCCCCCAACCTTACTATTTTGTTCAATGGTTCTACTGAGTGATAATTCACACTCCACTGTTCATTTAATGTGTCCCATTTACACCCAGGACCCTGCAGCCACCGCCATAGTCAGATCTAGAATGTCCCCATCACTCCCCAAAGAAACCTTGTGGCCGGGCAGTGGTGGCGCATGCCTTTAATCCCAGCACTTGGTAGGCAGAGGCAGGTGGATTTCTGAGTTCAAGGCCAGCCTGGTCTACAGAGTGAGTTCCAGGACAGTCAAGGCTACACAGAAAAACTCTTATCTCAGGGAAAAAAAAAAAGAAACCAAAACCAAAAACCTTGTGGCCATGACCACACAGTCACCTCTCCCCACAGGCTTTTCTTACTGTGTACATTTCAGATCCTATAAAAGTATGGATCTTTGGTGACTGGCATCTGTCGTTAATGTTCTCACAGTTCATAAATGCTGTTGTGTTTATAAAAAGATAAAGAGAGAAGGAATATGTTTTGGTGGGGATGTGGGGAAGGGGTTACCTCCGCAGGCCCATGCTGAGGACAGTACAGTATAGAATAGTTTATTCAGGGCATGGGGAAGGGAGTTGAGAGGGTAGTAGAGGCAGAGAGAGGGGGAGAGTAGAGAAGTAGGGGCTGGCCATGACCACGTGGAGAGAGGGGAGGGGAAGGGGAAGGGGAGAGAAGGGGGAAGGAACTCAAGGACAGAAGAGGAACAGGAAGGCAGGAGCAAGAGAGAGTGGAGCAGGTAAGCCGCTCCTTTTATAGTAAGTCAGGCACACCTGGCTGTTGCCAGGTAACTGTGGGGCGGAGCTTAGACAAAATGCTAACAATGTGCTGTATCGCCCGTCAACACTTCACTCTTCCTTTAGTATTAAGTTGTATTTCACTGTACCGGTTTCCGTTATTCACGGATCTTTTGTCTGTGGAGGGGCTTTGGGCTGCTCCCACCCTGTGGCGCTCACGAGTTGTGCCGCTGTGAATACCGGTGAACAAGTTATTGTGCGGACACATAGTTTCTGCTTTCTCCTCTGTGTGCCTGGAAGTAAATTGCCAGGAACGGTGTGAACCGGTGCATGGCATGGCTTTTTAAGAGAAGAGCAGGAAGTTTTACAGCTTCTGCCGGTTTGGAGGGAATTTGGGCGGAGCTTTTTGTTGTAGTTTCAACTTGGGTTGGTGTTTTTGAGACAGTGTCCCCCTCTGTAACCCAGGCTACCCTTCAACTCACGGCAATCCTACTGCCTCCTATCTTATGCATCCCTGTAGCATATGAAGAACCCAGATTCTTGCCAACACTTGTTATTAAAACTTGGAGTCTTTTTAGTCTACCTATCCATCTTGGTGATGGGAGGAGGTGGCATCGCCTTGCAGGTGTGAACCTCGCCATCCTGCAGGGGACTTTGACCATGTCCTATCTGCCCAGGGACTGGCCAATTCCTAGGCTTTATTTCTGTGTTTAGCTGTAAGAGTCCCTGATCTCCAAAGTCCCTTATCAGCGGTCTGATCTGCACACCCTTCTCCATCCTGTAGGCCGAGCTTTCAGGAGGGTGACCTCAGAAGAACAGGGGGCTTCGATTCCCTGTCTATTATATCTGCTTCTCTTTTATTGCCCTGTTGTTAGAACTTCCAGTTAGGGAGCCCTTGGCTAATGGCAGGCGCAGTTTACTGCATAGTATTCTTCTAAGAGTGTTTATGACTTTAGCACCTTCATTGGGCAGACAGTGCATGCTGAGTTACTGTACTGATGGTAAGAGGGAGGGGTCTAGGTGTCCGAGCAATTCCTGTGGCAAGCGATCCAATCCATTAAACTCACCCAGCCCAGCTAGCAAGCATGCACTAGGGTGGGATGTTCTCTGTGTGATTCTTACACAGATGGCAACTGGGTCTCACCCCATTTGTGGGCTGTACCCTGCCATCTGATGAATGAAGGGGAAGATATGACAAAGCCAAGTTTCAGAACTATCCAGAGTTTGGGCAAAATGCAAGTGCTATATGGGGTACTGTCTCTTGGTGGGCAAGCCATCTTTTTTTATAAAAATTTAGTTAGTTAGTTAGTTAGTTAGTTATGTGTATAGGTGGCTTATCTGTGTGTATGCCTCTGTGAGAGTGTCAGACCCCTGGAAGTGGCAGTTGTGAGCTGCCATGTGGGTGCTGGGAATTGAACCTGGGGCCTCTGGAAGAACAGCCAGTGCTTTTAACCTCTGAGCTGTCTCTTCAGCCAGGCAAGCCATTTTTGAGAGAAAATAAATAAATAACCAAATACATACATACATATATAAGTACATAAATACATAAAGAAATAAAATGTTTCTCACACACCTGGCTTGTTTTTTAAAGTTTGCTTATTTCATGAATCTCTGTGTGCTCCCTGCATGAATTTATGTGTATCGCCTACATGCAGGTACCCACAGAAGTCAGGGGTACCTCAACCCCCACAAGAGCTGCCGTTACAGGCAGTTGTGAGCCACCTGACATGGGCATTACAAACTTAAATACAGGTCATTCGCAAGTGCAGTGTGTGCCTTATGTGGGTGTTGGGATCCAAATTCAGACCTTCATGCTTCTCCAAACAGCATCTCACCCACTGCACTGCCCCTCCCCACACCCCACAGTTCTGCAACTCTCCATTCTGTCTCACAGGTCTGTGTCATCCTTTATGCACACCTGTGACTGACTCGGCAGCTGTGTGACTTTGGGCACTGGGTTCATGGGGAGGATGGAATAACCCCGTTATTCCATCTTTCCCAGGGAAAGAAGCTTGCCCTGGTAGATGGAAGCTTCCAGAAGAAAGGAGCCAGGAGCTCCTAAGGATTGGTGGAGGCCACTCTGCCTCCCTGAGGTCTGGCTAGAGAACAGGCTTTCTGTCCAATCCTCTCCAGTGCCCTTCTCTCGAGAAAGGCAAACTCTCAAGATGGGTTATCTGTAGAGTTCCCTCTTGGCCTGGATAGAATTCTGTTGACCTGACAGAACACCATGACCAAGGCAACTTAGAGAAGAAACAGCTAATTGGGGCCCACAGTTCCAGAGGGTGAGTCCATGACGATCATGGTGGGGGTTGGGGGCATGGCAGCAGGCAGGCAGGCACAGTTCAGAGGCTGTAGCTGGAAGCTCATATCTTGAGATACAACCCTGAGGCAGAGAGAAAGAGATAGCATACAGGGAATGTTGGTGAGTCTGTTGAAACCTCAAAGGCATCCTTGAGACCTGACATGACACACCTCCTCTAACAAGACCATACCCCCTAATCCTTCCTGAACAGTTCCACCAACTGGGGGGCCAAGTGTTTAAATGTATGAGCCTTAGGGAAGCCACACCTTTCAAGAAGCCAGCACTTGCTCAGGGCAGAGATGGGGTGGGAGAGGGAGTTGAGAGTCCAGGGGACATAGTCTACCCATGGGTAGGAACACCCCCAAGCTACTCTGAGGTTCCTGGCAGGAGCTGTTGAGAGGCAGGGCTCACAGCTGCAGGGCCATACACCCCAGGGAGCCTGCTGGGAAGAAAATGATCAGCTCTGGGTCTGGGAGACTGAGGAGTTGAGCCACCCACTGGGGCACACACTAATTACAGTAAACATCCGGGTCACAGCTGCAGAGAACTGGGAAGAACTCAGGACCATGTGCTGGGAAGTCAGGCTGTGAACCCCAACTTTTACCCCCTGCCTCAGAAGCTCTCAGAGCCTTGGATCAACCAGAAGCCAGCAAGGCCAGATCTGTGACCTGTCTCTTGGGTTAGGGACAAACCAGTGTTTCATGTCCCCCAAGCTACAGAAGGAGGCGCCTGGGCAATTAATCCCCAGTTGGAGAATTGCCCTAAGCTATATTAAGTACATTGTGTGAATGGAGTCCACCTTGCGGATGAAAGGGATGGAGGGCTTTGTGTTTGAATATAAATTGTCTACCTGTCTTAGTTTTACTGCTGTGAAGAGACACCATGATCAAGGCAACTCTTAGAAGTACAACATTTAATTGGGGCTGGCTTACAGGTTCAGAGGTTGAGTGCATTATCAAGGCAGGAACATGGCAGCATCCAGGCAGGCATGGTACAGGATGAGCTGAGAGTTCTACATCCTCATCTGAAGGCTGCTCGTGGAAGGCTGACTTCCAGGCATCTAGGGTGATGGTCTTAAGCCCACACCCACAGTGACACACCTACTCACTCCTACAGGGCCACACCTCCAAATAGTACCATTCCGTGGGCTGAGCATATACAAACCATCGCACAACCCATTCCCGAGACTGCCTACTGAATGTTTGTTAGCCACCAGGCATGGCTCAGCCCCTGATGGATCTTGGGTAGCAGCCCTATTAAGTACGGTCTGTCATTTCTTTCCCTGTTTCATAGGTGGAAAAACCAGGCTGAGGAGCTGTGCCCAGAGATGCAAGTCTGAATCGGGTAGAACAGCAGTTACCAGTCTTGGGGGTCTCCATCCCTTTGGGTGTTGAGCAAGCCTTTCACAGGAGTCACTTATCAACTATACTTCATATTAGCTATTTCCATTACAATTCATAACAACAGCAAATTTACAGTTACGGTGAGGGACTGTATTAAAGGGTCACAGCATTAGGAAGGCTGAGGACCACTGAAGAAGCCACTAGTGTGGAGGCCATGAGGGTGGTGAGCTCTCTGTGGAGGTGCGTGGATGAGAGCTGACCGTGCGGGGGAAGCTGAGTTCTGGTCGTGTGTCCTTAGGAAGAACTGTACAGACAGCAAAGGGCAGGTCATTAAGGGGGCAACACAAAGGGGCTTGGGGTCATATCACACTACGCCTGTGGCCTGACTCCAAGAGAGCATGAAAAGAGAAAGGGCAAGATAAGGTCCCCAGTGGCTTTGATGGGTCACTAACTTAATACCCACCTCTCCAAGTTCACACACACAGGCTTCCTGAGCAACACAGCCCTGGCAGAGGGAGGGTTGAGGCTTTTCTCTACCCCCTTTCCTATGTATTCTTGGAATTTTCTCTTTTGTTCTTTTCTATTCTCCTGCCTCACCACCCAGCTCACAGAGTGCCATTTTAGGCTGCTGTGCCCTCCGCCTCTCAGTGTAGCATGATCTGGGATGTTGCTTCATTTACCCTGGGGGCCTCGGTCTTCCAGTCTGCTAAGTGGGGTTACAGTAGCATCTCCCTCCTTGGGGCATGGGCATGTGACTATCAAATAGAGCCCTGTGCCCCAGCCCCACAGGGAAGGCGTTTCTTTCTCCCCACCTCTTTGGCTAGCACTCTTGACTGTCAACATCAGCGTCAGTTTCAGCAGGGTCAAGGTGCAGGTGACAGCTCTAAGAAATGGTAACAGCCAGGGGCAGATGTCTCAACAGGAGGGAGGCAACTCTGTCCCCTCCCAGGGGGCTGGCTGCTAAGTGATGGGGGAGCAGCGCCCCACCCTGACCCACCCCGACCCACCCCTTCTAGTCTCCCTGTTACTGTCCTTTTGTGGGTCTTCTTCCCTGGAAATGGGTCTCCTCTCCCATGGGGGCTGCTACAAGGCACGGATGACATGGTGCCCATGAGCAGACAGGAAGTACTCAGCCTGCTGGAACAGGAAGTGCTCAGCTCATACGCTACACACTGCCATTGTGAAGGGGCCCAAGCAGGCATTGAAAGGCAGAGACCACACAAGCCAGCCCCAGGGCTGAACCATCAGCAGAGCATGTGGGCATGAGGGACCACTGTGCAAAGCAGCTGCCAGGCATGAGGACCGACTGGAGTGAGGGGACATGCGTGAGATGCCTGGCAAGACTCAACACAAGGTTGAGATGGTCACCTGAGAAGATATCAGGGCAGCTGTTAAACCTCATTCAGTGCCCCCAGCTTCAGGGATATGGGACAGAGATGGAACACCCAGGTACCCTTCCTGCCAAACAGATCTTCCAAGGTGGGCAGTCAGATAGGCAGAACAGAGCCTGAGGTAGAGGCTGAGCTGGGATGGGATGGGCTAAACTGGGCTGGGCTGACCTGGGCTGGGCTGGGCTAAGCTGGGCTGGGTTGGGCTAGGCTGAGCTGGGCTGAGCTGCCATGAGGGTTCAGAGCAAGGGATGCAGTCCAGAAGACTCAGGCCAAGACCCTCTAAGCTGGGTGTGAACATTGCCTAGAGCCTGATGCTGTTGTCTTGAATACCTGGAAACAGCTGGGGAACAAGAAAAGGACTGATGCACCTGCCCACCCACGGCCTCCCAGTTGCCAAAGCCACCTGCCCACCCATGGCCTCCCAGTTGCCAAAGCCACCAGCTGAGTGCCAGTGTGGATTGGCAGACAGATGGTCTGAGCTCAGAGGAGCACTTTGGAGTGAACTAGCAAGGACGGTCACTTCCCAGCTTCAGCCCCCAAGGTCTGAGTCCACTGTCCACCTCCTGCCCAGGTTCCTCGGATCCCTATCCACCCTCTTCCAACATGGCTCTGCCAAGTTGGGGTGCCCTTGACAGAAGCCCACTGTACACCCAGAACAGACCTAGCACATCCCCATCAGCCAGCCAGCTCCTGCGCCCCTTTGGAGGGAAGCAGGACACTAGATATTCAGCCAGGCGCAGCAGGACAGCCAGATGGCCACTGGATGATAAGTAGCTCCTACCAGACACCAACACGGGCAGCCAGCGTGAGATTCCCAGGCACACTGTCAGCTGGCACTCCAGCAGTCTGGATGCCAACAGGTCCTATTTTACAGAGGAGAAAACTGAGTTGGTTCCTGAGAGGGAGCACCGAGTTTGCACTCAGTCAGCCTCGGATGCAGGTCTTTCTCCACAGGGGACTTAAGGCTTAAGCGGCAGTGGATACACAGCCACTGAAGCCCCTGTACCGTGTGATTTGGGAAACTGCACTACTTACATCCACCATGATTGTGAGCAGACAGCTTGGTCAAATAGCACATACGTCTGTGAGTGTGAGGTCCCTGGGACTAAAAAGCCCGTGGCCTCTCCACTCGTCCCCAGGGGGACCTCAGTCAAAGGGAAGAGAACAGGTCACGTGTCCACTCATCTTTAATTCAAAGCACTGTCCCAAGCACCCCCTATGCACCTGCTCCATTGAAGAGATGCGTCCTCGTCTTTCTACAGAGCGCCACCTAGGGGAGAGTAGAGGGCATGCCAGGGACGGGTGGTTATCCGTGTAGACTTTGCTCCAAGCTCTTTAAAGGAGGTAATACATAAAACCCTTGCGACACAGGTCTTCCCCACGTTAGTCAATAAGGAAACTGAGACCCGGAAAGATTATCTATCATGACCAAGGTCACACAGTGAGTCGTCGGCAGAGTTTGCTTGCAACCCCAATAGCCCGGTTCCAGAAACATCTATATTGCCTCTCACGGAAACGCCCATCCTGCCTTCCTGAGCCAAACGAAAGCATCTCATCTCCTCTCATCTTGAACTGTGCAGCCAAGTGGCTGCAAGTCTCCAAGTCCCTCTAACCTTGCGGGCCTTCAGCATCTTGCCACCAGATCTTGTTTGTAGAGCCGCATCAGCTCTGCCTCCAGATCCCTGTCCGCGCATGCCCAGAGGAACGCAGTTAAACCCTGACAAGTGTTAGGTCAGCAGTGCTTTATTCCCACACCACCCGGAGCAGGATTTAGTGTCTCTGGCAGAAGGTAGCTCCCCTCCCTGGGATAGGACCCTTAATTACCTGTGATATGTGAGGCTGGCTGCAGAGTGCCTCCGGCCCAGGGTTGTAAAGAGAGCAGAAGGCTGGGTTTTCAGTGTTCTGGTGTTCCCGGAGCCATCTGATGAGCCTGGATCAGGAGAAGTAGGGGGCTGGCAGTGTGAGAGCCGAGTGTGGCCTTGAAGGACGTCGGCCGAGGAAGCACAGTCCTAGCACCATGTACGGGAACCTGAGACGAAGATCATGCTGCAAGTGGCCTCATCCTGGGGCTCACAGCCCTGGCTGCTGATCTGGCTACAGTAGATTCCCACACTCAGTTTCCCTATCTGTCCAGAGAAAGGCAAGTTTCCTTCACTCGCTCTTAGACATGAAAGCATTGGCTGACTGAGGCTCAGGCTGAGCCAAGCCTTGAGCAGAGGTTCTTCAGGGGTGCAGGGGTGCTCTCACAGAATCTAACATGAGGAGACAAGTAGGACTATTCCCATTTTAAAGAAAGGGAAACTGAAAGCCAAAGGTTCCAAGGGCTGCAGTATGCATCCAGGGCCTCACCTCCAAGCTCTGGGACTGACACAGGGCTGGAAGGCCCAGTCTCTTCCTCAAAGAGTCCATGGCTGACAGGGAGCTGGGCAGAAAGCCAGGTTCCTGGAAGACCAGGAATGGGAGTGATTGGGGAAGACTAGAGTGTAAGCTGAGGGACATGGGATTTCCTGAGAGTAGCCTCGTCCTGGGTTGTGCCAGCTCTAGCTGGTGGAAACATCCCATGGTGCCAGGCAGAGGAAGCGAAGGGTAGTATACACCCCTCAAGCAGTGTCTAAGTGTCTTAGTTAGGGTTTTACTGCTGTGAAAAAGACACCATGACCAAGGCAACTCTTATTGGGGCTGGCTTACAAGTTCAGAGGTTCAGTCCATTATCATCAAGGCAGGAAAATGGCAGCATCCAGGCAGGCATGGTGCAGGAGGATCTGAGAGTTCTGCACCTTCATCTGAAGATTGATTTCCAGGCAGCTAGGATGAGGGTCTTAAGCCCCACACCCACAGTGAAACACTTCCTCCAACAAGGCCACACCCACAAGGCCACACCCACACCAATAAGGCCACATCTCTAAAGAGTGCCACTTCCTAGGCCAATCATATTCAAACCACCATACTTAGTCACTGTTCTGTTGCTGTGAAGAGACACCACGGCCATGGCAGAAAACATTTAATCAGAGCCTTGCTTACAGTTTCAGAGGCTTAGTCCATTGTCATCATGGTGGGGAGCACGACAGAGTGCAGGCAGGTGCTGGAGCAGTAGCTGAAAGCTCTACATCCCGAGCTGTCTGCAGAGACAGACAGACAGACAGAGACTGGGCTTGGCCTGGGCTTTTGAAATCTCAGAATCCATCCCCAATGACACTCTTCCTCCAACAAGATCACACCTCCTAATCCTTCTAAGCCTTTCAATTAGTCCCTATGTCCTGGTGACTAAGAATTCAAACACATGAGCCTATGGAGGCTTTCTTATTCAAACCATCACAAGCAGGGGACATCACTATATGCTGGAGCACAGGAAGGGGCAGTCAGAGGTGGCAACAGGACCAGCCATGCACTTAGCAGGTTGCAGCCAAGGGGCTTCATACCTTGCGGAGTATTCAGTAGAACCCTTTGAAACCCATTCTACAGACAAGGAAACTGAGGCACAGCAAGGATAAGGGACCCGCCAACATCACCTAGCTATTATTACATGGCTGAGTCAAGATACAACTGTGAGTCGCCAGAGTCCTAGGTCAGAGGTGAGTCAGGTGGCTGAGACCCCAGCAACAAGCATGCCCCTCCCCCATGCCTCACCAAACAGTAGTGGCCTCTGCTTGTGGTTATTTGAGTAAGACTGGCCCCCATGGGCTCATGTTTTTAATTCTTAGTCACCCAGAGAGTGGTATCATTTGAAAGGATTAGAAGGACAGGGAAGGTGGTGAAGAGGAATTCTCTGCAGGCTTCAGCCAAGCTTTGACTACTGGGTAGCAGCTGGGCACCTTCTAGAAAAAGGCTTCGCTCAGCTCTTACATGGATCCAAGAGAGAGTCAGTAGTGGAAGCAGTTGAGAATGTGTGATCATGCCGTGTGTGTGTGTGTGTGTGTGTGTGTGTGTCCATGTGTGCATATTTACATTGCATGTGTGTGCATGCCCATATGAGGGCGCATAATTGATGTCAGAAATCACCCTCCACTGCTCTTCTACCTCATTCATTGAGCCAGAGGGTCTCAATCAAATCCAGAGCTCACTGATACAGCAAGTCTCGACAGCCAGCTTGCTCTAGGGATCCTGTCTCTGTCTTCTGGGGCTGGAATTACAGGCAAACCACCACAGCCACACAGTGTTTACATGGATTCCAGGGACCCCAACTGGACTCCTCGTGTTTGTGTGGTAACTGCTTTAACCACTGAGCTTCCCAGCCCTGACTGAACTTTATTCTGAATTATGGAAGAGGAAATGTGGGAGCCCCTCCCACCAGATACCCTCCCTGCAGCTCCTCCTGATAACTATATTATGAATAGCAAGCCAACATAGATGATTAATTTGCCTCCGGCTTAAAAATCAATCCTGAAATACTCAAAGGATGGTGAAGGCAGTGGACTCAACATCTCCTGGAAATCTGCCCCGCCCTGGAAGGAAGGCTTTGAGCTGCAGTGTGTAGTGCAGATGTGGGTGCAGGTGTGGGATGCAGGTGTGAGGTGCAGGTGTGGGTGCAGGTGTAGGTGCAGGTGTGAGGTACAGGTGTGTGGTACAGGTTGGGGTGCAGGTGTGGAATGCAGGTGTGGGTGCAGATGTGGGATGCAGGTGTGAGATGCAGGTGTGGATTACAGGTGCAGGTGTGGGTGCAGGTGTGGAGTACAGGTTGGGGTGCAGGTGTGGGATGCAGGTGCAGGTGTGGGTGTAGGTGTGGAGTCAGGATCAAGGTGGACTCAGCATGTTACATTTCAGGAGACTGGGGAGGCCTAGAGGGCTGAACTGGTGGCAGCTAAGACTGACTGCTCTAGAAGAGTGGTATGTGTAGGACCCCTTGGCCACTGTCTGCTTGTGGCAATGTTTAAATGGGGAAACTGAGGACTAGGAAGGAGAAGTCATCTAAAGGTCAGAGTCCACAGACTGCAGCCCTTTGATTCCCACTTTGTTTTCAGTGTGAAAATAAACTAAAAAAGCGAGAGTGGCCAGAGTCCATGTGTGCCCATGGAGTGCCCAGATTAGCCGGAGTCCACATGTGCCGTGGAGTGTCCATGGACTGTGGAATGCCCATCCTCATCTCCTGATAGTGCCCCAGTGTGGAGAATCACCCCAAGACTCCTAGACCTAGGAAAAACAGGTACCCAAAGTTCCACTGAACATGGATACTCCTGACTGTAAATGCTCTCTCTAGATGGAACCCTAAGCCAGGGACCATCCTGCTCCATCTTACTCCCCTCAAGCCGCTCCCAGAGAGAATCCCATAATCCCTTGCCACAGCTGCCTAGGAAGGCAGTTTGTCCAGCCAAGACTGCAGTGTCCCCGCTGGGGTTCCTGAGCCCTGTGCATGGAGGCAGAGGTGAGCCCTGTTTCCAGCAGCCAACACAGAGGCTCTGTGTGTGCTCGGAAGGACATGGCTCAGCTAATGGGACAGTGGTGCTCCATAGTGGGGCTTCCCGGAGCCAAGTAGCCTCAACCTTGAAGATGCCTTGAGGGGAGGTACAGAGTGGACTGGGGGAGCCTCTTCAGTATGCTTCTCCACTTGCAGGGCCTCCCAAGTTTCCATAGACTTCCAGAGGCTTCTAGTACATGGACGTCCACGCCCAAGTGTGTGATATTTGTCTCTGTGGTGTACTGAAAACGCTGCCCAAATCTGCCAGCCCTGCTGCTATAAAGCAAATCTGTAGCACATGCCATCGATTTTATCCCTGCACCTATTCCAGGTCTTTGACACATTCTCTCTATAACGCACAACAGCCATGCGGGGTGGGTAGTTGCAGGGAGAACTAAGGCTCACAGGAGAGACCCACCCACCTAGAACCCCAGGGCCAATGGAGAGTCTACTATATGTGACTGACAGCTTTAAAGGCCAATCAACGAACTGGGATTATTGACAAGCAGCCACCCTAGCCATGCTAGAAAGTTGCCCCGATTGTAGGAGGCGGGGCTTTGAGGTGGCCTGGACCCAATGCAGAGGGTTGGGGAGGCCATGGAGAGTTCTGCCCTGGTCCTGTATGCCGAGGTTTGGAGGACTGGGGTAGTATTGTTTACTCCTCTCGAGCTTGCGCTCCCTGGATAGTAACAGCCTCATCTACTGAGCATCTGTTATGCTCAAAGCCTTCTGTTCACAAAACAACTCTGGGGTGAAGCAGCTGAAGCTTGCCTAGGTCATGGCAGAAGCTGGCACAATAGAAGGGTAGGAAAGAGGCCCAAGAACTTACACTGGTGACTGACTCTGAGAGATGCTGACAGTACTTGTTCAGAGAACACATGTTGAGAATCAGTGACTTTGAGGCATAGACAAGAAACAGAACTGGAGGGCAGGTGAGATGGCTCAGCAGACAGAAGGGCTTGCTGCCAAGCCTGATGACCTGAGTTCAATCCCCGAGACATAAAGGAGGAGGAAGAAAACAAACTGTCCTCTGACCTCCTCATGCATACATGGCACAAGTATACACACACACACACACATACACACACGTCAAAAGAGGGGTGGGGTGGCAGTTCAGATCCAGCAGGGAAGACACTCTCGCTGGAGTGTGGGAGTGTTTCTTCCCCCTCCCCCCAACCTGCCTCACCTGCACACACTTTGTTGGCTCACTACTCCCCTGGGGTAACCCTGCTCTCCAGAGCAGTTAGCCAATGCTTCCAGCTGAGCTGTTTGTCACCAGTCACAGCTGGCAGGGAAGGGCAAGCAGGTGAGTGGGCTCTGGCAGCCACTGTCCACAAAGTAGGCTCATAAGACAGCAGATGATACTCGATGACTGGGCTCCTGCTTAGCCCAGAGAGGTCCCCATCTCAGGGTAGGAAGGACCCCAGGGACAGCAGGTGCCCATGCTGGCAAGGACCTGGCCTCAGACTCCATCATCCAGCCATTGCTTTAGCACAGGGAACCCAGGGTCAAGCTCAGAGTCACAGTGAGGTCTCAGCTCTGCATCTGTGGCTATGTCGTCTCCCTCCTGTTCATAGCTCCGTGTGGGGACTTGTCCTGTGTTTGCTCCTGCAAGGGACTGTGACTATTCAGTTTAGTCTGTACTTCTCCCCTAAGTGCAGATTTGAGGCTCTCCCTTGCTCTCCCCTTTCTTCATTGGTGGGATCCATCTCTAGTGAGAAATGTCACCAGGGAAGAGAGAGGGTGAAGATTTCTACTCTTTTAGATGGGGCAGGGACTGGAAGCTGTGACACCTAGGTCCCCCGCCCCCCGCCCGCCTACTCATCCATAGCACAAACATTTCTTGAGTGACCCTGTGTGTTAGGGGACAAGAGTCCTTCCCTCAAGGTGCTTAAGGCAGGGAGGAAGGGAGGGAGGGAGGGAGGGAGAAAGTGAGGGTAGGAGGGAGGTGTCTTGGTTAGGGTTTTACTGCTGTGAACAGACATCATGACCAAGGCAACTCTTATAAGAACAACATTTAACTGGGGCTGGCTTACAGGTTCAGAGGTTCAGTCCGTTATCATCAAGGTGGGAGCATGGCAGCCTCCAGGCAGGCATGGCACAGGAGGAGCTGAGAGTTCTACATCTTCATCTGAAGGCCGATAGGAGAAGACTGACTCGTGTTTTTATTCTACTCTAGACTAAAATAAATGATTTTAACTGATTAACAATGGCTAGTGACTGTGTGCGTAGAGGAGCACCTATGAAGATATTTAACTGAGAAATAGTAAGGAGTTGTCCTTTTCCCTTCATTCATACACTGTGATACATAAAGACAGAGTTACTCTGAGAACAAGTCCCTCCCCGCAAACATAAAACATTCTACCGTCTTCAGCAAATGTCTAAAGAATGTCTAAACCTAACAGAAATATGACAGCAGGTCCCTACTCTTAGACCAGCTAGGACAAGAGTCTTAAAGCTCATACCTACAGGGTCACAAGGCCACACCCACTCCAATGAGGCCACGCCTCCAAATAGTGCCACTCCCTGGGCCAAGCAAATACAAAACACCACAGGAGGGAAGAAGGGACAGAAGGGAGGGAGAGAAGGAGCTAGAGAGGGAGGGAGGGAGGGGGAAGGAAGGAAGCTAGGAAGGAAAGGAAGCTAGGAAGAAAGGAAGTTAGAAAGGAAGGAAGGGAGAAAGGGAGGGAGGGAGGCGATGGACTGAGGGACGGAGGGAGGGAAGGAAGGGACAGAGGAAGTTCTGTGTGTGTGGAGCATGGTAAGGACCTAATGGAGAAGGCTAGAGATGAAGACAGGCCAGCCCAGGGCACTCACAGGGCCTCCTGGGATCCCTGTCCCAGCCTGTCTGGTGTCCTCTAAGGGACACGAATAGGAATGGGACTTGAGCTCCTGTGTGGCAGACCGACTGAGGTCTGAAACCAGGATGAAGAGTACGGAGTCCCAGCCTCCAGCAAGCGCAGCCTGGTGAGGAGAAGCCGAGGCACACTGGGTCTGAGTGACAAGCTGCCTGAGGGGACCAGCTCCAGGCACCCAAAGAAAAGGCCTTGCCAGGTTTGGAAGAAATGTCTGAGGAGGCCAACCTTGAGAGAGGAAGCTGAGTCAGGTGGGGAAGGCAACCATGCCCAGGGAGAGTAAAGCTTCGGGTGGGCTGCTCCAGCTGCTGTAAGCTGAGAGGACTTCCTGGAAGAGGCACTGTGTTGAGTGACATTGTGAAGCCAAAGAGAGACTCTGGAGAGGATGGGAAAGGAACAGAGAGACACAAGATCAAGAAATCAAATCAAGAAACGAAGGTGCACTCCTCGGGACATTTATATTCATGGACACTTATTTTAGAGGCTACTTTTCCGGTGCTTAAATACAGCATAATGGCTAGGGGCTGATTGAAAAGAGAGAGGCAGTCGATCGAGCGGGCACGCTGAGAGGAAGAATAGATTTTTTTGCAAATAATATAATTTTGAACTTGTCCATTCCTTCTTTCCACCCCTCCCCCAAATCTAATTGATGCTCTTCCCATGATAAATGACCCTCAGGGCTGGAGCAGGCTCAGCACCTTCACAGAGAGGCAGCTGCAGGGCAGGCTTTAGGGTCCCCCCCTGAAGACAATGGTGTTCCTGTCTTCACAGGCACAGAGAAAGGGCTACGGGAGAAGAGAGTTAAACAATCCTTCTGTCTGGTCAGCATTTCAAATTCTCCTAAGAGGTTTCGGCTCCATTTTTCTTCTGCTTCTCCCAAAACACCTGGGAGCCGGAATGTTGGCAAATGTGTCGGATTCAACCCATTTCTCAGACCGAAAGGCCGAGGTCAGAGGGATGGCAGCTGATTGATCCAAAGCGCCAAGGCAAGGATATTGACACCTGGTCTGAGTCTGAAGCTCTGCTCTGCCTTTGTTAAAGTGGGCGCACCAGGATAAGGGGATGAGCTCGTCGGGAGAATTAAACCCTGGCGGGGTGGGAGCACAGCTGGACAGACCTCGGGACATCTCTATACTGTGACCCCAAATGGCAAAGACAGCTAGATCACTTGACAGAGCTGTGAGGACCGTTGCGTTCTCTCAGAAGTGAGTTACGGAGCCCGAGACAAACTTCTGCTTGCATGATACAGACGGGCCATATTTCAGGATTAATTTCATAAAACGGATCACCGACCATCACCATACTCCATCAATATGAATTGCGGAGCTGAAAATAACGTTACCTCTTAACTCCCTCGATGTCTGTGGGACGGGGTGAGAGGCTAGCTAGGCCGAGGGTGGTGTCTGTTTAGCACTGCTTCCTGGTCTCCTTGCTAAACTGCAAGGGGAGACCAGACTTGATCTCCCCAGTCTTGCTTGACAGCTGCACACAGAATTAGCCAAAGAAACGTCCAGAAGCAGATCCCTCCTCTTAAGACAAAGGAGAGAAATAAGCCGGCGGAGAGCCTGCAGGCTGGGCGGTTGTGGGTGGGGATGCGGAGTTTCAGAGCAATGTCCCTAGGTGCAAAGGGCTTGGTCTGAAAGACGCCCGCAAGGGCTGCTGGGAGCTTTGGGCACCGCTCTCCAGTGGAGATAGCAGAGGAGAGGGAAGAAACTGGGTCAGACAAGCCACGGCCCGGATGCGGCTGAACGCAGCCAGGTGGCCCCACACTGCTCACTCCAGAGCCTGCCATTGAACTGGGATTTTCTTATCAAGGATGTCCCAAGGGCTGTGCCCTGAGCTGGCTGTCTTTGGATAAACAGAGACTGGCTCTCAGGCCAAGGACACATAAAAGGCTGCTCGGTTTTGACCCTGATGGAGACTTACCCGGAAGGAAATCCAAGTGGGGGTGGGGTGGGGTAGAAATAAGGCCCGAGTTGGGAGAAAGATGGAGATGGGGAGATAGTGGTCAAGGTGGAGACTGAGCTAAGGCTGTAGATGGGAATTGAGCATGGCCACACACACCTTTAATTATAGAATTTAGTAGGCGGGGTCGGGGCTGGAGAGAGGCGGTAAGGGAGCAGGGGGATTTCTGTGAGTTCAGGGTCAGCCTGGTCTACATAGTAATTCCAGGCCAGCCAGAGCTACATAGTGAGGCCTTGTCTCAAGAAGAAAGAAAGAAAGAAAGAAAGAAAGAAAGAAAGAAAGAAAGAAAGGAAGGAAGGAAGGAAGGAAGGAAGGAAGGAAGGAAGGAAGGAAGGAAGGAAGGAAGGAAGGAAGAAAGAAAGAAAGAAAGAAAGAAAGAAAGAAAGAAAGAAAGAAAGAAAGAAAGAAAGAAAGAAAGAAAGAAAGAAAGAAAGAAAGGTGGGAAGGGTGGGGACTTAAGAATGTAGCATAGTTGGCAGAGTGCTTGCCTAGCCTGTCTGGAGTCCTGAGTTTGATCCCCAGCACCCTATAAATCTAGCATTGTCTCACTTGTAATGCCAGCCCTAGAGAGGTAGCGGCATGGGATGAGAAGTTCAAGGTCATTACATACCAAGTCCAAGGACCGCCTCGGCTTCATGAGACTGTCTCATAAAAGAGATGGGATGGATGTGTAGGGGAGATGGAGGACGGGAGGGAGGCAAACTCGGAGATGGAAGAAGGATGTAGATGGGGCGGGGCCTGGAGGTGGATGGAAATTCAGATGGAGGCAGGGAAGAGGCTGAGGATGATAGAGGAGAGGATGAGGACAGAGATGGGTGGAAGTGCAGAGGGAAGTTAGGATGGAGATACACTGAGGGAGACCAAGGGCAGAAGGACACAGGAGATGAGCCTAGGAAGCAGGGGCCTGTCTAGGACTGAGGGCCGGGTGCACACGGTGATGGTTGGGACCCAGCAGTAAGCAGCCAGCGTTCCCAGGTAGAAACAGCTTTCTGACTGTTGTTTGCATTCAGCCTTCCAAGGGGTGACGGAGGGTGTAATGTAGAGTGCCAATGTAGAGTGCCATTCTCCCAGGACACGGTGCCCGGGAGCTCCTGGCGGGCAGAGTGTGTGAAGCACTGGCTGGCCACGCAGATGCTGGCAGGTCCCATTTATCATTGTCCACACAACCATTGCGGTCTTACACTTGAGTTATCTGGTCACTCCTGCTCAGAAATGCCGGGAGGGGAGGAGCACGGGTTCCCGCCATGGCTCTGCATGGTTGGGTGCAGGGCTCTAGAACAGGTTGTGTCTGTGTGTGCATCTTTCTACGTGTGTGTGTGTGTCTCTGTCTGTCTGTCTGTCTGTCTGTCTGACTTTCTGTGTGTTTGCCTTTCTGTGTGCATTTATGTGTGTGTGTGTGTGAATGAATGTGTGGGTCTCTCTGTGTGCTCATGAGTGTGTTTATCTCTGAGTGTATATGTGTGTTTGTGCATGCACAGGTGTATATGTATGCATGTGCACATGTGTGATGGGCAGCTGGGCGAAGGGGGGAAGGCACACTCTGTGCTGTCTGAAAGACTTTCCAGGATCTATAGGGCCAGGTACCTGCTGAGGCTCTACTAATGACTTGCAGTAAGCAGATCTCTTCATCTCTGACCTCAGTGTGTTCATCTGTAAAATAGGAAGCCTAGCCCAGAGCTACCAAACAGACACACTGTGGAGTCTATTAGTCCATAAGTCTTCCAGTGAGCACATGAAAAAGGTAAAATAAATGATAAAAAAAAGCAAACTGAATTTAACTACATATTTATACTTAATATATCTAAAGTGTTATAGCATAAATGCAAAATCAATATAAAATTATCAGCATTAATATCAAACCATTTTTTATTTAAATATTTACTTTATGTGTATAAGTGTTTTGCCTACATCCATGTCTTAGTACAATGTTTGTGCCTGGTGTCTTTGGAGAACAGATAGGGGTATCATATTCCCTGGGACTGGATTTAAGATGTTTGTGAGTCACCATGTAGGGGATGGAAATTGAACCCAAATCCTCTGGAGGAGTAGCCAGTGCTCTTAACCATTAAGCCATTTTCTCCAGCCTTTTGCAAAGTTCTTTTTAAAATTAGGCTTTTGAAATTTGGTGTGCTCAGGGTTGGAGGGATGGCTCAGCGGTTAAGAGCACTGTCTGCTCTTCCAGAGGTCCTGAGTTCAATTCCCAGCAACCACATGGTGGCTCACAACCATCTGTAATGGGATCTGATGCCCTCTTACGGCATGCAAGTGTAATGCAGATAGAGAACTCATATACAGAAAATAAATAAATAAATAGATCTTTAGAAAGGAAGGAAGGAAGGAAGAAAGGAAGAAAGGAAGGAAGGAAGGAAGGAAGGAAGGAAAGAAAGAAAGAAAGAAAGAAAGAAAGAAAGAAAGAAAGAAAGAAAGAAAGAAAGAAAGGCAATTGGTGTGCTTTTTAATACCACACATGAGCTTGAACATGCATCATTTGGGGTGCTCACATGCTACAGGGTACCAGGTGCCTATGAGGGTCATGAGTGCAAATGTTGAGTGCTTCCTGGTCTCCTTGCTAAACTGCAAGGAGAGACCAGACTTGATCTCCCCAGTCCCCGGCAAGTAGCCTAGAACAAAGAAAAGGAGCAGGGAGGGCCACCAACAAGGGCAACTATCATACTACTGGGGACACTTCCAAAATATTTGCTGGTCCTATATATTGTATTTACACAAGCCCCTTTATTTCCATTCTGTAGGCAAGGAAACACAGAGAGGTTAAGTCACCTGCCCAAGGTCTCACAGCTGACAAGCAATGCGGCTGGTCTTTGAGCTCTGGTCTAGAGCCCACAGTCTATCCTAAGCCCTCTCCCTCCTTTCTAATGATGTAGGGATGGGTATGTATCTCAGGGCTGGAGAACTCCGCTAGCAAGCAGGAGGCTCTAGGGTCCTTCGTTAGCACAACAAAAATGAAGCCAGCCGACAGCATTCATTACCCTGACCGGAGGACATGTCAGCTATCACATAGTCACTGGCTCATGTCGTGCTTGAGCAGTTCTATCAGGCACCTTCTCCTCAGTGTGACGTCAGTGAAGTTGACTGTGGTGGTTTAAAAGAGAATGGCCCCTGTAGACTTGTGTCTAAATTCTTGGTGTGTAGGTGGTGGAACTGTTTGGGGAGGATTAGGAGGTGTGGCCTTGTTGAAGGAGGTGTGTCATTGGGAGTGAGCTGTGTGGTTTCCAGAGCCCCCTGCCATTCCCAGTGTGCTCTCCGTCTCCTGCTTGGGGCTTGCGATGTGAGCTCTTGGCTGTTCCTCATGCCATGCCTTTGTTCTGCCATCGTGGACTCAAACCCTCTAGAACCATAAGCTAAATGAAATGCTTTCTTTTGTAAGTTGCCTTGGTCATGGTGTTTTGCCTCAGCAATAGAAAATTAATACAGTAACATGGGGGTGGGGGGGTGTTGAGGGGTCCACCTGCCCTTTCTGCCCCTTCAGCATTCTGGAGAATGTACTTTAGCGTATTTTGGAGATGAAGATGTGGATGAGAACGGGAAGTGATGACAAAGGTGGAGGTAGAGGTAGTGTCGGGGATGAGGCTGGTGGAGGTAGGGATGGGGGTGCAGAGAGAGGTGAGGATGGGTAACTTTCAGGGGGACACTTAAGGTGTAGGGGAACCACACACAGTAAGCTTAGGGGGAAGGGTTTTATGCTCAACTCTGACTGAAGGGAGGGTCCTCGACCTCTGGGGCAACAGAACTAGGAAGCAGTTCCCAAGGCAACTGAATCACCAGGCCTCTGGAGATGCTGCAGGGGACCAGGGAACAGGAACTCTCAGCAGCTGAAAGGTACTGACAGACACCAGTCCCTTTGAAGGTTGGCTGAGCCTGGAGAAGTGACAATCTGGGCTCCAGACCAGGCATTGGTGGCACAAACCTTTAATCTCAGCACACAGAGGGAGAGACAAATAGATCATTAAGAATTCAAGGCTAGCCTGGTCTACATAGGGAGACCTTGTCAAACCAGGTTGCCACTATTCTGATCACAGCTCTACCTCATGCTGGCTACATACGCTGCTGGGTTCGGTCCCACACCTCTTTTTTGCCCATCCGGAGTATGGGAATAGCACACCCACCTGGCAGGCCAGAGGTGAGGCTGGAATCAGCAGCTCCTGGAAACTGGGCCGCCTTAAGATCTCGTTCTCAGTGCTGTTCTGAAAAAGTTACACTGCGGAGTTTGCAACTTGTGGGTAATTGAAGTGTTCTGGTGTGCATTTCCGCTCTTCCAGTTCCTACCCGACTTACCATCTGTTTTGAGCCATCTTCTACTTAATTACAATTCTCTGTCTATTGTTCTCCCAAGTTCCCGGCTTGCTCAGCTTCCCTTTTCTTGCCCCCAGCATGTGTGGCTGCCTGAACGAAGCAATAGCTTATACCTGGCCCCATCTCTCTGGGCTCTAAAACACAGCAGTCCTGCGCTTGCCGGCCCCCACCAGCACACGGGCTTCTCTGCACGTTTATCTCCCTCCTTGCTGGATGCCTGCAGCAGGCCCCTGGCACTGAGCCCCACACCTGGCAGGCGTCAGGAAATGCTCAGTGAACTTAATTAAACTCAACCGGGGTGAAAACCCCCTGCAGGAAGGCAAGGTCTCCAGCATCTTTTGTTTGTTGTTTGACCGCCCCCACCTGCCCCCATCCATGCTGAGCAGAGGCCCAAGGCCAGGGAAGCCAGAATGGACTGCCTGCCCCAAGCAGAGTTCAAAGATGGTGCCTCCTACAGAGGTCGGGAAATCACAGCAAAGGAAACATCTTCAGGTTGAATTCCCAGCGTGTAGCCCCGCGGATTCTCTAGCTTGAGTTCTGTCCTACGGCCATGTCTATTGCACTCTTCCCATTTAACCAAGGAGAGGTCAGAGGCTCGCAGTGTGGCAGTGTCCCCAAGACACAAGGATGATGGTGACTGAACTGGGGTGTGGGGAAGGAGGGAAGATGGGGATGGGGTGAGAAGGAGGCTGCCATCCACAGTAAGCCCAGTTCCAGGAAGAGAGAAGCTCTCAGCTCCGGATGACTCTTAAGTAACATGACTAGCTCTTTCCTAGCCTGTGGAGTCTAAGACGCTGTCTTGTCTAGCTAAAACACATGCTGTGCTTTCCGGCTCTTCAAAAATGATGTCACATCCCCCTCCCCCCCCTTCTCTCGCTCTCTTAAAACGTTTAGTGGCCCCTCGTTATGTTTTATAAAAAGATAATGAGAGAAGAAATATGTTTGGTGAGTGTGTAGTCTGGTGTCAGGGAAGAGGGTGCCTCTGAGGGCCCATGCTGGGGCATCCCTTCCACCTGAGGGACCAGCCACAGGATGGTATAGTATAGAATAGAGTTTACTCAGGGCATGGGGAGTGGAGTTGAGGGGTGGGGGGGAAGAGCGAGGAGGAGACTAGGGAGAGGGAGAAGAAGGGAAGAGAGGATAGAGCAGAAACAAGAGTGATAGGATAGGGCGAGCAGCCCCTTTTATAGTGAGTCAGGCACGCCCGGCTGTTGCCAAGTAACTGTGGGGCGGAGCATAGACAAAATGCTAACACCCACTACTCCCAGCTGAAAGGAGAAAACTCTTTAAGTCTGTGATCAGAGGGCTTTCCTGATCCAGAATTCTGGGGGAGGGGGAAGGGCGGTGCTGAAGGCAGAGGAGGGGAGAGGGAGGCCTCGATCTGCTGCAGTTACTGGTATCACGGTGTAAAGACACCCACGGGGACCTGTTTAAGTTCATAACAGTTTAACAGCTGGTTCACAAAATTCCTGAAAATGCCATATAGTCGCCTGCACAGGTTGGAGCTGGCTCCAGCCCAGACAGCGGGCTCCTGCAACTCACTGCCCTGGCTTCCTAGATGTTGGGACAACCAAAGTACCCAGCTGGGCTGCCCCTCCCCCACTCCAGCCCTCCTGCCCCGCCCCGTTGGGTTCTTGCCTGTGCTGTTTCTGCCTTCCTCTCAACTTCTGCCTCCTCGGACCACAGCCCAGTGTGGCCTCTCTGGCAATGGCCCCCAGGATCTCTTCACTGGGGCAGGGTTCCTTTCTGCACTTGGATGCCTTTGGGATGCCCTTACCACTTCAATCCTCATGGCCTCTCCAGTGCCCCGTGTTTCTTTCAGTGCGTTAAAAGTCCCAGGAAGCAGGGACTCTTGTGTCTCCAGCAAGGAACCCCATGCTCCCCATAGCCGTCAATACTGCAGCCCCGCCTGGTGTAAAACTCTGAGTCCCCCCAACTGAGCCACTATCTCCTGTCCTTCCTTCCCTTCGGAAGCTCCTCCCACCTCCATCGAAGTCGTGGCTGCCGACTCCCCTGCCCCCTTCAGCCGGTACCAGGCCCAGAACTTCACACTGGTCTGCATCGTGTCTGGAGGGAAGCCGGCGCCCATGGTAAGTGCTTGGGGGTTCCAGCCCTAAGTATGCCAAGACTCCTGCTCTCTGAACCTCCTTCAGGAACCACTTCTGTACCCAGACAGGAAGTGGCCCGCCCCATCCTGCCATCCTAGATCGTCATAGTAAGGTTGGCTTCTAGGAGTGCCCAGGATCCGGTATGCCCCTCCTAGATACTGAGGAGAATGGGGAACAAAGAACAGGATCCAGAGATGGGGAGGCGACTTCGCTATAGTCTCCTGGTGTTTTCCACAGAAAAAGAGACCCAAGTTCGTTTTCTCATGCTTCGAGCATGCTGTTCCTCCTGGGCCTCCATGGGCCTCACAGGAAATCACCCCAGATGGAAGAGAGGAAAGGGGGAAGGAGGGGGCAGGAGGAAGGACAGAGGGGAGGGCTAGGCCCCCAGAGCACCTGGTCTGAGCTCTGCTTCTGGCCACACCAATCCCCAGGACTGACCCTGACCAGGCACCCTCCTCCCCTTCTTGATTTTGCTAAGAGGCCAAGGAGTTGGACACAATGTTTCAGAAGCCATGGGGCCCGTTTGACCTAACAATTACTCAATGAAAGCTCATGTGTCTAACTTCTAACAGGGGAGGCATGGATCCCTCAATTTCCCTCGAAGCACCCCTGTGCACCCATATCAGAGCCTTTGAGCTATATTTGGGGGTGATTCTAGTGTGGGCATCTTAGAATAATATTCTAGTCTTCTACCCAATGAGTTTCACACATTGCTCAGATTTAGCAAGATGGCGAGGGGTGGCGGGGAGGGTACAGCTGGGGCAATGAAGACCTGCAGCTAGAATTCAGATGGACAGGTAAGTGGCCCCCCACCTTCCCAACATGACTGTTTCTCATGTGTGGGCTAGCAGTGGGAGCTGAGGAGCTGAGCCTGCAGCCCCAGAATCAACTGTTCAGGCAGAGGTGTGGACAGGTATAGAGATACCCCTTGGTAAGGTGCAGAAGCAAGATGGAGCACAGAGACTTGCGGGCCTGGGATAAGGGTTCGGGGCACAGAGGTCAGCAGTATGTGGTGGTCAGGGGTCAGGGATGCAGAGATGTAGGGGTCTGGGTTAAGGATCTAGGGCACAGGGGTTAGGGGTTTGAGACCTGAAAGTCAAGGGTCAGAGGGGTACAAAGGCATAGGGTTACAGCCAGGAGGTCACCAGTGAGGCATCAAAGCCACCGATGCTGAATACAAGGCTCACAGACTCCCCCTCAGAATCCCTAAGAATGTCCAGCCTCCAGCCAAATCCTGGAAGTTGGGGGAAAGGAAGACATGAGGGGAGGTTTTCCTGGCCCTGGGGCTACAGGAGAGCACCCCTTTCTCATCTCACCACCAGGCTGCCACTTAAGACACAGTTATTAAAAAACTGCGTCCCTACTTGGTCCCTCCTCTCTCCTCCCCTCTCTTCGCCCCAGTTGTCTATATGAAAGATTCTTATTCCCTGACAGTCCGGGCATCTTGTGTCTGTCTGGAGCGTCAGAACTTGAAAGCAGTTCTTTGATATAAATTACAAACCTGCTTTTGAAGCACTTTTCAAAAAAAAGAAAGAAAAGAAACACAAAGAAAGGGAAAGGAAAAAAAAGGAAAAGCCCCAGAGCAGACCGTTATGTGCCAAGGTTTCTTCTGCAGAGTTTTAAACTCTGACAGGTCCTCCACACCCACATATCACCCCCCTCCCACCCACCCCACCTACTCCCCAGTCCCTCCCCCCCCACAGTCTCCCCCTCCACCCGCTTATACCCACCGAGTCCCTGAGCACGCAGCTTCCTGCTCTTCTCTCTCCCTGTCTCTTATCGATTTATTTATCTGATTTATTAAAAAAAAAATACACCCAATCCCCACAGGCTTCCGGGCACATGTACCAAAATAAGAAGACAGCAAATTAAATTAAATGCCGCCTCTCAAAACTTGAATTCCCTATTAGCAGAGAAAAGGAGAAGACATCTTTTTTCGCCCTCATTCCCTGCACCTAGCTCCCTCCCACACACGCACCTGTTTTCTGCCTCGCAGCTCTGAATTACCAAATTGTGTGAGCAGGCAGGACACAATACACACACACAGAGGGAAAGAAAAAAAAACAAAAACCACGCGCATGCGCACAAGCTCAGGGACACACACACCCACACCCACTTCTCCCTTCCTCTTCTTTTTTGGTTTTTCGAGACAGGGTTTCTCTGTGTAGCCCTGGCTGTCCTGGAACTCACTCTGTAGACCAGGCTGGCTTCGAACTCAGAAATCCGCCTGCCTCTGCCTCCCGAGTGCTGGGATTAAAGGCGTGCGCCACCACGCCCGGCTTCCCTTCCTCTTCTCACGTTTCATTTTGCCCCCAGTACCCCTTTTGCTCCTCATTCACATCCCCGCCCCCACTTGAGCAGCAATGAACCATACTAGAGCCCAGATGATAGTTAAGTGGCCTCCAAAACCAAACACCCCCTGCGACTTCATTTAAGCCCCAATTGCTCCCTGGAGTCAGTCGTCTTATATCTCTTTCCAAGTGGAGAAACCGAGGCTACAAGTCCCCCCCAGCTTTTCGATGATGTTGTTGGTGGGCTGAACCATCTCTCAGACCTGTTTATATTCCCACAATGCCCTGCTGGCCCATAGCTCTTCAGGGGAGTGTGGGAAAGGAGTGGGTGGGCGTGACCGTGTCCCTACTGACTGGGAAGCCCAGGCTCTTCTGAGAGTCCCTCAGGAAGCTAAACCAACCCACTGTTAGCTTTTCCCCTTTTCCTGCTTGCAACTGTAGGTTTATTTCAAACGGGACGGGGAGCCGATCGATGCCGTGCCCCTGACAGAACTGCCAGCAGCCAGCTCTGGCCCAGTCCAGGACAGCAGGCCCTTCCGCAGCCTTCTGCACCGAGATGTGGATGATACCAAAATGCAAAAGTCACTGTCCCTTCTGGACACTGAATACCGGGCTGGACGTCCCTACACGGAGCGCCCTGTGCGCAGCCTGACCCAGGACCCCAGCCTCTTCGTGCAGCCCACCACGGAAAACATCCCAGAGACAGTGGTGAGCCGAGAGTTCCCCCGTTGGGTACACAGCACCGAGCCTGTCTACTTCCTGCGCCACAGCCGCACTCCAGGCAGCGATGGCACGGTGGAGGTGCGGGCCCTGCTCACCTGGACCCTCAACCCGCAGATCGACAATGAGGCCCTCTTCAGCTGTGAGGTCAAGCACCCAGCGCTGTCCATGCCCATGCAGGCGGAGGTCACGCTGGGTAAGACCTGGCAGGCTCTTCTGCAGCCCATAAGAGGTTGTAGTTCGGCAATGGGGGGGAGGGGCACGGGCTGCTGCAAGCCAGGGGGAGGGAAGCAGATGGAGTCAGGTCAGCTGGGGGGAGAGACAAGGGTCTTTGGTGAAGTTGTTGGTTGGACTGGAGAAAATGGAAATCCCTAGGTCAGCGGGGTGTTAAGGTCAAGCGCATGGGTGTTTAGAGGGCATTTGCTCCTCACAGATAGAAGCCTGACCTGTAGTCTCATTACAGATAAGCAAAGCTGAGACAGCAATTAGTGATCTGGCCCTGAGCTGCTAGGTTCTGCACAGCAGAGCTGTGCTAATAAGCCCCATCTACTGACACCATCTCTACCTGAAAGGCTGGGTGCCCCTGTCTGGCTTTGAGCCAGCTCCTAGAAGACCCTTCCAAACCAATGCAGACTTCTACAGCTCCCACAGAACCTCAGAAGAGCTGTTTCCTGGGTGCCTGTCTGCCATGTGCTGCCTGCTTCCTGTCTGTTAGTTCAGCAGGTGTTTGTGAAGCAAGTCGTGGGCTTGGATGGTCACACTCTAACCCTGGGGGAGGTAAGGACATGCTAGATAGCCAGGACTAAATTCTCTTTCTGCCTAGCCTGCCCTGAGCCTCTGTTTTCTGGCCTGTTGTATGTGGCAAGTGACAGGCCAGCCAACACGGGCCAGCCACAAGCTGGGAGTCCAGCTTGAACCCTTGCAGTACCCGAGGTGGCCACTGGGAATGATGTTCTTATTCCCGTTCTTTTGGTGAGGGACTTGGGTTTTACATGCTAGGTCAGTTAGCTGGGGCAGTGTGTCCTAGTGTCCACTTCCTTAGTGTTGCCCAGCTGACGGCTGCAGTAAGGACACATTGAATCACGAGTGTGGCCTGCACAGTGACAAACCCTACACTCTGAGAAAGGCCATGGGATGAACGGAGTGGTATTGGGGGCACAGAGTTCAAACACCCAGCAAGGACTTTGAAGCCAGGCCACTCGTGGTTGGGCTTGTCTTCTGCAGGAGACCTTGATCTCACCTGCATTCATTTTTCAAGGATGCCTCGTGTGGCTCAAGTGCCGCTTCCTCCTGGAAGCCTTGCCTGTCCGGTTGACTGTATCTCTTTAAAGCCCCTCTTCCTGGGTTTGTGTCTGTCTGGTAGGCAGTCTTGAAAGTCACCTCAGAAGTGACAGCGCTGTCTTTGCATTGGTCAAGCCGTTAGCCTCGGGGCTACTCGTGATCTCCTCATGTCCAGGTTGCACACGCGCCTCAGAAGGCTTCCGGGCCTGCCCTTCTCCATCTTTCCCAGCAACCCACCTAAGTACTCCGCGTCTACCCCTGGAGTGCATGCAGCATGGCCTCCAAACTGGTCTTCTTGCTTCTGGTTTCCCCCCAATGCTGTTTTGCATCCCAACTGATCTACTTACAATATAAATCAGCCCCAAACTCAGATAAACAGCTGCCCAGACCCTGCAGTGTAGACGCTAGGCTGATGCAGAGAAGAGAGGCCAGAAACAGACCTGCAGGTAAAGTCAATTGATTTTGATGGAGAGACCCTGAGGCTGTTCGGAGAGTAAAGAAGAGACCTCTAATACATGGTGGTGAGGAACAAGGGAGTGCAAGTGTGGGGGAGGTGGGCCTGGCCCCTGCCTGGCACACATACAGGTTAACCGGAGATGATTGATAGGCCCCAGTGTAAAAGCCAGCGACATGAAGCTTCCAGAACAAAATGGAGAGAAATGTCTTTATGGAGCCAAGGAAGCCAGCATCCCTTAAAGCAGCCATTTTTTTTTTTGGCTTGTAAGAAGCCCTCTTTAAGAGAGTGGAAAGGCAAGGTGTAGAAGTGTGTGTGTGTGTGTGGGGGGTATATTCTCACTTCTCTGTAAAACACTGGTACCCAGGATGCAAAAAGAACCAAGCAAAAAACAAAACAAAACCAAAAAAACTAACCCAGCTAAGCCAGGCGTGATGGTACAAGGCTGTCATCTCAGCATTTGGGAGGTGGGGACAGGAGGCTCAGAAGTTCAAGGTCATTCTTGGCTCCCTGGGTAGTTTGAGGTCAGTCTGGACTGCCTGTCTGCCTGCCTGCCTGCCACAAGTCCCAGACTGTCATAAGCGTGTCTCAGAAACTAAGGGGGAGGAGCCGCTACTCGATACCTGAGAGACAAGCAGTATTGGTTGTCAGTGCTGGAGAGCAAACCCAGGGCCTAGTGTGCTAGGCAAGTGATTTGTCACGAACTGAGCCACACCTCCTGCCCATGATTTCCTGCTTCTAAAAAATCACGCATGGACGTATTAAAACACAGTGGTCCTCTGAGAAGTGGTCCTCTGAGAAGTCCTCTGAGAAGTGGGGATTAAAACCTCATTGAGGTAGCACTTGTAACCCCTAGCCTAGGTAAAGTTTTCAAAGCTGACCATAACCAATGTCGGCAAGTGTGCAGAGCAACCAGAACTCTCCTGCATCACCAGTGGTAGTGTACAATGGTACCCATCCACGGGCAACCAGCATAGCTTCTCAGGGACGATAAACATCTCGTTCCTGTGAGCCGACAACTGCACATGGAGGGATGGCTGGGTGGATGGACAGATGGTGTAGATGGAAAGATGGATTAGGTAGACAGGTGTTATGGATGGATTGAACGGACATGAAGAAAATATGGATGGATGGATGGATGGATGGATGGATGGATGGATGGATGGATAAATAGAGGATGGTGAAGAGGTCTGATGAATTCATAGATGGATGGGCACTGAGTAGGTGGCTGGGAAGATGGGTGGGTGGGTAGATAGTGGATGTATAGGCAGGTGGTTGGATAGGTAGATGGGTGGACTGGATGTATACAGGAAATGGAGGATGTGCGGCTGGGTGGGTGGGTGGATGGATGGGTGGATGATTGGTTGGTAGATGGGAGGGTGGACTGGATAGATGGTGGATGGATGATGCCTGAATGGATGAGTGGCTGTCTTAATGAAAATCTAGAATCCCTCAGGAGCTTCAGAAGAGCCCTTCCTTGAGACCACACCTGCTATCTTCACACACATGAAGAATGCCACAATTGCGTGTGTGTGTGTGTGTGTGTGTGTGTGTGTGTGTGTGTGTGTGTGTGTGAGACCACAGGTGCACATGCGAGGTTGGGGTGGAGTATAATGGGAATTTCTGCATTCCCTTCAGCCAGGGTTTCCCTCTGGGGCTTCTTCTCTTGGACAATTAACCAACAGACTGAGCTGAAGCTCCATCCCACACAGCCTGAGAGGGCTAGGCCTAGATCCTGGGCCTGCATTCTGTTCTCCAGCTCCTACAGGCCAGGGCTTGAGAGGAGTGAATACCGAAACTGTGGATACACCTCTGTTTGGCATGCCCGGCTGGGCTCCCAAAGCAGGCAGGGGGCTATAGGTTTTGCTTGCCAGGAGCTGCAGTGGACTCCCCGGGGGGGGGGGGGGCGTTGGTGGGATGGGAGGATGTGAGCAGCTGCTCTGACTTCCAGGAACAAGTGGCTCCTGGCAGCCTCGAGGGAGGGTGGGAGATGCAGGACATCTGCTGTAAACACCTATCTGCATGAGAGTTTAGAGGAGCAACAATGTAGCAGGCCCTTCCGGGTCTTCCCTCTGTGCCCCCCAGGGTCAGCTGCGCACAGGGGCACTAGAAACAGTTCAAGGCAGCCAAAGAAGCTGTGCGACCTGTTGCCTAGCTGCCCTGGGCTCTGAGCCTCTCTACACTGCCTTCTGCAATGGAGGCCTTACAGCGCCCTCTGCTGGTTGAGGCTGGCAGTGAGGCAGACCACCCAGGGCCGTGGAACCCTACACACACACACACACACACACACACACACACACACACACACACACACACACACACACACACACACCTTCCTATGCAGTGAGGCAGACCACCCAGGGCCGTGGAACCCTACACACACACACACACACACACCTTCCTATGCAGTGAGGCAGACCACCCAGGGCCGTGGAACCCTACACACACACACATGCACGCACGCACGCATGCACGCGCGCGCGCGAGCAGCTGGAGGAGGCAAGAGTGTCCCTGATTCCCTGAGCCTTTCTGTGTTTGCAGGACAAGCTCTAAAGGCTGAAAGAGGACATGGGATAAAATGGAGTGTTGAATAAAGGAAAAGGGGGTGGCTTGGAGGTGGAGCCTTTCCATTCCCAAGCCTGCCATCTGCCCAGCATCCCTGGCCAGCACTGCTTCCATGCAGCTGGACTCAGCAGTGGAAGCCACCGTCTCCTCCCCTCTCAGTAGACCGGGCCCTTCCCTCTGCCCACCCTGCACTTTAGATGTCTGTCTTCCTTGCGGTTAATTAACGGTTTCTTGGTCTTTCTCTTAGAGAGTGAGACTGGCAGAGCCTGGAGCCTGCTCCTCTGATTTCTGTTGTGCTTTAAATAGGAAAGACAGCCCTGGAAACTGTCTAGTCTGTCCCCGGCCCTGCCAGCTCTCTTGGTGACCTTCCATTATGTCCCCAATGCTCCTCCTGCATGGAACATTCCTCATGGGGTTTCACTTCTCCAGGACACTGTGACCACTGCCCTTCCATGAGCCGTGTGCCACCTCTGCTGACCTCAGACCCTGCGTACAACGCTGGTCACCGTTTGGCTGAATCTATTTGCAAATTAAATGTCTCTCCCACTAAAGGAGAAGCTGCGGGACACTTGACTTTATCACTGTCCCCTTTACTAGCTCCCAGCCCTGCTCCAAAGCCTGACATATGGCCAGCTCAGTAATTACCATTGAATGACTGGGCAAATGGATTAATAAGGGGTGGGGAGTCAGGAAACACAAGTAATTGACTCTGCAGGGACCTGGGACAAGCCTCTTCATTATGAGTGGACCTGGGTTCTCCCCTCTGGAAGGGAGAGGGGTGAGAAATATCCAGGTAGTTCTTCAGTCTCCCACAGGCAAGGGACACCCAGGGCATCGTGTCACCTCAGCACATAACAGCTGAGGAAGATAGTACTGGAGATAAGAGGACTGGATTCAGGGAGAACAAAGGCTAGCTAGGGAAAGAGATGGTGACTTCACTCTGTATCCCCATACTCCACCCCACCCCTCGCCCCCCCCCCCCCCCACACACACACAGGGGTTCCAGGAAGTTCCCTGGCAGTAGGATCCTCAATCGGGAGTCTGAAGGCCTGAATTTTGGTCTTGAGTCTTCCTCCCTCTTTGACCTCTGGCAAATCATATTGAACTCCCCGGGCCTCTGTGAACTCAGCTGGACAGATGGTGTAGTTATCCTTCTCTCTCACTGACGATGTGTATGATCCATACATTTGTGGGCATCACTGAATCCCCAGATCCCAGCAATGGTGGGACACACAGTAAGGCTGTGGGAAATACGGAGGGAGGCCGAGCCATGACTGAGGGAGTGAACGAGCCTCCTTGGAGTAAGGTTGGTCTAGGACACCAACCTCTGGAACTTGCTCGGATCCTTCGCTACCCACCTCTCAATGTGGTTACATCCACCCACCACCCTTCTCCAACCCCGCCCACCACACCTCTCTGACTCCACCCACCACTCCTCTCCGAACCTACCCACCACCCTCTCTGACCACACCCACCACCCCTTTCTGACCTGAACTTCCTCTTGATCCAGTTGCTCCCAAAGGACCCAAAATCGTGATGACGCCCAGCAGAGCCCGGGTTGGGGACACAGTGAGGATCCTAGTCCACGGATTTCAGGTCAGCCTGTTTCTGGATAACTGAGTCGGGTGGTGGGTGGGTAGAGGCACCAAATGGCCATGGGGACCAGCCTACCTGGCTTATTCTTCTATTCTCATGAGCGAATGCAGCTCACGTCAACCTTCTGCCTTTGCATTTATTCCGGGCCTGAGTCTAGACTCTTGTCCAGACTGTTGTCAGATTCCCTATTTAGCTGCGGATGATTTTGAACTCCTGACCTTCCTGCCGCCGCCTCCTCCTCCTCCTCTTCCTCCTCCTCCCTTCCTCCTCAGTGCTAGACACCATCACAGTTTATAGGGTGCTGAAGATGAAACCCAAAACTTTGTGTGTGCTATGCAAACATGCTACCGACGAAGCTACATCCCCAGCCCTCTTCCTGGGTCCTGAGGTGCTATCTGAAGCCTACTAGATGAGAATTAGGGTCTGGAAAGCCTCTGGCTTCCCTGTGTTGGCAGGCTACTCCCGTGTGACCACTATTCCCTGCTCTGGCCCACAGAATGAGGTCTTCCCAGAACCCATGTTCACGTGGACAAGAGTGGGCAGCCGCCTCCTGGATGGCAGTGCCGAGTTTGACGGGAAGGAGCTTGTGCTGGAGCGGGTTCCTGCCGAGCTCAACGGCTCCATGTACCGCTGCACTGCCCAGAACCCCCTGGGCTCCACTGATACACACACTCGGCTCATCGTGTTCGGTAGGGACCCCTCAGGACCACCTGAGGATAGGCCTTGGCTTAAAGCTGTCCACAGAAGCCCCTTGAATTTGTCTCAGAGAGAGAATTCAGTTCACTGGTTGTAATTACCGTGGCTTGATTGTCAGCGAGATTCCAGGTTCACATCTCAGCCGGCCTCAGTTTCCCTATTTGTAACATGGTTGTACCAACCCATTGTTATAGTGGCATAGAGCGGGTGACTGGGGAAGGCTCTCTATTGAGCGATACCCACTCTGCCTCTCTCTGTTTCTTTCTGACAGAAAACCCAAATATCCCAAGAGGAACAGAGGACTCCCGTGGTAAGTCTCCACCCTCAAGACTGCATGCCTAAGAGTGAGTGCCTTTCAAGGCCTCAGAAAACATCTGTTGCCAAGACACCACCTGCATCCTGCAGTCCCTCTCATTCCTTCAGGGGGCCATCACCCCAGCCAGGCAGAGTTAAGTTTAGACAACTCTAGGCACTAAGCAAGGAAGGCTCATCACCCCCAAACAGCCAAGGGTGTCCCCTCTCACTGCTACCCAGACCACAAAGAGGCCCTGTCTGGCACTGACCATGGTGTGGGTCTCTGACAACTCCATGGGACACTTAAGAGCATAGACAGATGCCCTGGGCTGCTTCCTTCAGCCACCCTGACCTAGAACCACCCATGGGATGCAGACACTACCCATACATTGCAAACCTCACAGTTCTCTGTGACGCTTCCCCCTCCTGGTGCCTTCTGGATCATCCTGATGATATCAGCTCAGCAGGCCTGTATGGGGACGAAGCACTGCACCCCTGGCAGGCAAACAGCAGAGCTGAGGTCCCAGCCCAATCACCTGATACTGCCCTCTGGCATCTTTGTTAGAAACCATTTACCCCAGAGTTTGCCCACTGTAGCACACAGGCAGGCTGCCGCCCTGACAGCGCCTCCACCCTCTCCCAGGTTCTGCTTCCGGCCCCACTGGCGTCCGGCTCACCCTGGTGCTTGCCCTGACAGTGATCCTGGAGCTCACGTGAAGATGCTGCCTCCTCCCGATGCTCCAGCCGCCCGGCATCTCTGCGATCGATTTTCATTTCTTTTCTAAACTATTTCCAGTCTTGTTCTTAGTCTCGGCCCATGTCTTGGCTTCCTCACTGGGTTTAATTAAACAAACAGACCAATTTTCCCCACCTCAATGTCTGGCTCTATATTTTTCCTTCGTCTAGTAGCAGCAACTGGGTACCTACTGGCGTCCAGTCATAGGACAGGCACAGAGAAAGGATGACAAAGGTGATGGAAAGCCTGCACTCCCGTGAGGATGGGCAGGCATGCAGTTCTTGTCTTGTTCAGTCCTAAAAACAGCCAGATGTGGGGAGTGGAATGATCCCTCAGGGGAAGTGTAACAGTCAGCTGTAGCCACGATAGTGCTGCCTAACAAGTCAACCCAAATCTTGGTGGCATGCAACAGCAAGCATGGATACTTATGTATGGATAGCAGTGATCCAGATGACCTCATCCAGGCTCACCAGACAGTTGAGCTTCACACAGCAGACTCCCTGGACCTCTGCTCCCTCCCGCCACAAGCTACACTCTAGACTGCCTTCTAGTCAGGTCTATGGGCTTGTAAATTCCATGTGTGTTTGTCCTGGAGCTGGAGAAAAGAGGCAGTAGTTACCTGACATCGGATCCTCTTACAATGTGCATCAGTCAGCTTTTCATCACTGTAACAAAATACCTGAGATAGTTTACTTACACAAGGGAAGGTTTCTTGGGCTCTTGGTTCTGAAGATACAACTACAGCCCAGCCGTCCCATTGCTTTGGGCTGCTCACAAGGCTATGAATCATGGCTGACGGCTGTGGAGCTACAGAGGCACATCCACCAAGAGGCAGGCACAGAGGAAGAAACCAGATCCCACATCCCCTCCGGGGACACACTCCACCTATTGATGGTCCCATTACCCTTCAATAGGGCTGTCCCAGGACATACACAGACCCAAGAAGATAATGAGTATCCTAACTAGATCATGGCAGATCACAGAGCTAAAAGAAAAGCCAAGTCAGCCCACTTAAAGCTTTGTCTGGGTCATGTCTGTGGTCACTGGTTGGGCCAAAGCTCATTACATGGCCAAGGGAGAGATGAGGTTGACCCCCACCCTCAGCTGGGATCCAGATCTGAGAGGCACCAGGAAGACGATGAAAGTCAGGGCTTATCAGAGTGAGAGAGGAGCATGGAATTGGATGGGTCGGGATAGCACAAGATCAGTACGCTGCAGTGAGCCCCAAGTCTTACTAAACACACCAAAGATCTGTCCTGAGCTCATGGCCAATCCGAGGCTGTTGAGTAATCCTTTCCCACCTCTAGCTACACACTAACACTCTCTGGAGCATCGAAGGTGGAAGAAGAGGCCACTGCCCCAGGCAGAATCATGACGCCCAAAGATGCCCGTGCCCTGGCCACAGGACCTGAGCAGAGTCACTGAACTGGACCAGCTCTGAGCTGAGTTCACTTTTGCACCCTGAGAGCTGGAGGGGGGTAGCTGGGGCCAGCTGGCCTCTGGTGGCTTTGACTGCCATGACTCAGCTCTGTGCCATGTGGTTTCTCAGGCTCCTTGAGGGTGGAGGAACAGAGAGCTGAGGCACACGGATCTCGTGAGGCTCCAGGGAAACTGACAACCATGGCTTCCACTGCATTCAAAAGAGATCCAGAGTCCCCTTGCGAGGAGAGGAGTTGAGAAATCACATGGGTGTGGGGAGCTGAGAAATCACATGGGTGTGGGAAAAGGAGCAGAGTGAGAGCAGGTGTACAGGCTACAGCCTGACTTGAAGCTCATGATGAGCGTGGTGGTGCCGAACCACAATCGCAGAGCTCAGGAGATGGGCTCTGGAGGATCGGGAATTCAAGGCTATCCTCAGTTGCATAGTAAGCTTCAGGTGAGCCTAGGCTACATGAGACCCTATCTCAGGAAAGATTATCAGCCTCTGTGTGTGTGTGTGTGTGTGTGTGTGTGTGTGTGTGTTCGGGCACATGTGCATTCATGGGTGTTCACTTCCGTTCCAACCATGTTTCATCTGTCTGCGTGTAATAGCGGAGATTGCAAACACTCACTACATGTCCAGCTTTTAGTGGGTTCTGGGGTTTCGAACTCAGGTCCTCATGCTTATATGGTAAGCACTCTCATCCGCTGAGCCACCTCTTCAACCTGACAATTAACCATTTATTTGTTTGTTTGTTTGTATTTATCATTATGTGTGCGGGTGTTCTGCCTGCCTGCATGTCTGTGTGCCATACGCATGCCTGGTGCCCAAGGGGGCCAGAAGAGGTCACCAGATCCCCTGGAACAGGAGTTATACGCCCTTGCGAGCTGCCATGTGGGTGCTTGGAACAGAATCTGGGTCCTCTGCAAGAGGCTTAGCTAGTGCTGAACCATCTCTACAGCTCCCCAATGCTCAGCCTTTGAACATGACATCCTGGAGACTCGGTTTTCCCTTGTGTCTTTCTGCCTCCATTTAAGCTCAAATTCTTTCACCCACCAGCTGGTGTTTTAAATACGTCAGAAAGGAATGATTGATACAATGATGTTTGCCTTCCTGAGTTCAGCCAGTCAGCAACAGCAATGGTGTTGATGATTCGCTCAGACATTCATCCATATGCAAACCTACAAGATAGATGCACAGGCAACCACACAGTACCGTGAGCCTCCCTCATTTACTTCCTTCTTCCTCGGGGCCCTGCCTGTCTCAGGAAGTGCCTGCCCACTCTGCTGCTGCCCAGCAGTTCTATATAAGGACCCTACTTCCTGAGGTTTCTGTTTTCCGAAGACATTTTAATACACAGGTTTATTCTCTCTCCTTGCCTTCTTAGAGGGAAGCCCAGGTAGGCATGAAATTGGACTTGCTTCGCCCTGTTAACAGCAGGGTTGCTGGGCTCCACTGACCCCTGAAGTGCATCAGTCGCTCAGTAGTCAGCAGATGAACCATGGGAAGTGGTGGAGGACTGAGGAGGGGGAGCTAGCTGGGAGGATCCAGAGCTGCAGCCGGAGGGGCAGCCATCTGCTTAAACCTTGCATTCAGTCTCCCACAAGTGCCTTCTTCCATCCCACCAACTCTAAGTCTCCTCCAGCCAGGGCCTGAGCTGAACCAGAGGAGGCATGAGCCAGACTGGGTAGGCTCTGTGATTATGGAGCCCCCCACCCTTCCGAATGAGGGACCCCACTATCAGGGATGCACGCCACGCTTGGGGTGCCATACACCAAGGATATCAGAGTGAGGAGGAAGCGCCCACAGGGGGGCTGCCCTGGATGCGGGCTGGCCTTGAAGGACAAGAAGAGCAACTGAAGTTAACCCTACCCCTGTGGTATGGCCTCATGTTGGTCCAGGTCCTCAAATGTGACCCACATGTGCAGGTGAGAGAAGATCCCAGGTTCCTGCTTGCTCGGCACCAGTCCCCAAGACCACCCATTTTGGAGCACAGGAGAGAGTTCAACCTGACTTGTAGCTGCTGGGCCACATCATGTCCTAAAGAGCCTGTCTTTCCCTCACCTTCATCCCCCATCCAATCCCCCACCCCCACCCCTTAGGTTCCCTGAGGCCCCTGCTGCTCACCTGCCCCTGAACTAAGGTCACCATAGATCCACTGACCCTTGAGAATTTCCATTGTGTCCAGCTGAGCCAGTGGGTATAAAGATGGCTGCGGGGCCCCAACAGGCCCATGTCTAAAGTCGTATATGAGCAGAAAAGTCATGCTTTTGTTTCTGTTCATCTCTGAGTTGGGCTCAGGAGCAAGTGACACAAGTAGGTTCAGCTGCTACGGGCACTTAGTGGCCATGCTTCCAGGATAGCTGTCCACACAACATCTAAGGTCCCCACCCCACTGGGGCAGGACTTTGGGGACGCTGACAACCTGTATCACTCGGTTGGAAGTTTCTGGCTGCCTGTCTGCTGGGAGCTTCCGAGAGACTCAAGCCTGTGGCCACGGTCCCCTCCTCAGCCCAGGACACCAGCCTCTGGGCCCACTGTGATTCATCTGCTCCATCCCCCAAGGCTTCTACAGACAGTCAGCCATAGCTTGCTCCATTCTATACTACCTAGGTCTTCTGCTAGTTCTCCACAGGTGACTCAGGCCACAATCTTCACCATGAGCCACTTTGTCTGTGGGGAGACACAGAGCAATGAGCAAGTCCCTAAGGACCCCATGAGGCAGCCACACAAGACACCTTGTGATCCAGAAAAATCTGTGGGTTTTATTAAGAGTCTAAGTATACAGAGCACGGAGGAGGCAAAAGCCAGTGAGTGTCCTTGGGGTTTGGCCTTCCTGTCAGAAGTGACAAAGCTCAAACCTGGGCTTGCAAGTTTCCTGTCCTGCAAGGTGTACAGGCCAGTGCCAGGAACTCCTCCTTCTGGATCTGTCACCTGCTGGTGAAACCCGATGGGGAAGGCAGTTGGGTTGAAGGCTGGGTAGAGTGGAGGCAATGAGGAATAGGCTAGACAGGGGATGTGGGAGAGGCAAAGAGGGGAGGAGAGGGTATCAGTCACTCGGGGCTGTGAGGGCACCGTGGGTCAGGCTGCCCTGCAGTCAGCTATGGAGAGAGCTGGATTCTTGAATATGTGAGTTGGGAAGAAGAGAGAACCACTTGGAGGAGAAGAGAGAAGAGAGGTCAGCAGGCCAGCTGGGCTCCAGGGGACAGAAAGTCTACAGCATTCAGGGGAGCGAGCGCCAAGAGAACCGGAGAAGCAAGGGAGTAGACCAAACTGAGGCTCAGGACAGAGATACAGAGGTAGATGGACAGACAATGGCATGAGTAGGAGAGGGGAGAGTGATGAGGAGAGAGAGGGCTGAGCAGCACATACAACCAGCAGCCTCACGCTCCTCCCACCCGCCTCAAGCTCCTCCCACCAGCCTCAGGCGCCTCCCACCACGATGGCCTGTAACCTTGAATTTTGAGTTGAAATAAGCTCTCTTCCCCTACGTTGCTTTTGTCGGCGTATTTTATCACAGCAACAAGGAAAAAAGAAAAAAGAAAAGCGGAGACACGGGAAGATGGTGCAGAAAAAGTGAAAGAGGGCGAAGCCAAGGCAGGAGGGACTAACCGCTCCCTGTGCCCATCAAAGTGGGGCCCAGCTCTGATGCCCGCAGCCAGTGTAGGAGGGCGCTGGGGAGGGGAGCGTCCCAGAAAACACTCAGGCTCTTGTGTCAGGAGTGGCTGCCTCGGCCTCCTCCAGAACGATAGCCCCGAGTGATGGTAATAAGTGTGGTAATAGCCATGTAAAATAGAAACGCAGTTTTTCCAAATGCCAAAGTCTCGGTGATAGACCTAAATGTCAACCAGCCCTAGGCCCGCTGAGCTCCTGACCTTGAGCTGAGCTTCCCCGCCTCACCCCTGTCCCAGTCCCTGGTTAGCATCTTACAATCGCCATGCTGGGTTACTTGCCTCCTAGAACGGAAGTTCCCAGAACCACAGATAAAGGATCTTTGGGGAAAGAAATTCTTTTTCTAAACCGAGCCTTTTACTTTAAAACCAGTGCGGACCTGCCTGTTCTGCCCTGAGGGAAAATTTGAGCCCCAAGGTTTTGCACTTCCTTGAGAAGAGCTTGTCTTCCCTGCCAGCTCTGCTACTCCCTCCACAACCTCCTCACGTCACCACTCTGTGTCTCTATGTCCTCTTCTGTGAAATCCAGGAGGCCACATGCCTGGCACTGTCCTCAAGATCTCAGTGAAGACACGGAAAGTCCATCCCCCGTACGCGGCACTCAGCGAGAGCACAGCAAACGTGAATTAGTGGGGTCTGTCCTGCATGACAGGGAGACACGGAGCCCGGGCATCAGCACCACAGGCGTGGCACTGCCACACCCACCACCACACTACTGTACCACCCTACAGCACCTCGGCAGAGCAGTGTAGGCACACCTGGAGGGGTAGGTCTGGGCCTCTGAACCAGAAGCAGGGTTACCCCTGGAACTTGGCAGAACGTCCCAGCCCTCGGACTGGAGATGTGGGCTATCTCAGAGAAAGCAAGCTATCTGTTCAGGTACATAGCTGGGCATGGGAGGACTGGCTGATTCCAGAGAACTGAGCTACTGTGGGGCTAGAGAAGGAAGTGGTGTGAGGTAACTGAAAGAGGTGGGGTAGCCTTGGCTTACACAGATGAAGGGTGACTAAAAAGATACATGCAGCAAGACAGAAGTGATTAGCATGACTCTGAACAAGCCAGGCTTGAGGGATGTATTAACAGGGTTCTCTAGAGGAACAGAACTGACTGACTCTGTGTGTGTGTCCAACAATAGCTGTCTACCAAGTGAAGTTGTTCAGTCCATGGGGCTGGGTGTCTCTGCTGGTCTTCAGTATTTGCCAGAACCCTGAAGAAGTAAGTTCTAATGCCAGTCAAGGAATGGACTTGCTAGCAAGAAGTAAGGGCAAATGGGGCGGGGGGGAGGGAGGGAGAGAGAGAGAGAGAGAGAGAGAGAGAGAGAGAGAGAGAGAGAGAGAGAGAGAGAGAGAGAGAGAGAGAGAGATTCCTTTTCCCATGTCCCTGCAGAACACACAGGCCGGATTAAAGGTGGATCTTCCCACCTCAAAAATCTGAATGAAAGGGGCATCATCCTGCCTCAGACGATCCAGATTAAAACTGGACCTGCCCCCTTCAAATGATTTAATTAAGAACAAAGAAATCCTCCAAGACATACCCAGCCACTTGGGTTTTAGTTAATTCCAAATTAGTCAAGTTGACAACCAAGAGTAGACATCAGCAACAGTTACCAGGTCATAATTATGACTAACGGGATGCAACTACGCTACCTTCAATCACAAACACATTATGTATTTAAGGAGGTTACAATTATACCGAACATGATAAAATTATCCACTGTTCAACCGCAAACAGTATACATTTTAAAATAGGGGCCAGTGCCCCTCAAGGTATATTAATTTTATAATCTCAAACTTAAATAGAGCCACTGAAACTTCTTTAATTGATGTTCCATGACATGATAAAGAAATAAAAGAAAACACAAGATCTGTCCAAATAATTCTTAACATACTATGACAGAAACACTCCTGTCAGTTGTAATCCTGGTGTCTGCAACTGGACACATGACTATAGCTGGGTTCAGAACTCCCATCCTCTCCTGTCTTTCCTCATCCCGCAGAAGCACTGCAGCAGGTCTTGGCTCTTTATATGGAGGAGTGACACATACCGTCATTCCTGACCGGTCTGTGTCTTTGTCAGCCTGCCTGGACTAGGTTCTTACAGTTTTCCATTGACTTTAATCACAGGATCTAGTAGTACCATGAGACACCCTAAAGGCTCTCCTTCACTCCAGACATAATCTTTCTTACCTCCATTGTGGAGGAGCAATCCAATTTCCCCTTGGTAGTCTAGGTCAATCACCCCTCCTAACACTGTTATTCCTTTCTTAGCCTGTGGGCCTAAGGGCACCAGAAGCCCAAAGTGGCCAGAGGGAAGTCTGAGCTTCCAGTTCAATGAATGGACTGTTTGTTCCAGCTCTTGGAAGGAGCACTCCCCACTTTGGAATGAAAACTTCTAGGCCGTCAGAACTTAAGGTCACAGAAACAGGAAGCAAAAATTGTCCTAGTAGATCATTAGAAATGATACTGAGTAGAACTAGTCCCCTTTCCACCCCTTGATTCCTGGATTAAGGCGTGTGCATCCTGGCTATATGAGAATCTGCTCCATATGTCAAACATTGATTCAAAGTATACACTGCCTTCTGGAGAACTCTACCCCAGCCTTCCAGGCTGCTGCCACCTAATTGGCACTGTAACTCTATCTTCAAAAGGCCATTCCATCTTCCCATCAGCCCAGCTGCTTCAGGATAGTGGGGGAACATGTTACGACCAGAGGATTCCATAATTGTGGGCTTGCTGTAGCTCTTCACTGCCGGTGGAGTGCCTTGGTCAGAAGCAGGACTATATGGAATACCATGAGGGTGGGTAAGGCGTTCTGTAAGTTCAGGGATGGTGGCTTTGGCAGAAGTGTTACGTACAAGAAAGGCAGATCTATAACCAGAACAAGTCTATACTCCAGTAAGGACAAAGCATTTGTCTTTCCCCTGGGAAAAGGAGTCTAACAGGTCACTGGCTGGTCACCCTGAAGAACTGACCCATATTTGGGGCTCAGTGTTGGTCTCTGCTGTTGGCAGACCTTGCATTCAGCAGCAGCTGTAGCCAGACCGGTCTTAGTGAGTGGAAGTTCATGCTGTCAAGCCCATACACAACACCCATCTCTGCCATCATGGCCACCTGGGCATGGGTCCATTGGGCGGTGACAGGAATGATGGGAGGAAGAGGCTGGCTGTCCACAACACAGGTCATCCCATCTACTGTATTATTGACCTCCTTCTTGGCTGAAGTCACATTTACATGATCATTTACATGGGACACAAATATCCTCTACATCCTTTGTCCATTTGGAGAGATCTATCTACATACTTCTTCCCCAGATGTCTTTCTCATCAATTCTTCAACCATGCTCTTTCCAAGTCCCTGACCATCCAGCCAATTCATTGTCTGCAGCCCACAAATCAGCAAACAGTCACACATCTGGCCGTTTCTCCTTCCAAATGAAATGTATGTCCATGTGTGCTGCCCAAAGCTCTGCTCACTGTGAAGATTTCCCTTTGCCCAAGTCTTTCAGGGTTGTCCCAGAAAGGGGTTGCAATGCTGCAGCTGACCTCTTCTGGGTGTTACCTGCATAACATACAGAACCAACTGTAAATCAGACCCTAGTCTCTCTTCCTCAGTCAGCCAATCATAGGGCACACCCCAGGATGCTATAGTTACATGCTTGGAAGCAGGGGACAGCATTATAATGGGAGAAGAAACCATAGGATTTAGGCAACTTCTTCACACAATTTGCTCCTGACTTCAGGACCTGCTCTGTCTTCTGCACTGGCCAGATAGGAGTGTTAAAGGGAGATGTGATGGGAACCACCACCCCAGCACCTTTCAAGTCCTTGATGGTGGCACAAATTTCTATAATTCCTCCAGAGACATTATACTGTTTTTGATTCATTACGTTCCTTGGCATAGGCAACTCCAAAGGCTTTCATTTAGCCTTTCCAACCATAGCAGCCCTCACTCCATCCACAGGCCAGCGCACCAATGTGAGAATTTGATAGCATATATGTTTCTAATATATATATATATATATATATATATTAGATTCATATATATACATATATTCAGATATATACATATATATATGTATATATATATACACACATATATATACACATATACACACACATACATACACAGTTACATGTATATATGGGAGATATATATGTGTGTATGCATAAATGTATATGTGTGTATACACACATACATACACACTTATATATATGGAAGACATATATGTGTGTATGCATACATGTATCTGTATATATACATGTATATATACACATATATGCAACACATATATATGTGTGTGTATGTATATATATGTAGATATATATGTATATATGTGTGTGTAGATATATGTGTGTATGTATGTATATACACAACACACACACACACATATATGCAACATATTTATGTGTATATATCCCAATTAGACATTCTGGGGCTGGGAACAAAAGCCCACAGGATAAGTTCCAGGACCCACAGAACCTATTGTGAGTCAGACCTCAACCAAAACTCCATTACTTGATCATCTGACCTCTATAAGGCCCTACTTTAACTGGAGGGCCACAGTGTTTCTTGGGATCTCCCTGAATCAACGTCAATTCAGAACCAGTATTCAATAGACCCTGGAAAGTCTGGTTGTGCCCTTTCACCCAGTGCAGTTACCCTTAAAAGGCCATAGGTCCCTCCGGGGAATAGCAAGTCAGGGACAGGAGAAAGGCTAACAGTAAAACTCTTAGGTTCATGAGCCAAGATTCCCTTCAGCCACGAGCCAATGTAACCTCTCTTTCATTTGCTTGAGAATGTTTCTGCTTAGACAGGTCAAACAGAAATGCAGTAGGCTTCCTATCTATTTCATATCTGGAAACACCATGACTGACTAGCCAATATCAAAGGTCTGTACAAGTTAGGCCAACATAAAATTCACCTTGTCTGTGCTGACCGTTATGGCTTAGTCATTATGAACATTGTTTTGTCTTCGCTGCCCAATATAATAAGTATGATCACCTCGCCATTGATGGATGATTCAGCGCTGCCACCTGGCCCTTTCTACCTCAGGGCCCAATTAAATCCATGCATTTAATTCATCCAATTTGAGCAGCAGCGTCTCCGATGGAAGAGGGCAGACAACAGAGCTCTTCAAATATACTGGTGCCCCTCTCACCAGTTCGTGCCTTGTAGGATTAGTGAAGGGCATATCTTCTGGGCCTTCCCATTGTGGAAAATTAGGTTTACACAGCATATCCACTCTAGCACTGCAATTTCTCTGAGCCCGAAAATCCCTTCATCAACACTAAGCCAAGGGATATCAGGCATCTCCATCTACTTTTCTTTCGACAAATGCTTCGGCCAACCATTCAAACAAACCTTTGACACCTTAAAAAAAAACTGTGAAAGAGCCTATATTAAACCTGGAATCTTTTCTCAGCCTCATGTCAATAAACTCTGACTGATCCCGTTTTATGTTTCTTCCACCATTATCCCACACTCTTAACATCCGTTCCCGCACATATTCCCCTGAATTCTGCTTGAATGAATTAGTAAACTCATTAAGCTCTTGCGTAGCGTAAAACCTCCTTGTAGACTCCATTTTCTATCTCCCCTCCAGGGTCTTGCTCAGCCTTAAGTCTGGTGACAGGTCTAGAGGCACCTATCGGTAGGCTCCGAGAGACATCGGTGTCTCGCCTGGCATCTCCTTCAGAGAAGGTCACTGCTGTCTTGGCAGACAATGAAGGATAAATCTCCTCAGCCAGAGGTGGAGAAGGGGAGATTTGAGGAAGAGGTGGGGTGAGAACACATCTTCTGTGGGGTTGGGGAGACATCTTCCTCCCCTGAGATAAACCCTGAGAGTATGAGCACCCAGCGTTCTCAGCTTCAGCAAGGCCCTCCCATACATCTCCATCCGGAGTTATCCCAAGAATCACTCTCTTTCACAGTTAACACTCTTTGACCGCTAACACCCTCCATGGCGGGGACTTGCTATTCGCTGTAACTCAGCCAGCCCTATAATGAGGGCTTTGGTTTGGTTTTTCTGCAACCTGAGCTCTGTGGCTGCTGGAGAGAAGCGTTTCTTCCAGGGCACACTTGGAAACCTTTACCCTGTGGATGCACATCTGGACCCTGCCAGCTAGACCTCTGGGCTCGCTGCTGTTCCTCGCCAGATTCTGAGATGCTAGAAGTTGCTTAATTTTATCACAGAGCTCATTCTTCTCCTCTGTCAATTTAGCCAGAGATGCTGGGAGCAACCCACCGGCACCACCGTTTCCCTTATTTTCCCACAAATTGTCAAACGTTTTATATGCAGGGTCACCAAATCCATCGCCTCTCACAATTAGTGAATCAGAATAATCAAATATATTTGTCTCCTTAAGTTTATAAGATATTTAGTACCGTGGGCTTTCAGTACTCTCTGAGCTCCTAGGAGAGGTTTTTAGTGATTGGAGAGGCAACTTGGAAAGCCTGTTCCAGACACTTTTTTTTTTTTAAATCATCCTTATACTTCTATTGCTCCAGAACCACCACTTTTAGTGCTCAAATCTGTATTAGTCAGGGTTCTCTAGAGGAACAGAACTAACGGCATATGTATATGTGTGTGTATGTGTATGAGTACATATATATATATATATATATGTGTGTGTGTGTGTGTATATGAGTATACATATTAATATATATATTAGAATGACTTATAGGCTGTGGTCTAGCTAGTTCAACAATGACTGTCTACCAACAGAAGATCCAAGAATCCAGCACTTGTTAAGTTTCTAAGGCTGGATATCTCAGCTGGTCTTCAGCATATGTTAAAATCCCCAAGAAGTAAGCTTTGATGCCAGTCAAAGAAAGGACTGGCCAGTGAGAGCAAGCAGGTACACAGAGAGCTTCCTTCTTCCATGTCCTTTATACAGGCTACAGCAGAGCATGTGGCCTAGAATAAAGACGCATCTTCCCACCTCAAGAGATCCAGATCAAATGTGAGTCTTCTTACTTCAGATAATTAATAAAAAAATCCCCTACCCAGCTACTAATTGCAGATGTAGTCAAGTTGACAACCAAGAGTGTCCATCACAAGGGTTAGCACACCCCCTAACCCCACAACAGTGTCCTGCAGTGCAGGAGTTCATTTGTTTCAAAGCAACGTGCACACATTAAGCCCTGACAGTTCACACTCCATCTCCATCACTCTAGAGACAGATGGTAGCCCGGTATCTCAGACTTGGGAGTGACAGCTCAAAGAGGTACATCATTGGTTAAACACCACAGTGGATCGGGGTTCCTGTCTACACACACAGCTGTGTCGGGCACAGACACTGAAGCCTTACATGGTTGGTGGTATTGGTCTGGGTTTCCCCCCAGGCAGATCCTGGGATAAGGAAGCTGGCACAGATGATCTGTGAGATGCAGGATGCATAGTAGGAGGTGGGGACAGAGCCCGTAAGGTGCTATGTGAATTATGTTCCACAAGGCTTGGTCCCAGAAGCCCTGGGATTCTGCACTGTTCTCCTCAGACTGTTCATCCAACACGCTGGACTCGCTACATGTTCGCGACATGTACCACCACTGAGGCTTGAGCAGGATCTAAATCCACAGAAAGTCCCATGTGGCTTCTGCAAGAAAGCCACAAGCTTACAGACTGCAGGTGACCCCTGCCGGCTTGGAGGGGGGCGAGACAGCACCTTCTAGTGTTCCTCAGAGTTCCCTTGGTCCTGATGCAGAGGGTTGGGACCATCACTGGGTTCAAATCAATCCAGTTGGGTTCCACCAATCTGAGACAGTGGGATGAGAGCTGAGACCCCTTTGACTGTGGCTGGGGGGCTCTAGGGAGTACTCCTGGGAAAGCCCAAGCCTTGCATGTGAAAACTCTGCCAGAAGAAGACCAGTCAGGACATAAACCCCTCTTCTTCAGCGGCTTCTTCTCTTCTCTCCCCATCCTTTCCATGTTTACAAAGTTCCATGAATACCTGTGTTTGGGAATGTGCCATGTAGGGCGACCCTCCACAGGCATGGATTATCTGTCTTGATCTTCACAGCAATCCTGCATCCAGAAGGCATTTTCTCCATTTACAAATAAAGAAATAGAGGCTCAGAGATGTTGTGCAACCTGCCCACAGACACACAGCAGGTAGGAATCATCTGTGACTAGGGATGAAACCTCAGGAATTCTTTTTTTATTTTTATTTATTTATTTATTTATTTTTTGGTTTTTCGAGACAGGGTTTCTCTGTGTAGCTCTGGCTGTCCTGGAGCTCACTTTGTAGACCAGGCTGGCCTCGAACTCAGAAATCTGCCTGCCTCTGCCTCCCGAGTGCTGGCACTAAAGGCGTGCGCCACCACGCCCGGCGAAAACCTCAGGAATTCTAATGTTCACTACTTTTCTCCCTCTCCCTGGGTGCTGCCCCAAGACTGTAGGTTCTTCTGTGTCCTGGTGATCTAAAGAGCCCCACATAGAGGCTAAAGAACTTGTTGTCTGTGGCCTGGACTACTCACTGCCTGACCCTACCTGCCCTTGGGGGTTGGAGATAAGGTAGTGTGGAGTCAACACAGGTTCTGGAAACAGGTGAGAAATGCCAAAGCAAGCTCCCATGAACACTGCTGTTACAAGCTCCTTTAATGCCCTCTACCCCTGCCCCATTGGTCCCAAGAAAGCATCTCTTCTAAGCAGTAGTTCCCAATTGGCTGGTGTCGTCTTCATCAGTAATCCTTCATCTCTCAGGCAGTCCTCAATTAGATCCTCCTGTAGGAGATATTTTTATGGCTGTTCAACCTCCAGCATTTACATAGAGGTGGCTTTGCTGTTCCTGTTACAAGAACTGAGCTCTGAAGCCCAGCTTCCCTGGGTTTAAATCCTGAGGCTACTCACTAGCGGTGTGACCTCAGGCCATTATTTATAAGCTGTCCCTGTCCTATCTGTTAAAATAGAGGACATGAAAGGAAACCATATTCTGCTCTACTTATAGACCCAGCGGTGCCTCACCCCATCATCTTCAGAGGGGCTTCCTCCAGCAGCTGACAGAAGCAGGGGCGGAGACTCAGAGCCAAACTTTAGGTGGAGTTTGGGGAATCCTGAGGAAGAGGGAGAGGAAGGATTATAGGTACCAGAGGGGTCAGGGACACCAGGAAAACACAGCCCATGGAATCGACTAAGCAGAGCTCATAGGGGCTCACAGAGACAAAGGCAACAGTCACGGAACCTGCCCGCCCGTGGTCTGCACTGGGTCCTCTGCGTATGTTGTGGTTGTATAGCTTGGTAACTTGGTGGGTCTCCTAACAGGGGGAGCAGGGGTGACTCTGACTCTGTCTTGGGACCCCTTTTCCTCCTACTGGGTTGCCCCATCCAGCCCTGCTAGGAGGGTCTGTGCCCAGTGTTATTGTTACCTGCAATGCCCTCTTTGGTTGATATCCTTGGGTTGTCTGCTCTTTTCAGAAGGGAGACAGAGGAATGGACCTGGGGGAGAGGGGAGGTGGGGAGGATCTGGGAGGAGAAGAGGAGGGGAAACTGCAGTCAGAATGTAACCTGTGAGAGAAGAATTAAAAAAAAATAGTGAAGACAGCAATCATACCCCTCCCCTTTTGGCTATCATGAGAGTTGATTAGAGAGTGACTATTAAAACCCAAGAAACTGTCTAAAAGTTTAGTGTGTGCTTAATAAATGATGCCTGTCGCAGCCCAAGGTGCCACCATTAATCTCCATTCTTTAATCACACCAAAGAGATAAGGGCTTCTTCCCTGTCCCCTAAGGTCATTTTGTGCCCCCAAATTGGGAAGAATAGAGAAGACAAAGAAGAAAGGGGTCAGGAATGTGGCTCGATGACAGAATGCTGGCACGGTGTGTGAGACCCTGGGTCCATCCTCAGCTCTGCAAAAGAAAAACAGAAAACCCGAGTGGAAAACCTACACTTACAGACCCAGACGGTCTGCAAGGTTGTTTCTACCCATCCACAGAATGGCAGTGGAAGATGGACGTAATTACCGCCACTTAGCAAATGGAACAGGCGGTGACCTGCAGGGCACAGTGCAGCTGGCGTTGGGAGGAGCTGGGTGGAAACCTCGGAAGCTTGAAAGAACCGTCCACTCCCCCTGCTCCCAATCTGGATGGGTGGAATGTTGATAGACCACCACAACAGCCACCCTCCGCAGACACCAGCCTTAAAAGGCCAGCCAGTAAAAAACGGGCAGGCAGAGAGCCACGCTACACAGCACTATAGTCAATGGCAGCCACAGTGGGTCAGAGTGGCCTTCAGGAACCAAGGTCTCTTCTCTGGGTGCACAGGGTGGTCCTGTGAGGTGCCCTCAGGGACCCCCTGCCCTTAATCCCCAACAACAGAGCTCAGATCTCTTCCTCCCAACCAGAGTAGCCACAGTCCATCTCGCAGAGAGTCAGTGGATTTAGGCCACTCTCAGGGGTTCCACCAGGATTTGCCCAGGTCTCGTGGCCATCCCAACCTTCACCTGGAATAGCAAGCAGCTAATGTCTCAGCATGGGGGGAGGGGTGCTAACTCAGCAGGGCCTCTCTGGAATCTGATGTGCTCTGGCTCTGCAGGGAAGGGATCTCTGTAACTGGGATGAACCCCTCAGAGAACTAGTCCTGTGCTAAAGCTCAGGATGTAGCCACTTCCCTCAAAGCTAGCAGTCTAGATTTATGTCACATGCACCCTAAGCCCTGAAGTATTGGCATGTAGCTCTGGCTTCTGATGGCATGGAGTGCCCATGGAAGGTACCAGTGTGGGCATGAAGGAGACCAGCTTCAATGGCTTTACCTCAGCCTGGGCCTGCTTTGACCTTTTCCTTTTCCCCTTGATTTGCCCTAAAATGGGAAACGTTCATGTGTGTGTGTGTGTGTGTGTGTGTGTGTGTGTGTGTGTGTGTGTATGTGGTTCCTGGGGGACTATTAACTAAGAATAATTTATCCAAGAAATTTGTTATGTTAGAATTACCAATTAGATATGATTATAACTTACCATGGCTAACACTGTACTACTGTTGGAAATCTGAATCTCATTAAAATCTAATTAGCATATATTAAGTCCAAGGCGGTTTCACTGCAGTGAGCCAGCCAGCCAGCAGGTTGGAGCTGCGACAGGAGCACACGGATCCTCCCCATTCTGCATGCCTGGCCCTTCTGCCCTTGTGCCTAGGTGCGTGCGAGGGGCCTTGGAGAGGCCTTCTTGGACAGAACCAGCTATTCCTTGGAGAGGGGCATCTTGGGAAAGAGCTATAGTCCCAATATGAATAAATGACTGGATCTCCTGGAAAGTCCTTTGAAGTGGCCAACCTGAGCATCCTGTTCTGGGTGATGGGGCGGAGAGTGGCTTTTTAAGCCCTGGGAGCTGTCCGATGCTGATACACAGTGACTGGATGCTGATGTCACAGAACATTCTTCTCAGGAGTTCATGGGTGGCAGGTAGCCAGGTGATAGCAATCCCAGCCAACACCTTCTGTCCTGACTTTCAGGGACCAGTGTCAGCTCAGTGCCACATGGCCACCAAGACGCGGGTCAGCACCGCAGATCAAGTGGTTTTCTCACTGCTGTTGGTTGTAAATCAAAGTCTTTGCATAACTGGCTGGAGAAGTGAGTGAGGTGGGCCTGTATTCAGGGTCTGTCCTGAGTCTTACCAACAGTGGGAAACAGTGAGAGTCAGGGAACATAAGCCAGGCCTTATGTGTGGCACTGCCAGCTGAGACCCCCAAAGATGGACACTGGACTCAGGTGATATCCCAGAGAGATTTGCTAAGGGCAGTGGGCTCAAGCTGTGACTGCTGAGTGTTTCAAGGAAACGTCTTTCTTTTGTGAAAAGGTTAACTTAGATCAAGGTGTAGTACATATTGCCTTTCTGCCACTCAGAAAGGGAAGGGTAAATGACCCCAGGATGGAAGCTGCTCCTGTCTTATTGCCTTTGGGCATGGCTACAGGTCTTGTTCGGGCTGTGGTCATGGCAATGAGCTGCCACGCACACGAGCTTTGTCCGGTCAACCCCATTGCCTTGGTGTATGTGTCACGAGAACGTACTCTGGGGCCAACCCCACCAAGGACAAGAGGTGTATGATGTGGCGTTGACTGAGCCTCAGCCAGGAATCCAGCCAACCAAATCAGCAGAGGCTGGAGTGCTCTTGAATGCTCAGAGTTGCAGAGAAGTTTGTCACATGGCAGTGGCTGACTGATACATCAGGGGAGTTTGTCACACGGCAGTGGCTAACTGATACATCAGAGGAGTTTGTCACACTGCAGTGGATGACTGATACATCAGAGAACACCTGTATATGGTGAGAGGTGAGAAGAAGTAACTATGACAGCGAGGGCAGGAAGGGGACAAGGCCCTCTGCTCTGGCCACACCTTCTTGTCAATCACCACCAGCCCAATTGTTGTCAAGGGTCTCAGCCAATGGCACCCACCCAGCTCCTCTGGGCTTCCTCCCAGACTCTGTTCTCACATACCCCACCATTTTCTCTATATCCCACAAAACACACAGAGATCCCAGGGGGGCACATGATACACACTGTGTTCCTGTCACCTCATGGGAGGGAAGAAACCCAAGGAGGCTGAATGCCAGGCATTGCCATACAGAAAGGCTATGATACACACTCCCCGGCCCGGAGGGCAAGGGCTCACTGTGTAGCTAGGTCACTTCCCCCTTTGCTGAAGCAAAATGCTCACGCAAAGACGCAAAGCCACTGAAGGAAGGTGCCAACCATCATCCCAGGGAAAGGACAGTGGCAGGATGAAGAGCTGACTGGTCATGTTCCATCCAGTCAAGACCCAAGGGATGAATGCCGGATGGTGCTCTCTTTCTCCTTTTTCCTTCAGTCCTGGGACCCCAGCCTGTGGGATTGGGTCTCCCACATTCAGGCCAACCCTACTAGGAACATCTGTATAAACCCCCAGGGATGTGTTTCCATGGGATTCTGAGTCCAGCCGAGTTAACCAGAGTTGACCATCAAGATTAGGCATCGCAGTACTCCAGGCTAGCTCAGAACACTCTACCTTCCCCCAGAGTGTTGGGGTTACGGGCGACTATGCTTGGCTCTTAATCTCTTCTTAAAGTTCTATCTGTTGGATCAGGGCCACCCCAAAGATATCATTTTCCTTAGCTGCCTTCTTAAAGGAGCTGTTTTTTTTTCTTTTTTCTTTTCCTTTTCTTTGTTTGTTTATTTTGAGACAGGGTTTCTCTGTATCGCCCTGGCTGTCCTGGAACTCACTCTGTAAACCAGGCTGGCCTCGAACTCAGAAATCTGCCTGCCTCTGCCTCCCAAGAGCTGGGATTAAAGGCGTGCGCCACCACTGCCCAACACAACGCTTCTTCTTATATCCCAGACCCAGAACTCCATGTAGGACAGCCGAGATGGACAGCTGTGTCCTTCATGCTCTAAATAAACTGTCTGCCCACAAGCAAAGGGTCTGGAGGAGCTGAAGCCAATACAGGGCGACTGCCATGACGCTCAGAGAAGCAGAAATGGGGAGACAGTACTCAAGCCCACAGAACTGCCCCAGCACTGGGGGGGCAAGCTCCACTATGGACCTGGGAGGGGACTCAGGGGAGCATTGCAGGGTGCAGACAGTGGTTCTGTTCGGTCTGGGTCCTGATGACAGGGCTACGCCCCATTTGATATGATGCACTGAGCCACCTGCTTTGGGGTCTAGTGAAGAATATGGAACCAGCCAGGCAGTGGTGACACCTTTAGTCCCAGCACTTGAGAGGCAGAGGCAGGCAGACCTCTGTGAGCTCAAGGCCAGCCTGGCCTAAAGAGTGAGTTCTAGGACAGCCAGGGCTACTCAAAAGAAGAATATGGGGAGAGGGCTCCATTGATAAAGTGTTTGCATCACAAGCAAAAGGAGCTGAGCTTGAGACCCAGATTCCGTGTAAAAATGAAATGCTTGTGCATGCTTAAAACTCCAGCACCAGGAAGGAGGGAAGACAGATTCCCGGAGCTTGCTGCCCAGGCAACCTAGCCTAGCCAACCCATGGAGCTATAGTCTCCATGACAGATTCTGTTGCACAAAAAAAAAAAAAAAAGAAGAAGAAGAGATGTTTCAGCAAATAAAATGCTTGTCACAGCACAAAGTTGACCTAGGAAACACACGTGCACACACACACTCAAGTACACACACAGAGGACTGTGTAGCCAGCTTCTGCTTCAGGTTTGACTATGTCTTTGTTTTGCGAGAAACATCACAGGAGCCGCTGGGCTGGTGGGAACTCAGGTGTTTCTGAAATTTGGGAGTCTTCCATTGTTTCGAAATCATTTCAAGTACTATTTTAAAACAATCAAAGCAAAACATTTTAGAATTCTTTTCAGATTCTTTTTACTTTTTTCCTTTTGTCATGTTTCCAGTCCAGGGTGGATTGAAATAAATTTTAAGATTAGAAACAAAAAAAAGGCAGATTCACTCTCCCGTGAGTGCATTAGACTTCAGTGAGAAGCGGTGGGCGGAGGTAGAGCAATCCTGAGGCTCTGTGCTCAGGAAAAGAGTCAGAGAAGGTCTCGAGAATGGGGCAGAAGGACAGTTCAGGGCTCCTGAAGAGAGGGAGGGGGAAGAAGGGGAGGGGAGAGGAGAGGAAGGGGGAGGGGAAGAAGGGGGAGGAGAGACGGAAGGGGAGAAGAGGGGAATAGGAAGGGGAAGAGAGGGAAGGGAGGGGAGAGGAGAGGAGAGGGGAGAGGAGAGGGGAGAGGGAGGGAGGGAGGGAGGGGGAGAGAGAGAGAGAGAGAGAGAGATGGCTAATTCTCAGTCTGCTTCCTCTTTATTCAATCCAGGGAGCACCATGGGGAGCACCCATGGAATGGTGCTCCCCACGGTGCTCCCCACATTCTGAGGAGTATGGAGGGTATATTTCCATCTCAATTAATCTAGTGTTGTAGAAAATTCCTCCCAGACATGCTCAGTGATATGATTTCATGGTGATTCTAAATCCTGTGACATCAACAGTCATGATTTACCATCATCCTCGGAGACGCCAAGGAACCAGCCTGCATCACACAGCTCAGCCAGGACTGAGGTTGAAGCAGAACAATCTATGCATGGTCCTCATGCCCTGCCTGCTCAGAGGGACACCTCTCCATCCCCCAGGACTGCCTCGCCCACCCTCCCCCTCCCCCTCCGCCACCCCTCCCCCTCCCATCCTTGAAGTGGTTAATGTGGGTCTTCTATGCCCAACTTCCCAAGCTCCCCGCTCTGGGACTGACCATAGAACCATTATTAGCATCATTAATTAATTGTAGTGCTGAGCAGGCAGGCCTCTTTCTGGGGTCCCCGTGGACCCCAAAACACGTTCTGTGCAGCATCAGCTTTCCCACCTCCAACTCACATCTACACATCTACATCCTCAGCACCGAAGGCCTGAGACACTGGGAGCTCGGACTAAATTAACTCATTAATTCAAGCAGCCTGCAGGGGGGTGCCACGCATCACCGTGGACCCTAAAATTAACCTGGTCCATCATGCCCTCGGGTGTCAGCTCCAGCCGCACTTCCGAAGGCTTCCTGGCATCTGGACCAGGCCAGGATAAGGTCGTTAGGGTCTTAGAAAAAAATTGCAAGTTTCCTGCTGGGAAAGGCCACGCGTGCTAAGGTTTTAAGCACGGTTCAGGGCTCACAGAACACTACCTTTAAAATGTTTATTGCATGAAGACCATAGAGTGGTTATGGAGGTCAGGGGTCGACATGCAGGAATAAGGTCTCTCCTTCCACCAAGGATTAAACACAGGTTACCAGGCGGGGCAGCAAGTGCCTTTACCCACTGAGCCATCTGTGACCCAGCTATGTTAACAATCTGATGTGAAAGAAAGATCTCTCTATAAAAAGCCATTTGTCCCGAGTTGTCCAGCTTCACAGCAAGGATTCCTAATTGGGTTAGAATTCTTGACTCTCAGCTGCAGAGAAGGCCCTTTCCCTCCCTATGGCTCCTTATCCCTCCCAGTCTGTGGTTCCTGCCTCTGGTCCCTCCTTGGTTCAACGATGGAACCCTGGGGATCAAAGGACCCTCTGCTTCTTTTTCTGGCTCCTCCATCCACTTTCTCTGTGACCTTGGGAAAAATCCACCTCCCCTCCCGGGGCATGGTGGCCACTGCTAATAGAACCTTACCTCCGCCAGTGCTTTGAACTTTATCAAAACGTACTCGTGCATTCTCTGAGAGGCGTCGGAGAGCAGCTTTATCAAGGCGCTGATTTGACAAGGGAAACGGCTGAGAATCCAAATCACCCAGAGCTCCTTGGAAGTGATTCCCAGAGGGGGCTCTCACGGGCCACCTCTCATAACAAGACCTGGGATTTTCCCCACAACAAAGAGCGTCCCTATATGCGGGCCCACATTAGCCGGTTCAAATGACACTGGGACCTCGCAGTCCCAGTGTGACCTAAGGATGGGAAGAGCTTCCTTGATCTTCCCTTTTATTTAAAAAGAAAGCCACCACTCTGAACATTTCAAAGATTCCCAAAAAAAAACTTTCCTGGTTTAATTTTAAAAAATAAAACAAAAGATTGCATCCTCTTACGTTGCTAAAAATCCATGGGTAAAAAAAGGGGGGGGCATCCTCCAGGCCTGTGACAGCTACTTCCTTACCTGTGAAGTGGGGAGCACAGAGCCCCATAGTACCAGGTTGCCCTTAAGAGGGTAAAGGAGAGAGACACTGCTGCCTCCTGGACCTCCCTCTAGTCTAAGGCAGGCCACCTCTTTCTGTGCTGGAAAATCCACCGCTGCTTGCAACCTCATACCCACCTCATAGGGAACAAGTCCATTTTACAGGTGGGTCAATTGAGGCTCAGCAAGACAGGTGATCACCTAAGTTTGCCAAAGTGTGTGTGTGTGTGTGTGTGTGTGTGTGTGTGTGTGTGTGTGTGTAGATGACCTTGCATGCCTGAAGATTTGAGTTCCATCGCCTGAACCCACAGTGGAAGGAACAGATTCTAGACTCTTGAGAAATGCCCTCTGTGCTCTCCAGGCCCTGAGGTGCGAATTCGAGTACACACTCATAAATAAATGAGGGAATGTGTTTTAATGTCTTCCATTCCACATTCCTACAGGAGCCTGCTTCTCATCCTGGTCAAACGCACCAGCCTGTCCTCTCTGCTTGGACCTCTTTCCCTGCTCAATCTGCATAGCTCTGGAGTACCACAGGGGGTCTCTTAGGTCCCACCCAATCTTCCAAGCTCCACCCCCTGCTGTACTGAACCCTCCTGCAGGACTCTTTCCCACTGCTCACCCCTGTTCTGATCTGTTCTTCCTGTCTGCGTCCCTCCACCTTTTTCTCTGGCTCATTTCCACCCGTCCCCCACCTTCTGCTCAGACTTGGTTTCTTTATGCAGTCAGTAAATATTTACTCATGCCCAGGCACTGTTCTAGATGAGGAGATGCTAGTTTGAGATCTGGAGCTCAGTTCTTAGCTCATCAGTTCTCAGGGAAACCTGTCTTGATCATTCATTCTCAAAGCTGGGTAGCTATCACCACTCAGCCAATGTTGTTCGGACCTTCACGCCTCCGTCCTCCGACCACTCTCCAGCGGGAAGCCCCGCGCAGCTTGGACGCATCACCACACAGGGGTGCCTGCCTAGGAGAGGGTGGCTCCCTAACTGAGAGCTTTGTTTGGATATACAGTTCCCTGCACCGGACTAGGAAACAAACAGATGGGTGAGCTGACACCGGAGCAGCCAGGATCAGGGGCAAGAGTTAGGAATTGTTGGGGGTGTCGGATGTCTATTGCTGGTGGCTGAACACACCCGTGGCACTGGTGGGAGGTTCTGCTACTGCTGGCACCTAGCTGCAGAAATCTGGCCACTCCCCTATTCGTGGATGGGGTGAATTCGTGGACTGGATGATCCACGACGCCCGATTCCTACGTGTGTTGCTAGCAGCAGATGTGGGGTTGCTTGCCTCAGTCTCCTCTGTATGGCTTCCCTCTCTGGCAGGCGGGAGAATCCAAGTTTATGTGCTTACTCTAGTTGATAGGTGCTCGTCACACCTCAGTATGCCCGTGTTCCATAGGCCGAAGCAAGTTTCAGGGCCCCACCCCGAGGGCCTGTTGGAGGAGCCACAGAGGGATGATGTTCGTGAGCTGATATCCCATTGGCTTAATCGAGTCTCACCGCCTTGGCCAAGTGGGAGGAGCCAATGGGGAAACTCAGAGTAAGCGGGTGCCTTGGCTAGACCAATGGGGTAGTGCTGCTAACAACTCCAAGAGTTTTCCCACGCAGTTCCTCTCAGAGTCCTGAGAGGATTGGTGACCCACTCTCCACAGCGCAGCGGAAAGTCACTGACCAGGTGCTCATCTGCCCAGGACTTCTCTCTCTTCCCTGGCGCTCTCCACACTATCTCAACGCACATCCAGAAACACGTCCCTGCTCTCCTGAGCCTCTCGGGTCCACTCTGAGAAACTGGGAGGCACGAACAGAGCCCTAAGTGGGAATCTGGAGCAGGCACTGGATTCTGCCCTGTCGGTCTCTGGAAGAGCAAGGGAAGAGTGAGCAAGGCGCTGGGGAGAACTCCAGCTACCCTGAGCCTACGGGGCAGAGGCTAGCCAGGCTTTTCGTAGGGATCTAACTGCCCACCCAACAGATCAAATCACACAAGAACGCCTCTGAGTTTGGGAAGAGCCTGCACCCACCCTCAGTTTCCCCAGACTGATGCAGGTGTACTCAGAGCTCTCTGGCCCCACGCTGATCCCTCCCTTGCTTTCCCCCAGTTCTATTTTTACTTCATATGCAAATCTCCCATCAGACCTAAGCAAAGCATGGAGGAAGTGGGCCAGCGCACAGGATAGGACCGCACTTGGCAGATTGCAGCCGCGTACTCTGGTAAACACGATCTAATTGCTTTTTCCAATGGAGAAAGTGGTGGGGGCCCGGCTCAGAAAGAACACATTACCAGTCAGCTGTGTCAGGCCAAGGAGGAGGGCAGGGCTGGACCACGATCTGGGGAAGAAGTCATGGGACATGAGGGTGACCCTGGTGACAGTACCTGTCATTTGGACCAAAGGCACAAGGTGGTGCTGAGAGCTGGTTGACCAGTTATCTCATGCATTTTTACTTGACCCAGCATTGCACTGGGCTGTGGCTCAGTTGGTAGAGTGCCCACCTAACATGCACGAAGTCCTGGGTTCGATCCCGGACACAGCATAAACCAGGGATCGGGGTACAGGCCTGTCAGTCTAGCTCTAGGGAGGTGGAGGCAAGGGGATCAGGGGTTCAAGATCACTTACACATCCTGGGCTACATCATCAATGGCAATACCCCCACGTCCCCCCCATCTACCCTGTCCAGATTGAAGGCAGAGACAAGAGTAATGTCTGCCCAGATCCTGTGGGCCTAGACTCAATAAGCCCTCATGTGTAAGGATCTAACTTGGTATGAGTTACTTGGTAAGGCTGAGATTAAGACCCAGGCCTGCCTGATGCCAGTGACGTGCCTTTGAGCTAAAGAACACCGATAAGCTACAGGGTTCCTGGTACTATTGCACATGTCTAAGTCACAACAGATCCAAGTGCTCATTAAGCACTTATTACCTGCCAGGCCCCAGGCGAGGGATAAGACAGAGCTGGTGCTCTTTAGAAGGCCATCATCTAAGACAAGAGGACAGGAACCTTCTGTGGATGAGGAAGCTGAGGGAGAGCAAACACCTCGCAGAAGCCAAGGTCCTGAGGAACAGGGGCTCAGAGGTCTGTCTCACAGGATAGGTGACTCCGGTGAGGAACCCATTCATCAGCCGCCACCCCCACATGCCACCCTAAAGCCTGGACCATGTCCATGCCACCGGCTTGCTCAGCCTCAGTGGGCACTGCAGTCCGAGGTAGAACGAGAAACCGTCAAGCTCGGAGCACGTGCGGGCCCTGCTCAGAGCTCCGGCTGCCCATTTCTTCAAATCTTGTCACCATCCTCATTACTGTGGAGGCTGCGGGGACTTTGGGGCCAATCCTACTTCTGCCAGTTCTGAGTTAATCCTGGCATGGACAGGGGCCGGCCGCTTCTCTAGAGTGAGCAGCCTGTCCGGGACAGGAGATAGGAGGAGGGAGTGCCTGATCTTAGCCTCTGTAACAGATCTAAGACGGTGCTGCGCCAGCCCCCAGTGCTCCAGGGGGGTTCATCTAAACGTGATTAAACAACCATTAGGGCTCTGCGGTTGGGAAATGCAGATTTACAGACTTGCAGACCTCCATTTAAATGCAAATGTCGCTGGTAGGCTGGAACTAGACGCCTCTCTCTGCATTAAAGGCATCACCTTCGTTTGCCCCTGTATTGCTTCTGAGAGGTTCAATCACCTTGAGCCCGAATGAATCCCAGAAGACCAGGACCCCACCACCCATCCCATCCTCCACCAGAGCCAGGAACAGGCAGGGTCAGGACCTCAAATGGAGGGTGAATGTCTCTGTCTCTCCTTGTCCATTCGTGCCCTGCCTGACTGGCTCCCCGGGCAGGGGTTACCCTCTGGCACATAGCAGCAGGTCCCTCAAGGGACTTCCATGAGTTGTCACCCAGAAAATAGTCACTAATCAAAGTAGAGAACCCCTACCAAAGGCGGGCAAAGAACACAGTGGCCTTGTTGACCACACGAAGAATGCTCGCCTCCTTCCTAGACTTTACAAGACAGAATTTGGAGTCATCCCACACATTCAATTTTTTTTTTATTTTTTTTTTATTTTATTTTTTTTTTTGGTTTTTCGAGACAGGGTTTCTCTGTGTAGCCTTGGCTGTCCTGGAACTCACTTTGTAGACCAGGCTGGCCTCGAACTCAGAAATCCGCCTGCCTCTGCCTCCCGAGTGCTGGGATTAAAGGCGTGCGCCACCACGCCCGGCTCAATTTTTTTTTTTTTTAATTCTAGGACTCCGGAGGAAAGCCCAGGGCTCCACATTCACTAGGTGGGCGCCCCACCACTGAGCTCTGTGGACCCATACTCAGTACGCGGGCACTCCACCACTGAGCTGCATACCCAGCTTTGAAAGAGAATGTGAGAGCAGGAAGGTGAAGAATCATCAGAATCCACTCAGGAGGATCGAACCCAAGTCTGCCTGGTTCCCCAAACCACTCAATCACCTTTCTGGGCTCTGCTCCTAGGCTCCTGTGTGGCCTTTGTGAACAACTTGCCCTCTCTGGGCCTCTGCTGTCAGATCTAAAATGGAGGCGATAGAAAGAGCAAACACAACAGGTTCCAGGAAGTAGGTGGGACAGCCTGAGGAGGGGAAACCACACTACAAAGTCCTTCACAGCCGAGCCTGCAAGTGGAGACTGTCTGTGGCTGTGTGCTGGCTGTGTGCGGTAGATTGTGGTGATGAGGTCAAAGCTTAGCTGTTCCCCTGGAGGGAACAAATAGACTCAGAACTGAATCCAGGGCCTTGCATGCAACCTGCAAGAATTCTTAGACCCCAAGAATGCATCGCTGTTTCCTTTGGCAAGATTTGATGGACTAAACACACATATTTCCAACTAATTGACCCACTTGAAATGCACAAGTCTGTGATTTTTAGTAAAATTGAGTTGTCCAGCGACCATGACCAGGAGAGTGACTGTGACTAAGTACCTGCACCCGAGTAGCTGGGTGCTGTGCTTAGTCACTCCACACACTCTCAGTTCCTCCTCTGGACATCCTTGTCAAGTTGGCTTTTAGGATTACTACATGTGTTCCATGAGGCAATCACGAAGGAGGAACGAGTCAGGCCGAAGGTCACATACGGCCACCGGTGTCCCTGAGGAAAGCGTACCCAAAGCTACATGCAGACTGTGGCCAGGCTCCTCACACCCCAGTCCCCAGCCTGCTGCTTTCTCTGACCCTGACCTTTCCATCTGGGTGACCAGATGAACCGTGTCTTGGGGTTCTCAGAGCATTTCCCATGTGCCCAAGGCTGGCCCAGGCATTAGACAGAGGTTGGACAGTGCTAGCCAAGGCTATGCCCTTCTGTACAACACCTCCATTTCAGCTGGACGGTGACAATTCTTTGGTTTTACAACTGATGTGACTTCTCTAGGTTGCTGTTCCCCTACCCTACCCTATCAGACCCCCAGCAATGGCCAGGGAACAGGGATACTTATTTATTCATCCCCAGACATTGGTTGCCCCTGGCAGCAGCATCCAACTACAGGCCAGAAAGAAAACTTGTCTATTTCTGTCCCATCCACCCGCTTCTGCCTATAAGTACCCCAGCATGTGAACAGAAGTGGGTTCTGGTGTTCTGGTGCTCATCACAGAGACCCGAACCCAAGGCAGCCTTTCCTCTGAATGGCTGTCAGTCTTTCTGTCCCCTGCCTGTCCTTCCTTCCAGCTGACCTAAAAGGGGAGGTAGCAGGTTTTTTGTTTTTTTTGGGGGGGGTTGGCAAGCTGAGATGAAGTCCCAGGGAGCGGGCTGTACTGTCGTTCAGACACTGAGGTCCCAGGGATAGGGATTTACTGTCATTCAGGCACAGAATCAGGTCAGCCAGCCAAATTTGGAGCCAACCATAGAGACCCAGGGAGCCACAAGTGGGATCCACTGAGAAGAAGATTTTCCTCCAAGGGCTGAGATGGCTCCAGTGAGCCTGGACTCCAGCCGGCTCCCAGCGCTTTCTCTCTGGCCTCCTGGAGACTTGCTCTCTCAAGACTTGCAGGCAGGGAATGGATCCCAGTGTCCCCTGGCACCAGGACCGCTTGCACCCTGAAATATGCCTGGTCAAGCATCCCAGCAGTGCCAGCGAAGGGAGAGGCCAATGGCGGCCACCGGTTATAGACTCTTTCATTCCTCCCCAGCTCACATGCCCCTGACTTATTCACCTCTGGTCTTTGATCATGGCCATGGGGTGACTACAGTGATGGAACCTCCAGCATAAGAGAAGCCAGGGCCAGCTCTGTCCACGGACACTACCATCCCCTGGGACAGCAGTTCCCAACCTGTGGGTCGTGACCCTTACACAAAGGTCACCTAAGACCATTGGAAAACACAGACATTTACATTATGATTCATAACAGTAGCAAAGTTAGTTATATAGTAGCAATGAAAATAATGTTATGGTTGGAGGTTCCCACACCATGAGGAACTGTGCTAAAGTAGCATTAGGAAGGCTGAGAATCACTGGTCTAGGGCAAGGGGCAAGCTGCAGCTGATGGGGAAAGAGGTCAGAGGCCCTGAGTTAGTCTCCATGCCCAGGTCTAAGGGGCCCTGTCTGTTGGCATAAGACTAAAGGCTTCTGACAGCCATCAACTCACGCTGCAACCCTGAGCAGTGGACCTCAGTTTACTCATCTCTTTGATGGGTATAGAGGTAACTCATTCTACTGAATGGGATGCCCTGAGCAGGCGCTGATCAAGACCATGAGCAGTGTCACCATTAGGAAGAAACAAGAGGACTTTGAAGGGCAGGAGAGAGGGAGAGAGGTACAAATGAGGAAGGAGCTGGGTAAGGAAGGCTGCAGGCTGATGACAGAAGGCAGAGGCAGGTGGGTGCATACTAAAGAGGGGGACCAGATGTGTGCCCATCAATCAGCTTTTATGTCCCCTGCCCTTCCCTCCCCGCCCTGCCCCGCCCCTCCCCACTCCTTGGATATTTGGGAAGGACACGGGGTAGGAGACTGGGCCCTGGGCTCTTTTGTTTGAGGTTTTCGAGGTGAATTATGCAGGAGGCTTCAGTTGAGGGCCTGGGAGCACTTCATTATTGATGAGAGACAGCGGATCCTCTGCTGACAGCCTGCCTGAAAGATATGATTAGCTTGTAAAATATTAATCACCGTTCTGGGGAGGACATGGATTAAAGCCCCCAAGGAGTGGTATTATCGATGGTCCCTAATTTCAGGGGACTTTGAAAAGGTTTTAGCGTAACTTGGAGGAGACAATTAAATTCAATTAGAATCACTGGAGCTGAAATGTCACTCCCTCCTGGAGGGAGGGCTGAGATGAGGGGGTCTCCCCCACCCACTGGAGGGTTTCTGTCTTTGCTCAGAGAGATAGTTCACCCTTACTTGAGACCTCAACTTCCACCCAAACTCCAGCTGGGGCTTCTCCCCAAAAGGCCCCAACTTCTCCCCGAAAGGCTGGCTAATTTTATGTCAACTTGACACAAGCTAGAGTTATCTGAAGGAGGGAACCTCAATTGGGGAAATGCCTTGATACGATCTGGTGATAGGACATCCTTTTAATTAATGATTGGTGGAGGAAGGTCCAGCTCATGGTAGGTGGTGCTAGCCCTGGGTTGGTGGTCCTGAGAAAGCAGGCTGAGCAAGCCATGAGGAGCAAGCCAGTGAACAGCAGCATCCCTCCATGGCCTCTGCTTCAGCCCCTGCCTCCAGGTTCCTGCCCTGTTTGAGTTCCTGCCCTTATTGCGTTTGATGATGAACTGTTCTATGGAACGATAAGTGAATTAACCCTTCCCTCTCCAGGTTGCTTTAGTCATGGGGTTTCAGCACAGTAATAGAAACCCTTGACTAAGGGCACCAACCAACTACCTGGATGCTGTCTCCATGAAGCACCTGGGATATGGCAAAACCACCCTCAGATCATCCCATATGATGCTGAACCAGCTATCTCCGACCACGTATCCTAGTACTGGGCCCTTCCCCCAGCTTGAAATGCCTGTGAAAGAGACCTAGAAACAGCCAGGCATCTTGATGCACACTGTTAATTCCAGCACCCAAGAAGACAGAGAAATGCGGGAGGCAGGTATATTTCTTTAAGTTCTAGATCAGCCTGATTCTGTGTTACATAATAAGATCCTGTCTCAAAAACAAACAAACAAATGCTTTGGGGGAGAGCCCTCTGCTCCCCTTCTCCCTGGGCCACGCCCCTTGTTCACCTGACTAGATGTGATGGGCCCCTACCCTGTATTGGGCATGCTCACCTGTGCTCTGCCTCTCCTGACTCCATCCACGGTTTCCTGGGACAAGCACTGGTCTAACCAATGCTCCTTGCTTACCTTCTCCTTCGGCTCTAAGATTCCTGTGACATTGGGAGTCTGGACTTGGTCAGAAGTGAACTCCCCCAAGGGACAGCTCCCTGAAATGAAGGCATGAAGCAGACACTTTGCTTCTGCTAGAAAGTATTTCCTCCTGGCTTGGGCCACAGGCAACTGAGAGCAGGCTGTGGACCTGGTAGTGTCCTCTCCATACTGGGTCAGCTGATTGCTTCTGAGTACCCGGCAAGTTAATCACTCAAGGAGCACCACGGCTTCCAATCAGCCCAGTCGTCTGCCCCCCTCTATCCTCAATCCCCGCTATGGTGAAGAAAGAGAATCTCCTCTTTTTCCCTTGTAGTCATTAACTGGGGCTTCTATAAGATTAACAAGAGAAAAGCAAACACCAGTTGATTGGCATTTGTTCCTGTTGAATTCTGGGAGGAATCACTAACTCTCTAGGGGAGTCTCCTGGGACCTTTAAGCTTCAGACCTCCACACCAGAGTTTCTGGAAATAAGAGAAAACGAGCCGGGGCCTAGCAAACACAGGAGTGGATGTTCACAGTCAGCTATTGGATGTATCACAGGGCTCCCAATGGAGAAGCTAGAGAAAGTACCCAAGGAGCTAAAGGGATCTGCAACCCTATAGTTGGAACAACATGATGAACTAACCAGTACCCCGGAGCTCTTGTCTCTAGCTGCATATGTATCAAAAGATGGCCTAGTCGGCCATCAATGGAAAGAGAGGCCCATTGGACTTGCAAACTTTATATGCCCCAATATAGGGGAATGCCAGGGCCAAAAGAATGGGAATGGGTGGGTAGGGAAGTGGGGGGCGCTATGGGGGACTTTTGGGATAGCATTGGAAATGTAATTGAGGAAAATATGTAATAAAAATATTAAAAATTTAAAAAAAAAAGAGAAAACGAACGTCTGCGGAAGGCTGGGGCTGGCTGGAAGGAGTACCAGAAACAAGGAAGGTTTTGTCTCTCAGAAGCCCCAACTCAAAATAGCCATTATGCCAAAGGGGGCCTATCTGGAATGGGCATGTTCTGATCTATAGTCATATTTTGAAGTGGCTTGTCCTTAGGGCCACTTTCCATAGCCTCGTGTTCTCTGGGCTCATGGTGTCTGCATGTATGACACCTGTCGCCTGCAGTCCTTCCTCAGCCTTTGCTCCAAGGCTTGTAACTCTTCTCAGGTCTTAGCCAGTCACCAGGTCAGATGAAATTTTTCTCTAAAAGCACTCGACTGGGGAATGGGCTCAGTGAGGAGCTGCAGGAGGAGTTGGGACCCCCTGCATCCACAGAAAAGCTGAGTGTGTCAGCCTCTGTCTGGCTAGAGGCAGAGACAGGAGGATCCCTGGAGCTTGCTGGCCACACAGTCACACCAAAACAGGGAATTCCAGACTCAGAGAAGGAACTTGCCTCAAGTAATAGGGTGGAGATAGAAGGCACCTGCTATTGACTTCCGACCTCTGCATGTGCACACAAGTATAAGCACACTCACATATACATGTATACAAATACCACACGAGTATGCCCATGTGTATGTATGTATGTATGTATGTATGTATGTATGTATGTGTGTGTTTGTATATATACAGTATATATGTGTGTGTGTGTATCTATACTATATGTGTGTGTATATATATATCTTATATATGTTTAGTATATATACTACATATATGCTATAGATAGATATAGCTATAGATATACTCCATATATATATGTGTATATATATATATATTTATGTGTGTGTGTATGTGTGTGTGTATTTCTATGAATGTATCTATACTATATATGTGTGTATACATCTGTATATATATGTATGTGTGTATGCTTAGTATATATACTATATATATATATATATATACTATAGATAGATATAGATATACTCCATATATATGTGTGTGTGTGTGTCTGTGTGTGTGTATTTCTATGAATGTAGCTATACTATATATGTGTATATATATCTGTGTATATATATATGTACGTGTGTATGCTTAGTATATATACTATATATATACACATATATATACATATATACAAACACATATATACACATATATACTATAGATAAATATAGATATATTCCATATATATGAATATGTGTGTATGTATGTGTGTATATCTCTATGTGTGTATACTATATGTGTGTGTTTATATCTGTATATATATATATATGTATGTGTGTATGCTTAGTATATATAATATATATATTATAGATAGATATAGATATACCCCAGGGATGTATGTGTGTTTGTGTATATGTATGTGATGTGTGTATGTATAAATTCAGGGGAGAATGCAGAAACGATGTCATGTGACAGCCTCAAAGACAGGGCAAGTCCAGAAGGTTCTCTAACAGCCAGTCCAGACAGACCTGGTACCTCAGAGACATGAAGATCATTAGTGAATATTCGGAAAGCACTTAGACCAGGGCCTGGCATTCCGAGAGTAATCAGCTACCAGCTGTGATGCTCTAAGTGGCCATCCTGTTTATTTTGGAAGGAGGCGTCACAGTCAAGTGGTGGGCAGGACATCTGAACCCTGACTGTCTGGTCTCCCATCTGTAGCAGTCTTCTTGTCTTTGTCCTCCCTCCCTGGATCCCTCCCGCTCCTCCTCCCCAGCCCTGAGGCAGACACTCTGGAATTCATCCCTACCTGATGCACTCAATTCCCGGAGCCTTCGGAGCTTCAATATTGTTGCAGCTAATTTAACATCGTTAAAACACAGCAGTTATTAGCGACTCTTCAAGCAGGTGGATGGCGCAGCTCCAACTCCAGCAAATGAGACTCACTTCTCTGGGAGATTGAGCCTCTGTTCTCCCCCCCACTCCCACCCCGCCCCCGCCCCATGTCCTTGGCTTTTGAGAGGATGGAACTGCAGCTGGGATCCAGGCAGCCTTGATACCCAAGCCTGAGACATTCTTGTCTGACTGACGCTGGTACCACACACCTCACTCAGGAAAGGGGAGCCAGGAAACCACAAGTTGGTGGACTACACTTGGCCTCTTAGCCCTAACCCTGTGATTTATTAATTAATTAACTAACTAATTAATTAATTAATTTTAATCTGGGGGTGCACACATGTACCCCCAGAGGCTAGAAGCATCAGAATACCTAGATTTGGGGTCATAGATGGTTGTGAGCTGCCTGTTATGAATGCTGGGAACGAAGGTCAGGTCTTATAGAAGAACAGCAAGTACTCTTAACCATGAGGCCATCTTTCCAGCTCTCAACTCTACAGTTCGCTATGGTGGTCTTGGCCAGGCTCTTCTCCCCTGTAAGACTCAGTTTTCCTAGTTACCGGCTATAGTGAGTACCAGCTAAACTCTCAGATTCCCAGTGCTCAGAGCCTGTCCTGACAGGACTGAGAACGACAGACCCTTGGTGACCTTCGGATAAGGCCCAGGTGTGGGGAGAAGTTTAGAAGCGAGGGGTGGACACCTTGCTCTCACCCGAACCCCAGTCTCAGCATGCAGGCCCATCAACAGCATGCTTGAGTCATGAAAAGAACACACGGAGGTGAGGGAAGCAGTTGTCTGGCTTGCAATCAGGGGGTCCATGCAAGTCAGCTGTGGCTACTGTCTCCCTAAGAGATACACTGGAAAAGCCCGGTGCCCTTCTCCAAAGCCCTTGTCCTTGTGAACATTAGCTTTCCTGCGGTGAACAGACAGACTTGGGCCCAACAATACCAGCCCAATCTGTCTGTTGCAGATAGGTAAGAATGATCTAATTAGCCCTGTTCTCCCACAGACTTTCTTAGTTTTCAAGTGCTTGGTGGCCCCCAAGAAAAGCCAGAGCAGTCAGTCCCATGCTTGGGTTTAAAGCAAGGTTCTGAGGGCTGAGGGTGTGGCTCAGTTAATGAAGTGCTTCTCTAGCCTGCATGAGGCCCTGGGTTCACTTCTCAGCTTTGGGTAAACTGGGCACGGTAGTACAGGCCCGTGATCCCAGAACTGGTGAGGGAGAGGCAAAAAGGACTGTAAAACCAAGATGATCCCATCCCAAGCAAAGAAAAGAAAGGAAGAGAGAAAGAGGCAATACAAGGGGAACCATGCTTTGTCTGTTTGGTTAGTGGGTTTGGTTTTGCTTTTCTAGACAGGGTTTCTCTGTGTAGCCCTGGCTGTCTTGGAACTCACTCTGTTGACCAGATTGACTTTGAACTCAGAGATCCACCTGCCTCTGCTTCCTGTGCTGGGACTAAGGTGTGTGTCACAAGGTCCCGACAACCATGAAGTTTTCAAAGCTAGATTAACAAAGGCTAAGACCACTTACTGTCTTGTCACTGAAAGTCTGAGCTGTCATCCTAAGAGGTCTCCTTTGGGCAGCCAAGCCACAGAGAGAGACATGTGTCCTTGGCCAGGAGGCTGTTCACAATGAACATCCTTCCCCATACTTTTAAAAATATATGTATTATTATGTATGTGTCAGCCAGTGTGTGCCACGGCATGCAAATACGGGGCAGAGGGCATCTTTGTGAAGTCATTTCCTCCTGCCTTCTATTCTACCAGGGTTCTGGGCTAGAACTCAGGGAGTCAGGCTTGCTTGCCAAGAGCTTTGACATGCTAAGCCAACTTGCTGGACCCTCAGTTCTTTCATTTTTTTATGTCTTAATTTTAGATGGAGTCTTGCTCTGTGGTCCAGGCTGACTTTAAGTTTATAATCCCGCCTATACCTCCTGAGTACCTGGGATGACTGACCTAGGACCCTGCACCCTAAAAACCCCACATCTCACCATTCCTTTAGCAAAACCAGCCGCCGGTGAGTCCTCAGAGGCCTCTATGAACTCACGGAGCTATTTAAGCGGCAGTGGGACCCTACCTCTCCCTTCTCCTTGGGGCTGAGGCTGTACCTGGCTGGTTGCGATGCGGTCCACCACATCCAAGCCATGTTCCTCATCCCTGGGGCAGGTGCATCCACAAGTTATTGCAAGGATGCCGACGTACACTGGCCTCAGGGCTGCCCTAATTCCTGTGTCCTGATGTTGCTCACTCTGCCGCCTCTGCCCTTGGAGAACCCCATGCACAGCCTGTCAGGCAGCCCAGATTCCTAACCCTCCCCCCCCCCCCCCCCCAGTGAAAGAGCCAGGTTCTACTGCAGCTCACCAGCCCGCTCCAAGGCAAGGCCCTGGGTCCAGCGTCTTCCCCATCCCTACCCCCGCCCCGCCCCATTACCACCCCTGCTCCCGCCCCCGCCCCATCCTCACCCCGCCCCCGCCCCATCCTCACCCCGCCCCCGCCCCATCCTCGCCCCCAGGGAGGAAGAACTCCAAGCTGCTTTTCTCACTTGCTTAATAACCATTCCCCACCCCTCCATTGGCCAAGGCTGTGGGTTTCCGAGTTCTCATGAGGCATTGTGGGAATTTGAAAGGCTATGAATAAGCCTCCTGTTCCTCTCAGCGCGTTTGCCCTACCGTCTCCCTTCAATCTCCACCCCATTCCTCCTGAGGCAGATGTGCTTTGTCTGTTTGCAGAGGGGACCACAGAGTTCCTTAGGAGCTACTGTGTTAGCAGTGGGAACAAGAATAAACAACTTATCAGGCACTGAAATGCCTTGGTCACCCCAGGCAAAGGCCTGACTGAGCCCTGGGCAGCAGAGGCAGGCCTGAGAGAGTATTTTTCCTGTGGCCCAATAATCACTATGTATAATTTCTTAAGTCTCAGTTTCCTTGCCTGTAAAATTGAAATTGTATAGTAAAAGTTGAATCTCTCTTATCTGAAATGCTGGAGCTCAGAGCTGTTTGGACTTTGCCAGAGTTTGAAAGATCTATGTATATATGATAAGGTATATTGAGGAAAGGGTTCAAATCTAAAATTCATTCATGTTTCATGGCTACCTTATATGTAAAAAGCATAGCTTCAAGGCAACAAACACACACACACACACACACACACATGCAGACACACACATGTATATAAAAACTTTTTGAGAGAGGGTCTCATGCAGCCCAGGATGGCCTTGAACTCATGACCCTCCTGGTACAACCTCCCAAGTTCTGGGACTGCAAGAGTGTGCCATATTGCCCAGGTACCTTAAGCAAATATTTTAAATAATTTTATACAGGAGGTGAGCTTTCTATATGTGACATTATGGCAGGACTGGGAAGTGTTCAGATTTTGAAGCCTGTCTCATTGGCACACACCTGGAATCACAGGTACTTGGATGACTGAGGCAGGAGGATTGCAAGTTTGAAGCCTTGGGCTGGGGAGATGGCTCAGTAAGAGCCCACACTGCTCTTGCAGAGGATCTGAGTCCAGTCCCCGGCTTCTGTATCAGGCTGCTCACAATTGCCTATTACTGGGAACTCAGGGACCTGACACCCCCTGGCCTTTGAGAGTACGGTGACACACATACACATACCCACACAGAGATATTCATATTTCAAAATAAAAGAAAGCTGGAGGCAATCCTGGGCTACATAGAGAGTCCTTTCTCAATACTAAACAGTCTAAATATAGATGGGAGCTACAGGGCTTGCCTAGTGTGGCAAGGCCCTGGGTTCCACACCCATAGCTGGTTTTATTTGCTTAGCTTCTATTTTAGGAGTGTTTCCGGTTTAGCCTTCTGTTCCAGGCTCAGCCTGCAAGGCTCACAGCTTGCACACTGTCTGTACACCATTTGGTAAGTTATGGCTTTAAAATTGCCTATGATTGACACTCAAGATAAGTACCCTGCGGCTCGAAGTAGTCAATCTACGCAGGCTGTGGTTTGTTGGTCTTCCGGCCAGCTCTGCAGGAGGAGGGGGCATCCTTGCTCACTGTCAGTGGCTCATGGTCAGAGCCACCCTGTTGGAGGAACAGCAACTCCATCCGTCTCACTTTGGCTTTTATTGCTCTGAGGAGACACCATGACCATGCCAACTCTTATAAAGGGAAATGTTTAATTGAGACTGGGTTACGGTTTCAGATGTTTAATCCATTATCGTCATGGAGGGAAGCATAGCAGTGTCCAGGCAGACATGGTACTGAAGGAGCAGAGAGTTCTGTATTTGATCTGAAGGTAGCAGAAGGAGACTGACTGTGTGCCACACTGGGTGGAGCTTGAGCATACAAGACCTCAAAGCCCTCCCTCCACAGTGACACACTTCCTCCAGTAAGGCCACACAACTACCCCAACAAGGCTACACTTTCTAACCAGTGCCTCTCCCTATGGGCCAAGCATTCAAACACGTGAGTCTACCAGCCCATACCTATTCAGATCACACCATCTATGTCCCAATGTTGTGTTATCTGTGATAGGAGGTGATGTGCTTATAAAAAGATAAGGAGAGAAAGAATATGTTCTATGTAGGTGTGGTGAAGTATGGGGGAAGGGGATGTCTCAGTGAGCCCAAACCAAGACATCCCTTCCCCCTGAGGGACCAGCCACATGGTATATATAGTATAGGATAGAGTTTATTCAGGGCATGGGGAAGGAGAGTTAAGAGGGTAGTAGATGTAGAAAAAGGGAAGGAGAGAGAGAGAAAGAGAGAGAGGGGGAGGGGAGGGGAGGGGAGAGGAGGGGAGAGGAGGGGAGGGGAGGGGAAGGGGAAGAAGGGGAAGGGGAAGGGGAAGAAGGGGAAGGGGAAGGGGAAGGGGAAGGGGAAGGGGAAGGGAAGGGAAGGGAAGGGAAGGGAAGGGAAGGGAAGGGAAGGGAAGGGAAGAAGAAGAGAAGAGAAGAGAAGAGAAGAGAAGAGAAGAGAAGAGAAGAGAAGAGAAGAGAAGAGAAGAGAAGAGAAGAGAAGAGAAGAGAAGAGAAAGAAGAGGAAAGTTGAGGCCAGCCATGAGCATGTGGAGAGAGGGGGAAGGGAATGGGGAAGGGAGGGGGAAGTGTGAGGGGACTGGGAGGAAGCCAGGAAGAGCCCCAAGAGAGCAAGAGAGGGAGGAAGGGGCAAGCAGCCTCTTTTATAGTGGGTCAGGCCTACCTGGCTGTTTCCAGGAGGGAATTGGCCATCTTCTGCCTTTTCTAGGCCTGGGTCTGCCTTCCTCAAGGCTGGGACCCTGGTGCCAGGTTAGTGCTTAGTCCTCTTGTTGAACAAATGAGTGAATGCTAAACTTCTTCAGTTTCCCTTGCCTCCAGGAAAAGCAGTGTATGCTATGTTTACTAAGCATGGTTTCCAGCGGCCTGGGTGTGAAGTGAGTGGGTCCGCGGCTGTCCATCTGGCCAAGACGGGTGGGATAGATGGCCAAGGCCAAGGTGTGCTCAGCACCACTGACGTGTTGGTGTGTGGCTACAAGCAAGGAACACAGCATCTCTCTGCAGAAGCCACTGAGTGGAGGGTTGGTATGACCGTAGGGCACAGTGTGAGTCAATATATGTAACAGTCGTGGAGGGAGGGAGGGAGTACTCGCACACCTGTATGCATTCATATATTCTATTCTCAGAGGACAAAGGTGTCCAGTAACCCTGGAACTGGAGTTACAGGTGATCATTGAGCAGCCATGTGATTGCTGGGAGCTGATCCCAGGTCCTCTGTAAGACTGTAAGTGCTCTTAACTACTGAGCTATAGCTCCTGCATCCATGGCTGTTACTTTAGAGCATAAATATTTTTCCTCTTCTTTTTTTTTTTTAAACAGTCCAGACAATCAATTATCTGTGTATGTGGGGCCAATGAGACAGCTCAGTGGGTAAGGACGCTGGACACCAAGCCTGGTGGCTTGAGTTCTATCCTGCAGACCAACATGACAGAAGAAGAGAGCTAACCTCTGACCATCGCATACCCACTGTGTGCGCAGACACACACACACATACATACACACATGTGCATATACATTTACACACAATATGTAATAAAAGTATTAAGGAAATGTACATCAGTATCATTTCTTGGGATCCTTTGGAGGGTGAGGAGTGGAGACCCCACAGGGCTGATTTCAGAGCTTAGCAACATTTCATATGCAGACAGCCAATCAGAGCTCAACCCCAGGACCTCTCATGAGCCACCCTTGCCCAGTGCCAGAGGTCATTTGCAGGTGGCTTTACAGTGCGTTCATGAACTCGCTTGCATTTCCCCCATGACAGATTTAACTTCTTAATCCTCTCTTGCTTCTGATACTGAGATGAGCCTACCTGCCCTGTGCCCACACCATTGGAAAATGAGGTGTGAATGCTTTGAGTAGCAGCTTCCGGCTAAACCTGAGCAAGGCACGGGGCTCCAGGGGAGCTGGAGACAGCACTTCAGGCACAGACCTAAGGAACCCCCAGGATCAGCAGTCCAGCAAGAACCTGGACTGCAGTCAGCCATGGGAACTCTTTGGCAAGGCAGCCTTGTCTCAGGTGCTCCTGCCCATGACACAGGTAAACAAAACACACACACACACAAACACAAACACAAATACACACATACATACACGTGAATGTGCATACACACATATGCACATACAGTCATCATACATACACACATGCATGCGAATACATAGACATGCATACATGTACACACATACACATAAACACATAAACACACACAGTTAATACACAATACACACTAATACACACAAGCATGCATACATATATATGAACACACAAGCATTCATACACACTTAAAGACATGCATATATTCACACATACACACATATACATACATTGTTATTCACACAATCACATACCAACCTTTCTGAAGAAAAAGGACAGGTCTTAAAGGCATGCATTCATTCATCATTCACACTCTCTCTCTCTCTCTCTCTCACACACACACACACACACACACACACACACACACACACACACACACACGTATATATGGCTATTCACACAGACAGACACACACCAACCTTTCTGAGGACAGGTTCTTCAGAAACTAGAAAGAATAAGTCCAAGCCCTCCCCTCTTACCTGGCTGTGTCTGCACCCCCTACCCCAACTTCCACCTTTCTCCCCACCTCTGGGAGAAGCCCCTCTGCAGCCAGCCTCCTCTCTCCATGCTGCTCACTGGGAGCCCATCACTGGGCCCTGCTAAGCTCCCACGAGTCCTGAGAACTGGGGCTATGTTGGTGTGAGACTGACACCCATGTCAGCCACTGAGGCAGAAGGTGTGTGAGCAGCTACACGGACTAGTCACCAACAGCCCGGATTAGCCTGCACTGATAGATCACCTGCGGTCTTAGGGCTCAGCATGGCAAAGAATCTTCTCCCCATGTCACCCTTAGGGTGCAGGCTGGCAGGCATCTCTGTCCCATTTACTCAGGGGCCCAGGCTAAGGGAAGAGGCTTCGTTTTTTTGGGAGGGAATTCTGTGAGAGGAAAAGCAGAGCGCTCAGAATTCACTTGTAGCCCAGGCTAGCCTCTAACTCATTTTGTAGCTGAGGATGACCTTTAAACTCCTGATCTTCTGTGTCTGTCCCCCACCCCGCCCCTAGTTTTGGGATTATAGATGCATACCTACCATGCCCAGTTTAAGCTGAGCTGGAAATCGAATCCAGAACTAGGCAAACACTCTACCAACTGAGCCACATCCCTAACCCCAAGATGTGCTTTTAAATGCTTTGGCCTGAGATTGGACCCTATTACATCCACCTGCATTCCAAATGCCTGAATGAACAACATGGCCCCTGACTATAAAAGCATTTGGGAAATACAGTCATCTATACATCTGAAGAGGAGAGGAGAGAATTAGGGGAGGGGAGGGGACCCAGATCTGATGAACACTGCTTTGCTGTATCATGGTATTTGACCTACAAATGCAATCTACTGTCAATCAATGCTCTGGTGGGATGCCTGGTGGTTATTTGACCCATTAGAAAAAAATGAAGGACTTTGCCTGTGGTCCCAGTGCAGGGGATTTCATGAAGGGGCTTTTCCAAGGGGCTTTTGGACCTCCCTAGAATCTTCTCTTCTGTGAACTAGACCAGTAATTCTCCATCCAGGTACTATGACACACCAGGAGGGTGCCCCAAGCAACTATTAACAAAAGGCAAATTCTCTAAAATTCAAATTATGTACTTTGTTAAGAAAATATGACAATCACAGGGGTTCAAGGTTAAACTGAGCGGCAGCGGCAGCTCCTGAGATGCAAATGAGAAAGGCTGCAGCCAGCAGGAGCTGTTGTCCCTGGGGTCTGGCATCTGCCTGGTTGGAAACTTTGGAAATCACTGGGGCCTAGCATCCCAGGCTTGCAGCTGCGTGCCCTTCCAAGCAGCGGAGGCCTGTAGACTCCTCTGAAGCAGCAGTTCTCAACTTGTGGATCTTGATCCCCTCGGGGGTCCGGTGACCCTTTTACTGGGGTGGCATATCATATAATCCTGTCTATCAGATATTTACATTACAATTCATAACAGTGGCAAAGTGACAGTCGTGAAGGAGCAAGGAAATAATCTAATGGTTGGGGGTCACCACAATATGGACGGTATTAACGGTCTCGGCATTAGGAAGGCTGAAGATACTCTGAAGCACACAGTTGCATGTCCTGTCCAGTCCTGACCAGACAGGAGTCCTCTAGCCATGCTCTGAAAACAGGATGGAGCACAGAAAGAAGCACGAGTGGAAAGGGGCTGATCTCCCACGGAAGGCGGGCTGCTCCGGACCTACAGCCTTTGGGTCTCCCACAGTGTTCACGAGTGGCCTTGAGCAGCTGGGAAAGTGCTGCCGAGCTCTGCGCATGCGCAGGTGCTTGCTGCCCCAGTGCCTTTCCTCCTCCAGCTGACGGACAACTGACATGGGCCAGATGTCCTAAGGACAGGTCACACTATACACGGGAGTGGCTGCACCTGCCGTCTCACCTGCCAGGGACACTGAGAGTAATGTACTGAGGAAAAAAAAATGGAAGAAATTAAGTATTCAAGTAAAGCGGGTGGTTAAAAACGCATTATGGTTAATGAAGGGTGTCCTGCTAGAGCAGTGGTTCTCAACTGTCCTAACGCTGCAACTCTTTCATATAGTTCCTCATGCTGTGGTGACCCCAACCATAAAATTACTTTTGTTGCGACTTCATAGCTGTAATTTTGTTACTGTTATGAATCATAATGCAAATACCTGTGTTTTCTGATGTTCCTAGGTGACCCCCTGGGAAAGGGCCATTCAACACCCACCAAGGAGTCGAGATCTACAAGTTGAGAACCACCATGGGGGGCTGAAGAAATGGTTCAGAGGTTAAGAGCACTGGATACTCTTCCATAGGTCTTGAGTTCAATTCCCAGCAACCCCATGGTGGCTCAAAACCACCTATAATGTAATTTGGTGCCCTCTTGTGACCTGAAGGCATACACAGAGGCAGGACACTGTATATATAAGAGAGAGAGAGAGTGAGAGAGAGAGAGAGAGAGAGAGAGAGAGAGAGAGAGAGAGAGAGAGAGGATGGATGGGAGGAAGGAAGAGAAAGAGAGAGAGGGAGGGAGGGAGGGAGTGAGGGAGGGAGGGAGGAAGGAAGGAAGGAAGGAAGGAAGGAAGGAAGGAAGGAAGGAAGGAAGGAAGGAAGGAAGGAAGAAGGGAGGAAGGAAGGAAGGAAGGAAGGAAAGAAGGAAGGAAGAAAGCCAACGTGGACCTCAAAGAAAATGTGATACCATTTCAGGATGCAAAATATGGGACACAATACAGCATCCTCAAAAATCTATCAACTTTACAGAGTTTTGCAGCTCAAGAACTGGTCTTAACAAATCAACCCTGTCCTGGTTCCTTTTCCAGTTGCTGTATTAAGAAGGTGTAGTTTCAAGGTGTGGCCCATCACAGTGGAAGGCAATGCCCCAGGAACCTGAAGCAGCTGATCAAATCACATTCACAATCAGGATGCAGACAAGGATGAATGCACGCCTCTGCCCAGCTCCTGGTCTCCATCTTAGACAGCCCAGGATCCAAGCCAGGGAATGGTGACACCCACAGTGGACGGACGAGTCTTCCTACCACAACTAACCTGGTCAAGACTATTCCCCAACAGGCATAACAAGACGTGGGTCTTCCAGGTGAGACTAGACTCCATCAAATGGGTAGGTAACTCCAACCATCACACCCCCAGATGCTCTGCAGATCTTCAGGGAGGCAACTCCCTTGCAAACTGACTTTAACTTCCTCTTTATCTCATTGTCTTAGCTGGTGTTTCAGCGTAGTGAAGAGACACCATGACCATATGTTTGTTGAATTCATAATCATATCAATGAGGTCAAAGCTTAGCTGTTCCCCTGGAGGGAACAAGTAGACTCAGAATTGAACCCAGGGCCTTGCATGCAACCTGCAAGAATTCTTAGACCCCCAAGAATGCATCACTGTTTCCTTTGGCAAGATTTGATGGACTAAACACACATATTTCCAACTAATTGACCCACTTGAAATGCACAAGTCTGTGATTTTTAGTAAAACTGAGTTGTCCAGTGATCACCACAATCTAATTTAAGGCTTGTTCCATCGAGCTGAAGAGAAACTGTGTGTGCTTTCACAGACAGGGCCACCAAGTAGGCTAGGCTGCCTGGCCAGCACACCCCAGAGATCCACCTGCTCCTCCACCCCAGGATGGAGATTAACAGGCATGAACATCATGCCAACTTTCCTACATGCGTTTGGGGATCAAACTAGGTAAATATTTTTCCTACTGAGCTGCCTCCAAAGCTGGGGGATTACATTCAGTGTGATCCTTAGATATGTGTAGTGTTCAAAGTTAGTCTGGACTGCATGAGGCCATGGCTCCAAAACGAAAGAAAGAAAGAAAGAAAGAAAGAAAGAAAGAAAGAAAGAGAGAGAGAGAGAGAGAGAGAGGGAGGGAGGGAGGGAGGGAGGGAGGGAGGGAGGGAGGGAGGGAGGGAGGAAGGAAGGAAGGAAGGAAGGAAGGAAGGAAGGAAGGAAGGAAAGAAAGAAAGAAAGAAAGAAAGAAAGAAAGAAAGGAGGGAGGGAGAGAGGGAGGGAGAGAGGAAGGAAGGAAAGAAAGGAAAAAGAAAGATAGAAAGAAGGAATGAAAGAAAAGGAAAGAAAGAAAGAAAGAAAGAAAGAAAGAAAGAAAGAAAAGAAGGAAGGAAGGAAGGAAGGAAGAAGGGAGGGAGGGTGGGAGAGAGGAAGGAAGGAAAGAAAGGAAAAAGAAAGAAAGAAAGAAAGAAAGAAAGAAAGAAAGAAAGAAAGGAAGGAAGAAAGGAAGGAAGGAAGAAAGAAAGGGAAAGAGAAAAAGAGACTGCCAAGCTATAACCAGAGAGGTAACACACCAATACATTTCCTCTTGCCTTGATGAGGATCACAACTTCCTATATTGCTGCAGCACTGCATGATCAGGGTTTGGTAATGGTTTGGTTTGGTTTGGTTTTGTGAGACAAGAGTTGTGTGTAGCTCAGAAAAGCCTCGGACTTGCTATGTAGCAGAGGATGACCGTGGACTCCTCATCGTCCTATCTCCACCTCCACAGGGCCAGGAGCACAAGCATGCACCACCAGGCACTGTAGCCAATGTTGTCTTTGTTATCTAAAAAAAAAATTAAATTACATTTAAAAATTGGGGGTGGAGCATGAGGGTGCCAAGTGCCACCTCATGTGCATGAAAGACAGAGCGGCATTCAGGAGTCAGCTCTCCCCTTCCACCATGTGGGTCCCGGGGATCGAACTCAGATCTTCAAGCTTGGCAGCAAGCACCTTTATCAGCTGAACCATCTTGTCCCACTGCTGTTCTGTTTTCTCAATAGTCAGCCTAACCCATGGGAAGAGTCTCACTCTCATTATGATTTTATTTATTTATTTATTTATTTATTTATTTATTTATTTATTTATTTATTTATTTACTTTCTCTGATGACAAATGGAGCCCAGCATCTCTTGCTTCACTCACAAGGCATTTGTTTATCTTCTTTGGTGAAGTGTTTATTAAAGCCCTTTGCCCATTTTTAATTGGCTTATTTGTCTTGCTGTTGAGTCATGGGAGCCTGGATTTTTTTTTCTCTACCAAAGCTACAATTTCGTACTTGCTTTGGGGAACAGAGAGAAGCGTATCTGTTGAAAAAACAGATTTGTGTTTAAGTCTTGGCTTGGCCACTTTGAGGTCCTGAGGTTCCCAGAGAGTCCCCTGAGGTCCTAGCTCTTGTCTCCCCTTCTGCAGAGGAAGGTAAGAATGTCCTGGGAAGAGCATGGTACCTTGCAGTTTCGATGGCCTACGTAAAGAGTCGGGAGCATGCGTACACAGCTTCTGTTCCCAAGAGTGTTTGGGGAACGGTACTGAGCTGGGGACAGAGAGCAGGGAAAGAGCAGACCCTGTGCTCACCTGGCGAGCCCGTGAGACTGAGGCAGGCCTCATGCATCACAGTAAAACAACATGGGATGCTCGCAGCATCACAGTAAAACAAGTGACACAAATCACCAGGATAAACACATCATGTCACGCCATGGGGAAATATAACAAGGTGCAAGGGAAGAGGTATGGGGCCTCTGGATCAGGTGGTTAGAAGGTTCTAGAATGTAGGAGCCCATCTGAGTATAACCGCAGTTCAAACTGGCAGGGGCTTAAACCACACCGCCTCTCTTTTACTCTCTTGAGCTCACCCTCGTGTGTGTGTGTGTGTGTGTGTGTGTGTGTGTGTGTCTGTCTGTCTGTCTGTCTGTCTGTCTGTGTCTGTCTGTGTGTGTCTGTATGTCTGTCTGCTATGTGTTTGCAGTGACTCTAGAGGCCAGAAGAAGGCATCCAATCCCCTAGAACTGGAGTTATAAGAGGTAGTGAGCTGCCCAAAGTGGGTGCTGGGAGCCCAGCCCAGGTCCTCTGGAAAAACAGTCCATGCCATCTAACCACTGAGCCATCCCTCCATCCCTCTCCAGTTCTTTCTGTCTTGCCCATCACCAGGGCTCTGCTCCTCCAGGTCCATATGGCTGCACCTCCCATGGGCACTCACTCTGTCTCACCACCAGCCCCTCGGAGCAGGTTGCCTGAAGGGTCACTTGGAAGAAGAGGTCACAGGTCTTCCCTTCGGGGAAGCCTTGAAGCCACTCACCCACTCCTTCACACATCTCTGGCCAGCGATGACAGGAGTAGCTAGTCCTCGATTCGTCAGTGCAAACAGACGTCTTAGCTGTTCAGCTAAAGTTCCAGGGTTCTGTTGCTTCCCTTAAGAAGGACAGGGACAGCGGTGGTGGCACACGCCTTTATAATCCCAGCATTTGGGAGGCAGAGGCAGGTAGATTTCTGAGTTCAAGGCCAGCCTGGTCTACAGAGTGAGTTCCAGGACAGCCAAGGCTACACAGAGAAATCCTGTCTCGAAAAACCAAAAAAATAAAAATAAAAATAAAAGGACAGGAGCTGGGGAAGTGGCTTGGTGTGGGGGTGGTGGTGGTGGAAGGAGCACTTACTGCTCTTGCAGAGAACATTATATATATATATATATATATATATATATATATATATATATATATATATATATATAATGTATATATGTGTGTGTGGAGATATGTGTGTGTATACACACACATATATACATATATACATATACACATACACACACACACATATATATAAGAGAGAGAGAATCTTGTCTATCTTGTCATATATATATATATATATATATATATATATATATATATATATATAGAGAGAGAGAGAGAGAGAGAGAGAGAGAGAGAGAGTATCTTGTCTATCTTGTCTCTGCCATGGCTGGTCAATGAAGGCTTCTTTGAAAAGAATTGTTGAATGATTGTCCAACTGACCCAAAGGAGGGAGCCATGCAAGGTTCTGGGAGGAGAGCATTCCCAACAGAAATCAGCCAGGGCTCAATGTCTGTGAAGAGGAAGGAAGTTTGGAGCCTTGGAAGGAAAGCCGGCTCCAGTAATGCCTGGGTCTCCATGACGTGATGGGTTACCTGACTCATGCGCAGGGCACTAAGGCGCCAGTCACACCTTCTCCACTGGCTTTGCCTAAGCCGACTCACACAGACACCCCCTGGCCTACTGACCTACATTTGCTCTTGCAAATGTTTCCTCTCTACACAAGATACCCAGCAGAGGGTTCTGCATGTCAAGTCCAAATTGCCACAACCCTGTCATCTTCAGAGAGCCACACACTTTTCCATTAGTAGCCTGGAGGCTCCCAGGGCCCCCGCTGTGTGTAGAGAGAGCTTTTCTTCCAGCCCCCCAGGGTGGGGGTGGGGGTGGGGGCTTCTGCTTCTCAGCCTGCCATTGCTCCCACCAGGGAGGCTGAACTGATCTGAAATCCTTCAGAGCCACCTCGGGATCTCTGAGGTCTATTCCTGAGGCTCATATCTCCTCAGGGAGTCTCGCCCTGGGAGGCACTCTGCAAACCCAGCTGCAGCCCAGCTTCGCCTGCAAGTCTTGCTTCCCTGAAGGTGTCCCTGACCCTCCACCTACAGGTCCCATGCTGCCAAGGACAGCTGTGAACACAGCTCAACACAAAATCATAAGCTTACTTAACGCCATTGTAAGGATTCTTTCTGCAGTCTTGCTTTCTAATGTGATCACGCCTGAGCTCTGTTAATGACAACCTCCTGGTGTCATGTCAGAAGGTTACAGGTGCCTGCTGGGGGAACTGCTCAGCTGCACAGGTCAAGAACAAGAGCAATGCATGCAGATCCCAGCCTGGCTGGTCATGCAATGCTTTGTCCTCTTGGGCCAGGCTCTTGGCTCCTCCCGTTTGTATGTCTTCATTTGCTCTAACAAGAATTCCCAGCACAAAGGATTCTGGGAGATTAGGGGCTTGGGGTACCTGGCACAGATGTTCAGCCTTAGAGAATCATGTTATTCTACCAACCACTTCTTTTCTACAGTCAGTTCTGCTACAGCCTCTCCCACGGCCTTCTGCAAGCCCACGAAGTCTGGGCAAGGTTTCCCTCAGTCGTCATTCCATTACAAGCCTGCCCGTGACCTGTGACATGACCACCTTCCTTCTTTGTTCATTGCATCTGATCTCTTGGTCTGTTTCCGGCCATTCATCTTTCCTCCCTGTATGTCTCACACTCCTGGCCAGGTGTGGTGGTACAGGTGGGTCACCCCAACTCTGGAGGGGTGACAGTAGAAGGAAGACTTCTTTGCTGACCTTACTCACACAGTTAGACCTTGCTTAATGCACTCCTACCACAGGGCCTTTGCACGTCCATCTAAGAGGGAGCCATCCAGGGGTAGAGTACTTTCCGAGCACCCATGAGGTTCGAACCTGGCAAAACAAAACAGCACTGTCACTTCAAAATGGAGATGCCTGTCAATCTCTTCCAGAGTCCTGAGTGCTGGGACACCCCCCTGCAAGGTGGAGGGAGGCTAGGTCCCCTCCAGCTGTGGGGGGTTTGTAGCTGCCAGATCACAACTGAGCCAATCCTCGGGCTCCTGCTTGGTTTGGAACAGCTTTCTCTTGCTGTAGCTGGGGACCATGCTGCCGAGCCATCCCAGAACCACAACCCCCAGGGACTGGGCTGGGATCTCTACAGTCAGAGGTATAACTCAGCTCATCTTGCTGCCCAGACCTGCCTCTCTCTTCCTCTTCCCTTGGCTTGAACCAAAAGGCATTTTCCAGTAAATTTTTCCATAACCCCAAAGGACGCCAGAGAGGATGGTAAACATGGGAATTAAATTATGAAGGCATTGTGTCCAATAGATCACACTGGCAAGGAGACAGAGTCAGGGCCAAATCCAGAGTTCAGGCCCTGAGGCTGAACAATGTAACATTTCAATGGAAGCCCTCATCCTGTCTCCCTCTCTGGAGCATCTTTGTGAAGCTACCTGGGTTACTTCCCTAAGAGGACTAAGCCTCTGATGAAGGGCTTATTGCCCTTGGGCTGCAAAGCTCTGCCTAGGTCTTGGGGGCCAAAGGAATGCACTCAGTCAGTACATTTGGTGAATGGGACCATGAGTGGTTTTTTGGATGGATGAGTGGATGGATGGATGTGTGGATGAATGGATGGATGATGGATGGATGATGGATGGATGGGTGGATGGATAGATGGATGTGTGGATGGATAGATGAATAGGTGGATGGATGGGTGAGTGGGTAGATGGATGGATGGGTGGATGGGTGGTGGATGGATGGATGGGTGGGTGGATAAGTGGATAGATGGGTACATGGATGGATGGGAACCCTTTGCACTCCACTATGTGTTCATTTCACTGTACCTATAGAAGGATCCAACATCTTCCTCTTTCCCTTCCTGGGGCCCAACCCATGAAGCCACTGACCTTGTAAGGGTAGAAATCCTGTCATAGTCATCACTACAGTCACACAATGACACACAAGTACAGGTTCTCATCTGTAGACCCAGAAGAGGTCCAGCCCTGCAGGCCACAGGTTCAGGATCTGGGGAACTTCAGAGTTCAGCCTAACTGAGGTGTTTAACCCAAGTGTGTGGGAGACCAAGATGGAAACAGGGCTCAGGAGTAGGAGTCCGAAAGATGTCCTTTCTTCACTGGTGGAAAATAATAACAGGAGCTGGATAGAGGCACTATGTGTACATGTGTGTAATATGTGTTTAGATTAGTACATAGGTGTGCATGCTTGTATGTGCACAGGTATGCATGCTTGTATGTTCATAGGTGTGCATGCTTGTATGTGCATAGGTGTGCATGCTTGTATGTGCATAGGTGTGCATGCTTGTATGTGCACAGGTGTGCATGCTTGCTTGTATGTGCACAGGTGGAGGCCAGAGGCCCCCGTCCATTGTTCAGAAGTCTCAGAATGAACCTGATGCTCTCTGATCGGCAAGGCTGACCGACTGGCCAGTGGCTGCCAGCTGCCACCTGTCTGTTCTTCCCGCTCTGCGCTGGGGCTACAGATATATGCCAATGTACTGTGTTACTTATGAGGGTGCAAGGATTCAAACTCAGGCCCCCATGCTTGAGTGACAAGCACTTTACCCACTGAGTTATCTTGCTAGCCCTAAGGGGTATCCCTGATCCACTAAAGCAGCGCACACCTGCAGAGTCCTCAGGGACACACAGCAAGTCTACTGCAATCGTGACGAGGTCCTGGCTTCTTCAATGTCTATCTGGAAATCTTTCTGTCCCCGCCCTCAAACTTTTTTTTTCTTTACTTTCTTCTGACATGACTTGACTTCGAACTCAGTACCTTAGGAGTGTTAGACAAGTGCTCTAACCACCCAGTTACAGTCAAGCCCCACCTTTATTTTAGGAGACAGTCCATCAGACCATTGAACACCCAGCTCTCCCAGCAGTGTGCACACACAGAGTCAGTCCCCCTCGTTTCTTCTATGGGCAATGCCCATACACACCTCACATGCCATGGTATTGACCACTGAACCATGTTCATGGCAGAACCCGTAGGAGTCCATCATTGATACATCGGCCTTTCATAAAAAGGCAGCCAGCATGGAAGGAGTTGGACCCTGAGACCTCCGAGGAGTAGCAAGAGGATCAATGTCCATTCCAGTTTGGAGAACTCCCCTCCCCCCAGCCGCCAACGTAGCTGCTCTCTGTACAGACACAGAAGCATTCACACCCAGCCTCCCTCTGCCCTCCCCCACCCCAGGGGACAAAAGGAGACTATGTGACTAGAAGGTTCTGGAAAACTAGTCTGGCCTAGTGACAGCAAGACACAGTTAAGACACAGCAAGAAAAACTAGTTCTACAGGCTGCCCCGTGGCTGGTCATCCTCCTGCCCAACCTTAGCTCAGCCACAGAAAGATAATGGCTCAATGCCCAGTCTGGGGGAACAGGTCAGGTAGAGTTCACTCCATGTGTTGCAGAGTGGCTGCAGACTTCAGACACTTTTGGATTTTCTATTCCTTTTTACTATGTATCACTTAGCTCCTTGGAGACTCAGTTCCCCTAGCTAAGAGTGATAGTAGCAACTAACCAGTACCCCGGAGCTCTTGTCTCTAGCTGCATATGTATCGAAAGATGGCCTAGTCGGCCATCACTGCAAAGAGAGGCCCATTGGACTTGCAAACTTTATATACCCCAGTACAGGGGAACGCCAGGGCCAAAAAAATGGGAATGGGTGGGTAGGGAAGTGGTGGGGAGGGTATGGGGGACTTTTGGGATAGCATTGGAAATGTAATTGAGGAAAATATGTAATAAAAAAATATATATATATAAAAGAGTGATAGTAGCGTATGGCCCTCCGAGTTGCTTTTCAGGATTGAGAGAGGCAGGAAGCATAAAGACCAGCTATGATTTCCTTGCTTGTATTTGATGATGTTTTTCATTACTCAAAAGGAGCAACTTCCGGAGTCATGGGATGGGGGGGGGCATAACCGGGGACCCCAACAGCCAAGAGCCTGGGCATGTGGGATTGCCCACCACTAATCCTGGCAGGGTTCTGCTTTAAGCATGTAGGCAAGGGGGGAACACCTAATTCCCTGCTCACCTCACAGGTTGGGAGGTGAAGACATATGGAACAGAAGTCAACTGATGTCCAACATGCACGGCTTTACTGAGACAGAATCCCACCTTTTACTTTTGAGGGTGATCTTGAATTTGGGGATTTCCAATCTTCAGATCTCCTCAGCCCTGGTAGGAGCACTTGGCTTTGCTATTTGTATGCGTGCTTGTGTGCTTGTGTGCGTGTGAGAGTGTGTGTGTGTGTGTGTGTGTGTGTGTGTGTGTGTGTGTAGCCATCAGTCCAAGTATAGGTCTTGGGGAGCTGTCCCCCTTGCGTATTTGTGTCAGAGTCTCACTGGGACCTGGGAATTGCCGACCAGCCTAGACTAGCAAGCCAGCCCTGTCTCTGCTTTCCCACTGCAGGGAATGCTGGTGTACAGTTCCACGCCCAGCTCTTCCATGGGTGCTGGGGATCAAAGCCAGTTCTTCACACTCACGTGGCAAGCACATCACCAGCTGAGCCACCTCCCCTGCCTCTTCTCTTTGGTTCTTGGCCTTCTCTGACACCCAACTCTGCACATCTGCTTTGCCCCTCTCACGTTCTGTATGGCTTTTAGAAAGAACAAGTAGCTGAACTCAGAGATCCCAGAAGGCTTTACCCTTTCATGTCATTGGTCCTTGGCACAGACACTCATGCTCACCCTGGTGTGCCTGCCGCTGCTACTCTGGCTCCTACCTTGGAGCCTTTGTGCAAGCTGGGCCCCTTTCAGGATCCTCCCCTCCCCTCCCCTCCCTGCTACTTCCCCCACGATGTCTGGGCAGAGCAATGACCCTTTTCCCAGAGTCAGGGCCAGGTGTTCCCATTGTCTGTGGCCTTCCCATCCTCCCTCTGGGTCCCGGTTCTGGGGACACAGGCGCACATCCTTTCAAGAACAAAAAGGATCCTAGAAACTCTGTACTGGGCTCTTCACGCCCCGATGGCCAGCGTGATTGTTAAAGGGTTTCTTGGTCTGGCCTCAGTCCCTCGTTTGTTTATTCGGCAAACATTTATCAAATACCAGCTAGGAGTCAGGCCCTGCCTGCGGGCACAGCCTGCCTGGCTTTGTGTCACTTCCTCTGCCTGGCTTTGTCTCTGCTCTTCCTGGAGAAGGCACCTGAGAGAAGGAGCCCTCGGGAGGACAGGAGTTTGCATGAGCCCCCAACTCCTCCACCTCCTAGGGAGAATCAGGCTGTATCTCTTTGCTCTTAGGTTTTTCCCTTTGTGAAGCTAGGAAGTGCCTATCTAGTGGATGGGGCAGATCTATCCTAGAGCACGTGGGGACATGGGGACTTCCTGCAAGTGAGGCCTTCAGGGTCCTGGAGCAATGGTCCTGGCAGTCGCACTGGCTTGGGGCAAGCCACCTCTTTGTGTGGGCTCCTCTCTCACCAACAGTACCAGGGTTGGGCTATCTGAAGTCTCTCCAGCTTGGAGAAGCTCTGACTCTGAGGATAGCCAGCTGCCTTGGTACAGTGACAGGCAGGCACACAGGCACCAGGGATGGACTTTCCCTGAGCTCTTCTACGATGCCACAGATAAAAAGCATGACCTTAGAAGACACTGTCAGACAGGCAGTGTGTCTCCCACCACCCAGATGTCCACGAAAGGAGAACGCCCAGCAGACAGCCGCGAGCGTAAGCTGAGGTGCCATCTTTACACTACAAAATGTGAAGCGATTAAAACTTGGGACCCAGACAAACTCATCATAAGTAGTCTCCACCCCAGGCAGTGTCGGGGGGCCTTGAAGGAGGGATAGCAGTTTAGACTCTCTTCTCTCCCTGTGGAGCTGTTATTTCTCTGGTTTCCCTCCAACTCTTGATAACTCGCTGAGGGGACCACCAGACCTTGTACTTTCTGGAATGTTCCAAGCAAAAGAATTACTTCCCTGGCGCTCTCTCTCTCTCTCTCTCTCTCTCTCTCTCTCTCTCTCTCTCTCTCTCTCTCTCTCTCTCGTGTATGTCTGTGTTCATGTATGCATTCTGATATGTATGCGCATGTGTGTGGAGGCCAATGTTGGCTTCAGGTGTCTTCTCGGTTGCTAGTTGCTCTCCGTCATAGCTTTTGTGACATGACTTCTTACTGAACCTGAAGTCCCCTTGATTAGCTATGATGGCTGGCTGAGATCCTCTTGGCCTCTCCAGCACTGAGATTTTGGGGTTTCACCCCTGGGCTTTGCTTTTCACGTGGGTTCTGGTGATCAAACTCCGATCCCCAGGCTCACAGGGCAAGCATCTCACAGACTGAGCCATCTCCTCGGTCTCCTCCCTTGGTCCTCATCTTCACCTTTCTTGCTTCAGGTGCCACTGTTTGCTTGGTTCCATGTCGTTCCACACAGTTAGAAATGAATTCTAATCGCTGCTACATGGGCCCATTAACCTGAGTCTCCTGCCTCAGAGCCTTTGTGTAAACAGACTTTGGTTTGGAAGGGGCCTCATGCATCCCTTAAAACCCAGTTCCCAGAACACCTCACCCTCACCCCCCCACCAAAAAAAAAGAATTTCACACCAATCCAGACACTTCTGCTGCCACCAAGGTCAAGGCTTCACTGCCTAAGTCAATAGTAGACTATTTTCAAGGCAGTCTCTGGACTGGGAGTCCAGGGGAGACTAACCTATTACCAGGGCAGGAGAAAGACAGACAGACAGACAGATTGATTGACAGAGAGACAGAGAGGAAAGGAGAGAACGCAAGGGTTGCTCCCTTCCTGGACTCAAGCATCTGGTTATTTCTGCTCTCAGGCTGTGACTCAACCAAACACCTCGTTTCCAGCTGCAAAGAAGCCTGGGAAATATACTATTTTTTTCTGGTTGTCCAGGAAAATCCAACAGAGCCATAACAGAATGGACAGTTGTCCTATGTCTGCGCCAGGGCTGGTACAAGGATTGACCAACAAAGGCTGTGAAGTCCTGAGCTCAGGGCCTGACACATAGTAGGTGTTCAACAAAGCTCACTTTAACCTCTTCACCAGTACCTGACCCCCAGGGGACCAGGTCCACCTGCAGCTGGCTGCCTCCTGACTGAGTTCAGGGCTCTGCTGTCTCGCACAGGCCCAGCTTCTAGACTGTTCTGTTGATGCCTCCCCAGGCCCTCCACAGGATGCAGGAGCCTCAAAGTCACCTTATCCTTAACTCTTTGCAGCAGTAACAGTTAGAGGCAAGTCTCTCTGACCCCATTTTAGAGAAAGCAAGGCCCAGAGGTCATTAATGTAGTGCTTCCAAACTTATTTGGCCTTTTCTTGCAGAAAGAAATTCCAAAATTCATACTTCACCCTCCTTAGGTGCCCGTCTGATATGGGTTTCTTAAGAGTCCAGTGTGTGCCTGCCTTTAGCACAGGGCAAGAGCCTTCCCTAATTGCTCCAGAAACTTCCACGAGCCAGCATCTTTCTGGCCATGTCCCAACCCCCCAGGACACTCAGAGTGGCTGGTGGCTGGTGGCTGGGTCTGGGTAGAGAACTCTTGCCCTGGTGCGAGGCAAAACCTAAGGACAAAACCCAGTTTCAAACTTGGGTTTTGCAAATATGAGCTGAACAGCAGAGATCTGGGGAGGAGCTCTTGAGCAGAGAGAGCTGGCCCGTGTGGTGGCGGGGACAAAGGGACGGTAAACAGATGAGCTTGGCTGAAGCAGAACGGGTGTTTGGAGACAGTGACAAATGAGGCCAGGACATCACAGGGACTGGGCAGAACGGGCCAGCCATTTAGATTTGAGTGGAGAGGCTTTGGGGAGCCCCAGGATGGTCTGCAGCCAGCCTGTGGCAGAAAAGCTATGTTAGAGCCGAAGAGAGATGTTCTGGAAGGTCTGGGAGGAGAGCCAGGCACAGGGAGCTCTCTACAGCCGACCATCATGGCAGGGTTGGAGGCAGTAGGGACATTGTAGAGGAGGGACAGTCACTGGATTGGGTGTGACAGCAGCCTGTGCCTTCAACCCAGGTTCAGCCACCTGCCCGTGACAAGCCAAGTGAAGCAACCAAATTAATATTAGAAACAGAAAACAGAGATTATTCAATGTGGCCATGTCGGGAAGAAGGACAGACATTCGGTAACATCCCTGCATCCATCTCTGGGGTCTAGGTGTGAGGCCAATGTTTAAAAGCCTGGTTGCTTTCTAGAGGGACCTCAATCAGTTCCCAGTGTCCACATCAGGCAGCTCTCAGCCATATGTAATGTAACTCCAGCTTCAGGGGACCCAACCTTCCTGGCCTCTGAAGGCCACTGCACTCTCATGCACATAAAAACACATGTGTTGACACGTAATTAAAAATAAGAAAAATAGGGGCTGGAGTGATTGCTCGATGGCTAAGAGTAACAGCTACTCTTCCAGAAGACAAATGTTCGGTTCCCAGCTCACAACCACCTGGAACTCCAGTTCCAGGCAGTCCGACGCTCTCTTCTGGGTTCCACAGTCACCAGGCAAGCATTTGCACGTGACATGGCACACACACACACATACACATAGGGGAAACACCTATGAACTGAAAATAAATGACTAAAAAGTAAGAATAAGTAAATCTAAAAGCACATAAACAGGTACAAGAACTCAAATATCAAGGAGCCACTGTCTCAGGATGTACAGTCTCCAGTTTGTACAGCTGATTTTTCAAGGTCATGGTGGCTCAGGCATCTATCTAGGTGCTTCTGGGTCCTCCACGGAATCCTGCAGGGTCTAATATGAAGATTTTGGCTTTGTGGGACTACGGTGGGGCCCAAGTCCCAGCAAGCTAATCAGCTCTTAGGCCACACTGTTTGGGGCAAATGTGGAGAATTTCTCAAGAATGGCCTAAGGGATGGCTTACTTAGTGGCAGTCTAGGTACATCAGCAGCCTGGTAAAGCTGTTGGGGGCTGGAGGAGTGATGCCTGCAGCTTTTCCAAGCCCAGAGCTAGGATGGCTTAAGGAGCCCAATGAACGGTGCTCAGGCTACTGTGTTAGTGCGACTGTGGGCTTGGGGCCCACAGTAAAGGGGGATCCTGGCCAGGTAGGAAGGCATCACTGGCTCATACTCCCACCTCAGGGTTTGTCCTGCCTTCACCTTTTCCCACCCCAGGAAGAAAACACCAGGAGACGGGCTGCCATCTCCTACGGCAAGCACAAATCACGTCACGTACAATTTCCAAGTCAAATTCATAGGCACACCTCAACCTGCCCTTATTTCATTTTCTAAACAGCACAGCCCTTCATGCCAAGCTTTTGAAACACTTCCCGGGCATCCTTTTGCCAGCTGCAGTGTCCTTTGCCTTCTCCAGAGTCCTGTCTCTGACCTGTGCTCACCTGGGACATAAGCAGCCCATGGTCCATGGTCTGTATAGATGAAGGGTCGGAGATCAAAGAGAAGACTAACCTCCACATGACACCGTGAATGAGGAACCATCCTTGCCTCCTAGGAGCCTCAACATCTTCATCATGAAAATGGGTTGATAGGTCCTGGGTTGATGGCTCAGTTGGCACAGGGCTTATTGAGCAAGCACGTGGACCTGAATTCAGATCCTCACCGCCCATGTAAAAATCCCCGCGTGGTGGCCTGGTCCTGTAATCCCAGGGCTTTGTAATCTCTGGGGAAGCAGAGACAGGAGGTCCCCAGGGTCTCACTGGCCAGCCAGCCTAGTTGAATCAGCAAGCTCCAGGTCCAGTGAGAAACCCTGCCTCAAAAATAAATAAATAAATAAATAAATAAATAAATAAATAATGTGGAGACTGAGGAAGAAAACAGACTTTGATTCCTGGGGGCTCTGAATGTTTATGCACGCACAGACACACAGACACACACACACACAGACACACACACAGAGACAGAGACAGAGACAGAGACAGACAGACAGACAGACAGACAGACAGCACTGTAAGTTTTCCACTGTGATCAGACGGTGAACAGCCACTACTCTGACCCCCATGTCATCTGACTTATGTCCCCTGACCCTACACAGCCCCCAACGGTTATGAACCATCTCCCCAGCACTGCCTCCTCCTGTCCTACCTAGGGTATGTCTAGCTCAGGAGCCACTGAATGTATGCAAGTGAATGTGGGTGAGTAAGTGTGGGATGGTGTGTGGCAATGTGAGATATAATGGGTCATAGTGTACGAGTGTGTGTGAGACCAGTTGTGTGTGATTGTGTGCATGATTTTCCATGTGGGGGTGTCGGTATATGAGAAAAAGGTGTGAGAGAGTATTGTGTGAATTCACATGTACATAAGTGTGAGAGTGTGGTTGTGTGGGAGTGCATGAGTGTGTCAGAGTACATCAGTAGTAAGCGTGATGTGAGTGTGTACGATTGTGTAAGTGTGAATGACTGTAATTTTATGTAGTTCTGTTGAGTGTGCTTGTTGGAGAGACTATGCATATGTTTGAGTGTGAGAACATGTGTGTCACTGTGTATGTGTAAATTCATGTCACTGTGTGTGTAAGTGTATGAGACTATGTGTGAATACATTGAAGACAGTGTGTATGAATGTGTGTAGAGGTGAGTTGGTGTGTGAATTTGGGCATACTGTGTGTCACTGTGGTCGTGTGTTGGCTTTTGACTCTGTGTGTGTGTGTGTGTGTGTGTGTATGTGTGTGTGATCTTATGCACCTGTGAGAATTTTGTGTGTTAGTGTGACTATAATCACGTGTGAGCCCCTGTGTGAGAGAGTCTGAGAGTAGAATGTGTGAGTCTGTATGAGTGCAATTATAAGTGTGTGATTGTGTTTGGTGATGTGTGTGCATGTGTGAGTATGTGTATATGAATATTCATGTATTTGAGGGTATTTGCCTGAATATGGATATGAATTTGTGAGTATGTATGAAGGTGAGTATGTGTGTGTGTGCACGTACACTCTCGCACATGTGCTAGTGTGAATGTTGAATGTTTGTGTGAGAGATGTTTGAATGTATGAGTGTATAAGTCTGTAAGCATGTGAGTTTAAGCCTTAACATGTGTGAATGGTGTGTGGCTGAGTGTGAGTTTGTGTGTGTGCAAATGTTTGACTGTATGAGGGTGTGAGAGTATGGTTGCGTGCCTGTGTTCTGAGACAGCCTCACCATGTAATCTAGGCTGGCTTTGAAAGCACCTGATTCTGCCTCCGTAGTGCTGGGATTCCTAGAGTGAATCCCTAAACCTGGTCCATTTCAGCATCTCAAGACCCAGGCAGGGCACTGGGTGCAAGGCCCTGGGTTCAGTTCCCAGTCCTCAAAACTGACCAATGAGGAAACATGGTGGGCAGGCCAGGCTGTATCCTGCAGTTGGGGAGCCATTCTGGAACACAGAGTACCCACGGCCCAGCTCATGGCCAGATGAGCTTGTCCCCAAGATACACCCCGTGTGCGTGTGGAAACCAAAACCACCACAGAAGTGGCTGGGCATCTTCCTAGTGAGTCGGAGGCTCCAGCCCAGCCTGCCCAGCCTGAATTTCAGTGCCTGCTGACAGAGCAGACTACACTCTCTAGGCTTCAGTCTCCCCAACAGTCAAACCAGGAGAAACTCATTTCTGATCTTTGCGTACCTTCCCTCATGGATACTGGTACACCAAGGCACACTTTTGAGCAGTAAGAAGGCACAGTCTGCCCCATGGAAGCATTTGTGCATTAAAGGGGCACAAGTCTTCCTTGTCTCTCCAGTGTTCCCCCTCCTTGCTCTCTACACCCACCCTCCTCAGCCTTGGCCTCTCTATTCAGCATCTCGGTCTCTTGTGGTTGTCACCATGGGTAGAAGAAACCCTACTTTGGGATGCTGAGGGTCCAGCGAGGGTCCCTCCAAATGCAAATCTGACCACCCAGCATGGCATCCATCTAGGGCTCTGCCTTCCTCTGGGACCACCACGAGAATTCTCCGATTATCCTGCCTGAGCACGCAGGAGACCAGATTGGTGTTGGGCAGGCACATTCAACAGACGCCCAATATAGGCTTTCAATTATCTTTTAATTTCGTTTCTATCTTCATTTGTTTATTTCAGTTTCATTTAAACAGAGACTTTTCAAAAGAACCTGTAATTTATGGCATGTAGGTAGCATTTGTTCACCTGCAGATGTAATGAGACCTGGGCTGGAGCCTAAGCTAGAATCCTAATACTCTGCCATGGAGACACTGCCTGCCCCCAGGGACCGCAGTCTGTCTTCTTCACTTCTCTGGATGAATCCTGACTTCTGATCTTTCAGCTTTGCAACAGTAAGCTTCCCCCTCCATGCTCTGACCTTCCTGGAAACCCCCCCAGAGTAGACACTCCCTCTCCACTTGAGGACCACAAACTCCCTTCCCTTGGCTGCATTCTCTGCTCTGGTGGCCTCCCTGTAACAGAGGAAGGATAAAGCCACATTTCAAACATTAACATGCAGACTCTTGAGAGGTGGAGACCTCCGTTTTAGGGTTCCCAGAAGGGTCTGTGAGCATCAGCTGTGCCCAGCAGCCCACCTGACTCAGCTGACATCCTCTCCCTTACTGGCTCCAGCCCATATTATCCAGGTCGACTAGGAATCAGTCCTGCAGTTCTTGTTCAGGGCCTTTGGTTATAAGCAAGTAGTAAGGATTGGGAGAAGGGCGGAAAGAAGAGACTGGGGAAGGGGAAGCTGGTTTGAAAGGACGAGGAGCTCAGGAAGGCGGCCGTGGAAGGGGCCTGTCTTAGTCAGGGTTTCTATTCCTGCATAAACATCATGACCAAGAAGCAAGTTGCTGTTCATCACCAAGGAAGTTAGGACTGGAACTCAAGCAGGTCAGGAAGCAGGAGCTGATGCAGAGTCATGGAGGGATGTTCTTTACTGGTTTGCTTCCCTTGGCTTGCTCAGCCTGCTTTCTTATAGAACTAAGACTACCAGCCCAGAGATGGTCCCACCCACAAGGGGCCTTTCTCCCTTGATCACTAATTGAGAAAATGCCTTACAGTTGGATCTCATGGAGGCATTTCCTCAACTGAAGCTCCTTTCTCTGTGATAACTCCAGCTGTGTCAACTTGACACAAAACTAGCCAGTACAGGGCCCAGGGAGGCTTCGAGTTTGACTGGACCTAGACGGCTGGAAAGATCCCCACCAGCAAAGATAAGGAGGCCTGGCCTGCAGGAGTCAACAAAGTAGGGCACACTAGACTGCCACATGCAGAAGAGTAAACTGAGGCTGTTGGGTGGAGGCTCACACACATAAGGACCTCCTAAGGGGATCCCAGGAGGCCAGCAAGATGGCACTCCAGCCAAGCAAGGCGACCTGAGTTCAACCCTCAGGATTTACACAGCAGAAGAGGAGAACAGAATCCTTGGGCTGTCCTCTGATGTCACATGTGCCTATGTGTATGTACCCACACATGCACTTGCACACACACACACACACACACACACACACACAAACATAACAAAAGAGTTTTGAGTTTTCCCAAGGCCAGAACCCTCAGAACCAAGTTCCTGGGCCTTCAAATTGGATCATTCTTTCACTTTGCAACCCAAAGACAACCTTTAAAAAGTGGAGCGTGTGTGTTGGGCATCTCGGCAGCTGAGGACCTGAATCCTGGGCACAGATGGAGGCTTACCCAAAGCAGTCCTGGGCCACCACTCTGGCTCAGTGACTTTACCTCCCTTAAAACTGTGACCTCAGCACCCACCCTTGAGAACCAGTAAAAGACCTGCACATGGGGGAGATAAAAAACAGCCAAGCCTTGCTGAGCTTTAGCGACGACATGGGGCTTCATGCACGTTGACTTCTCTACCTGATGAGCTAATGATGCGGTCACCCTCTGTCTCTCGCCACTTTTCAGGCGGGCACAGAGAAGTAAAGTTACTTGCCCAAGGTCACACAGCTGGTGAACGGCAGACTTGGGTTTGGGGTCCACAGTGCTGATGTGGGTTGGGGGTTGTGAGGAGTGAGTCACTCCTCCACAGGCCTCTTTTCCTATGAGGTTGGCTCATCATGAAGAGGAGTCAGGGTCTCTAAGGTCTCATTTTGTCTGGGTGCTAAGGCCTTGTATTTCCTAGCTGCTTCAGCAAAGCTGGTTTCTCTCAACTTGTTGAGTAGAGGAGGAGGGCAGAGGCAGCCAAGGGCCCAGTCAGGTGGCTTGGCCGCCAGCCCAGGCCCAGCGTCCCCACTGTTTCATTGCTTGGCTGGTTAAAAGCTGACCCCTCAGTTAGGGCCAAGGCCATCCCCACACGCCTGTTAACTGTGGCTCCACCTGCCCCGGGAACCAAGGCAAAAGCTGCCCCAAGCTTCCAACCTAAGGATTTGCAAAAGAGAGAATAAACACCCTCACACACAGATCAACTGCACCGGCTTCTAGGCGTCTGGTGACAGTTCTGCTAAGAGATTCCTTCCTCTTTGAATCCCTGTTGGACACTCCCTCCCGCCAGGGGCTGCAGGTGACTGATCTGAAGCTTGGGCCCCTCCAGTCCGGACCCTCCCTCCTTTCAGGCAAGGATCCAAAGAGGCCAGCTGCAACCTTAGCCATCCCCTGCCCCATTGCCGCCTCAGTGGACTCAAAGTCACCTCTGCTCCAGCAACCGCTGGCCAGATCCGGCTAGGGACTCCCTCCCACTCCACAGCAGGATCCAGGAACTGGTCCCTATTGGGCAATCATTAATCGGATTCTTGGCATTCCCTGTCCCTGGCCAGCATGCTCCTCACTGGAGAAGGAGCAGAGGGCCAGGACTGGCATTTGGACATGCAGCTGCCCAGCAAGGTGGTGCTGTCCGCAGCTGCGCTGCTCCTAGTAACTGCGGCTTACAAACTCTACAAGTCCAGGCCTGCCCCAGTCGGGCAGGCAGGGAGAAACAACAAGGACCACAAAGCAGAAAATGAAACAGAGGGCTTGGGACAACTTGCCTTCCAGGAGGCTCCACCGGGGACCCTGCCAAGGGGTCGAAGACGCAGGAAGGCCAGCAAGGGGGCTGGGACCTCACTGGACTACAGCTTGGTGGATCCAGAAGACTCCTGCATCCTGGACATTTCCAGGTCTGAAGAGGCCACAAGAAAAGGCTCTGATGAAAGTCAGGGCAGGCAGTGTCCAGGCTCTCAGCAGGTGCCTCCTCCCTGTGGTGGCCAGGAAGCCGGAACAGATGTTACAGGTAAGCCCAACCCTCCCCACCTCCCTCATTCGGGCTGTGAACCCAGGAGCTCCTCAGGCAGACTTGTGCCAGGAGTGGGTGGCAGCTGTGTGGGTGACAAGCTCTCTCCATGGCCAGACAGCAGACCCCCAGAGGAAACAGGATCTGGGGACCCGGAAGCCCCCAACGGTTGGACTGATCTTACACTGGTCAATGGTGACATGAACCAGAGTTGGGTCTTCACACACATGACAGGGGTCAGCAGGGGAGAGGCCGGGGTCCTCCAGGCTGCTGCAGACATGGGCTTGGCCACGCAGCAGCAGGAAGGAGCCACCAACACCTCCCATACCTTCTCATCTGTGGCCCGGATCCAGATGGAGGAGAATATTATACAAAAGGCAGAGGGACCAGGGCTGAAGGGCAGAGTATATGACTACTTCGTGGAGTCCATGTCGAAGGCTGTCTCCAGGCCAGTTCCCTGCCCAGCAGCTCTGGCTGATGCTCCATCCCCTGGGCCTGGACCAGAGCCCCTTGTCACCGGAGCAGCCTCCAGAGATGAAGCCGCTAACACAGCCGGTGGTGGTGCATCTGAAGCAGCATCCCTGCAGCCTGTGGCATCCCCGTCTGCACCAGGCTTCAGCAGAAAGGTGAGTCTTCTGCAGATCGCTGAGAACCCAGAGCTCCAACTGCAGCCTGAAGGCTTCAGGATGCCTCTTCCTGCCCACCTGGACCAGAGAGCCCAACTCAGCTCAGCCTGCAGCCACGGGGAGCCCCACGTGCAGCTTGTAGCTGGGACCAATTTCTTCCACATCCCGCTCACCCCGGCTTCAGCTCTGGATGTCCGCCTGGACCTGGGCAACTGCTACGAGATGCTGACCTTGGCCAAGAGGCAGGGCCTAGAGGCCCTGAAGGAGGCAGCCTACAAGGTATTGAGTGATAACTACCTTCAGGTCCTCCGAAGCCCAGACATCTACGGGGGCCTGAGCGGAGCAGAGCGGGAGCTGATCCTCCAGCGAAGGTTCCGTGGCCACAAGCGCCTGGTGGTGGCAGACATGTGTCCCCAGGATGATAGTGGCCGCCTCTGTTGCTATGACAATGTGCAGGATGCTTGGCACCCACTGGCCCAGCTGCCCCCAGAAGCCATGTCCCGGGGTTGTGCACTCTGTACCCTATTCAATTATCTGTTTGTGGTGTCTGGCTGCCAGGGACCTGGGGGCCAACCCTCCAACCGCGTCTTCTGCTACAACCCCCTGACAGCAATCTGGAGTGAGGTGTGCCCACTGAACCAGGCTCGGCCTCACTGCCGGCTGGTGGCCCTGGAGGGGCACCTCTATGCCATTGGAGGTGAGTGTCTGAATACAGTGGAGCGTTATGACCCTCGCCTGGACCGCTGGACCTTTGCCCCGCCTCTCCCAAACGATACATTTGCCCTGGCACACACAGCCACGGTGTGCGCCAATGAGATCTTTGTCACCGGGGGCAGCCTGCGCTACTTGCTGCTCCGATTCTCGACCCAGGAACAGCGTTGGTGGGCCGGCCCCACCGGGGGCAGCAAGGACCGCACGGCCGAGATGGTGGCTGTGAATGGCTTTCTCTACCGTTTTGACCTCAACCGCAGCCTGGGCATCAGCGTGTACCGCTGCAGTGCCAGCACCCGGCTCTGGTATGAGTGTGCCACGTACCGCTTACCTTACCCTGATGCCTTCCAGTGCGCCGTTGTGGATGACCATATCTATTGTGTGGGACGCAGGCGCATGCTCTGCTTCCTGGCGGATCACATCTCACCCAGGTTTGTGTCTAAGGAATTAAAGGGTTTCCCTTCTGCACGGGGCACCCTTCTGCCTGCCGTCTTGACCTTGCCTGTCCCTGATGTGCCTCAGACCCCTGTCTAGCAGTCCCTCAGCTGGGCCCCATCAGGATTCAGAGAAACCCCCTGCCTATCACTCTGGGTAAGAAGCAAGCAGGACCATGACAGGCCGTGGAGTGGAAAGTGATCTCTCCTCCACCACAGGCTATGGGGCCTTGGAGGATTCTTGAAAAGCCACATTACAGGCCTGCCACAACATCGAAGCCGGAGCCTAGCATTCCATGACAGCTGGAGTCCCACAACTTCGTGAGTGACTGACCCAGCACTGTGATTCAAGTCAGGATTCCTGGTGGGGGCTGTTTCAGGATCCCACAGAAATGAAGGGTTACAGTCTTCTCCCAATCACAGTTCCAGGGGCCAGGGTACCTCCAGACGATTTCTCAAGCTGGTTGGTTTTCTGTGAGCTACCACAGACCACCTTCTTAAGCAATGGTCTCACCAATTCCTAAGCATTGAGGCCCACTTTAGAAGCTTCTAGAAGCACCTGGAGCACAGGTGGAAAGAACTGAAGGAGGGTTTGGGCAGGAGCAGGAAGCAGCTCAGGATAGCCCTGAGGTTTGGCCAGCAGGACAGGCACAGCTGAAGCTGAAGGCATCCACAGTAACGCTGTTTGAGAGCATATTGGCCAAGGCCCACTTTTTTTTTTTTTTTTGTTACCTCAAGTTCTGTGTGCTGGAAAGAGAAAGGCATCCATCTTGACAGGAGTTCTATTTGCATATTAATCATTGCACAATTGAGGTCTTGGGAGGCAGATGTGGTTCCAGGCTCCCTTTTCCGGCCCCTGCCATGCCCACAACCACCTGACCTCAATAGACTCCCCAGAGTTCAGAATCCTCTCTGCCTGGGCAGGGCAGCCACCATTCTTCAGCTCGTCCATGTGACCAGCTCTGTGTCTGGTGGCCGATGGCCATCTCATCTGCCTCGTTGGATGAGAAGGAACGAGGAAAGGCAGGTCTGGGATGGAGCCATGGAGTTGGAAGATTCTAGTGGAGCATCCAGGCCCCCAATCTTTTATATTGAAGGGAATCCAACTTCCAGGATGAAAGGCAGAGAGCCTGGTCCACCCTGTTACCCTGCCTACTAAGCCCTTGCTCCATTCTGAGGGAGACAAAGATATTGAGAGAAAAGTGATGATGCTCTAGAGATGAGCCAGGAGCCAGGGGGGTGCGAGTCACAATCGGGGCGGGGCCTGACAAGTGGACGGATGACAAAAACCTGGACACTGGCCCTATAAAAAAACCTTCCCAGATCCCAGGGGTGGCCATGCAGCTGTGAGAACTGAGGCTGGGGCACTTTGGGGAAGATTTGGGGTTAGGATGTAGAACAAGGAAGAGTTTTGACATGGAGATGAGAAGAGAGCATTTGTTGTACTGTACAAGGTGACTATTCCTGGCCAGAGGCCTAGAGGAAGAACCAGCTGAACACACTTGAAATTGAAAGCTGAGCAAGAAAGACTGTCTGAGCCAATGTCCCCTCCCCTCTGCCCCTTGCCTCCCCTACCAAAGTCATGTCACATTACTCACACATCAACCTCTGAGAAACATTGGGGTGGGGGAAATGGATGGCTTCAGTAAAATGACTCAAAGAGGACATTGCCAGGCGGAGGTGGGGCAAGGTGCTTTTGGGAGATACACCCAGCTTCCAGGCACAGGCTAGCCCGAAGATGAAACATGTTAAGGAAACTTCCAGAAGCCTGTGGCACACCAAAAGTAAGAACCAGGCAAGTGATTCCAGGGAAGTTGCAAAAAAGAAAAACAAACAAACAAAAACCCCAAAACCCTGTGTTTTGTGAATTGTGAATTGTGAGTGTGATCTTTATTGAAAGAAGGGGCGCTGAGACTAAGCTGTTGTACATCCCTTAGGCTCACGTGGCAGACATCACCAATCAATCCCTGATGAGCCCTTATAATGACCTCAGAACTGTTCAAAACAGAAGCCCCACAGTCATGGCCCGTAGGTTAGAGCTGGCATGTCGTTACTGGCTTGACGAGGAGCTGGTTTGGGGAGTGGAAGTGGTTATAGCAGAGCCAAGTAACCCAGGGAACCCAGCAGAGGCACGGTGGACAGAGTTCACTGGTGAGATGAACACGTGCAGTCTGTTTGGGCCAGGCTGGGCACTGCTCTTCCGGTGGGGGAGCAGCAGTGTCCCAGTGGAGGAGAACAAGCTGATTCATAGACCAATCACAGGCACAGAAAGCGATTGAACTCAGCATGCTTAACTGCTAAGGCAAGGGCAAAGCAAGCCCTGCAAGACAATCAGGCCTCCGAGAGGAAATGTATCGAAATGTATCAAAATGTATGGGAGGAGGGATCAGTTTGGAGATTCACCTAGAGGGAAGGGGAAGGGTTTTGCCACAAAGGCAAGGGGACAGGGCTGCTTCTGAGGAGGACAGTCTCAGGGTGGTAGAGGGATAGACCACTGATCTGGCTTTGTTCCCTGGGAGAGAAGCCGATTTGGTACACTTGGGGACAGTTACAAGGGAGTCACAGGTACCCTGTTCAAGTCTGCGGCTGTGGGCAGCCTGCTGGCTCAGAGTCTAATTCCCACTTGACTTTAGGAAACAGCCTACAGTCTGGGGACATCCTGGCCTCAGCCTCTGAGTAGCCTAAGCATCAGGGGGCTCTGAGGACCATCTGTCTTGCTTTTTTTCTAATAAGAGTTCTTACTGCTTTAGGGGAGGAAAGATGATGTGAGGGTTATTTTCCACTTTAAGCCTGTCTATGTCCCTTTATAGAAAAATAAATAGACAATTGGAAGATAGAGAAATGTATTTTAAAAAACTGTCAATTCTGCCACCCAAAGATGTCTCCTGAGGGGTGTGTGTCCCTGGGGTCTCTTTCTTCTGTTTGTAGGTTTTGTTTGGCTTGGTTTTTGCCCGGGTGTATTTGTGCTGAACATACAATTCTGTTGCTTCCTTCTGCACACAGCGTTTTTCAGAATAAGCATCCTCCCGTGTTATTACAAACCCTCGGTAAACATCATTTTCAAAAGGCACTGAATATTCCACCCACTGAATGGATCGCACTTTATTTAAACACGTTCCCCTCCTGTTGGGCCCGTGGATTCCCCCCACCCCTGTTGGTTTCTTTTTCTCTCATAAATAAAATAAATGGTCTTTGTTTCTCTTTCTTCTCTGAGGCCTCCTCCAAAACCAGAAAAGACAGACAGGTCTAGGTCCTATCTGGAGGTACGTGGTTGCCAAAACAGCCATAGCCGGTAACATTTACCAGGAACTGTAACTTGACCCATTTTGGACTGTCAGTCACACAGCTGACCTTGGTGATGCTCAACCAGAAAGTCAGAGCTGACTGGTGGGAGGGGCCGACCAGGCACGCTTCCTACAGAGCAGTCAGTGCGAGGACCCTGTCCCCGTTGTCCACACTTGCTAGTGCAACTCCTCACTACCCAAACAGCCCCATTTACAGGGGTGAAGACTGAGCTCGGAGAATTTAAGGAAATATCTTCCCCACAGGCAAATTTTAAAGAGTTTTTATTTAAAGTATGCTGGAGGGACTGGGGATGTAGCTCAGTTGGTAGAGTGCTAGCCTTGTAGGCATGAAGCCCTCCCTGGGTTACATCTCCAACATAGCCGAAACTGGGTGTGATGGTTCATATCTCTAACATTGGCATTTGGGAGGCAGAGACAGGAAGCTCAGAAATTCAAGGTCATCCTTGGCCTTATAGTCAGTGAGAGACCAGTTTCAAAACCCCAAAACAAACGTCGGAGTGTGCTGGAGGCCAGCTTCGCCTTGGCTTGATGCCAGCGTCACTCCTGGATCTTTTTTTTTCCTAACCCCAGTTTACCAATGCCAATCAATCATGCTCTGTTTATGAACCTTCAACTCAAAAGAGATGTTCTCCATTCTCTCCGTGCTTACGGCTGTAAAACGGGTCTGTCCCTGACAAACTCAAGCCGGTAGTGAGAGACCACGCTATCCTGGAGGGAGGGTCCAGCTGGAAGGGGCAAGGTCCCCCCTCCCCCACCCCAACTCACTTGCCCAGTGTCTTGTCTTGGCCTCTCAAAAGCCAGACTGTCTGTGCTTTAAGCTACAATGGCCCTTTCTGGTCTGAGAAAGTTTGAGGTTTCTCCAGATGAAAGCTAGTCCTATTTTAGATCATCTGAGTTTTAGAAGTGCAAGCATATGCAGGGAGGGGGAGGTCAGGACTGGCCTGCTCACTGATTGGTGGTTTCCCAGGTCAGAAGGCCGCCATCTTCCTTAGAGCTTGACTTAGAGCTCAGAAGGACATTGGAAATCAGCAGGCGGCCTGGAAAGCCTACAGCTCCAAGGGGAGGGGCACCTTCCCCTTACAGGGTAGGAGTAAGGAGAGCAATCCTGGCCTGGTGAGACCCAGACACAGGCTTCCTCTGCTTCCTGCCTTTGTCAGCCTTACCTGGAAGAGCCCTGTGGCTCTGGCCCCCCTGGGAGTCCCCTGAAGCTGCAGCTCCAGCCAGCAGCAGCCCCCTAGGCAGACGTGAGGCTGCGGCAGGAGGAGGCAGATGAAACCTGCGCAGAAGGCCCCTTCAGGGAGCCCGGGAACAGAAGAAAGGACAGCCTGGAGGGAAGACTCTACAAACAGCTCCCAGCCTCCGGTCCTTTGAAAAGTGAAAGGCAGGTCAAAATAAAACAAAAAATGAGACTGTATCAGAGTCTGGGTTGCCTTTGTGTGAAAAGAGATGGGAATACCAGCGTTCTCAGCCCCAGGGCTCTGTACATGCGCAGTAGGCAGCATAGCCGCCATCCCTCCCCGATGTCGCCATGGTAGGGTATGTGTCTCGGCTGCATCCTCACAGCCTGGAGGAAAGCCAAGATAGGTCAGTGCACTGAAAAGAAATAATAATAATAGCAATCACTATTTAAGCCAGTCGTGGTAGCACTGATCTGTAATCACATTTGAGACGTATAGACCAGGGGAGGAGCAGTTCAAGGCCAGCCTTGGTACGCAACAAGTTTGAGCTAGCCTGGGCTGTATGGCACTTTATTTATTTGTTTTTTTTTTTGTTGTTGTTGTTGTTTTGTTTTTTTGTAGTTGTTGTTTTTTTTGTTTGGTTGTTTGGTTGGTTGTTTGGTTGGTTTGTTGTTGCTGTTTTGCAGAGTGGAGTTAATAAATATATTTTAGCATAGATTTAGAACAGGGGCTAAGAGAAAGAAAGCAAGACCCACTCAGAGCGAAGGTGTGAGCTTTGGAAAGGCACACACTCCCGTTATCTTTGCAGAGTCACATGCAGGTAGCGCCTGCAGGATGGCAATTCATAAGGTAAACTCAGGCTCTCAGGGATGCAGGCAGCTAAGGTGTGTTCCATAAACAAGGGCTTATCTGAGATGCCCAGAGAAATCTTAGAGGAGGGATAGGGCCCTACTCAAGGGCAAATGATTTCAGGCCTTAAAGCTGGGTCACTGCTATTAAAAACAAAACAAAACAAAACAAAAACCGACAGTCAAAAAATACAATGAAAAAAAAACAAACAAAAGATCTATGTATGCGGGAGAGCCTTCACTGCAAATGCTGATCGTGTTGGAAGCTTCGCTTCCTGGACTGTAAGAGGCTCCCCCGAGACTCCAAGGTAAGTGGTTCTGTTCTAATCCGGATCCCCACAAACTCCCCCATTTCCCTATTCTGACAGAGTTTCCCTCCCCTCTGAGATTTTGGCCTCTTGACTTTGAGTTGCAGAAGGCCATGTCTCTGTTCTGTGTACTTGCTTCTGTAGCCAAAGTGTAGCCCCTACCTACTCAGGAACTAGAAACCTCCACCCATGTGATCTGAGGGGATGAGAGGATCCAAGCTTGCAGGGCAGAGGGCCATCGTTTGAAGGGAAGAGAAGACATCGTTATCAGCCTTCAAGCCCTGTCAAGAAATACGGTGTACGCTCATTCGAACTAAGATCAGCTCACACCCTTCTCCTACCTGCCTTTTATGCTAAGAATATGCAAAGCAAGAAACAGAGTCTATCTACATCATTAATTGAATACACCAGGCTTGTAAGACTCATTATTAACTAAAAAGAGATCTTAAAAAAATTATTTATTTTTATTTAGTGTATGTGAGCGTTTGTCTGAATACATGTCTGTATGCCTCCCGTGTGTGTGTGTGTGTGTGTGTGTGTGTGTGTGTGTGTGCCTGGTGCTCACAGAGACAAGAAGAGGATATGGAATCACCTGGAACTGGAGCTACAGACAGTTGTGAGCTACCATGTGGGTGCTGGGAACTGACCCAGGATCCTCTGATAGAGCAGCCAGTGCTCTTAACTGCTGAGCCCTCTCTCAAGCCCTGGCTGGCCTGGAACTCTTCACATAGACCATGGTAACCTTAAACTTGTGAGCATTACTCTTGCTGGGATTCCAGACATGTACCACCCAAGCCACCAAAACCACCAAAGCCATGTCTACTAAGTAAGCTCTTTGTGTCTTTTAAACAGGTTTGTTTTATTTTGTTTTTAAGAGACTTGGGCATCAGGTGTATCTCCATGTGACAGATGCAGAGGGGCAGCTTACAGAAGCAGTTAATTTGGTTCATGGTTTCAGACAGTCCATCCATGAAGCCCTGGCTCACTGTGTCTATTTTTGTGCCAAGGCAGAGCTTCAGGCCCGGGGCTATGTAGTTGAACAAAGCGGCCCAGGCCAGGGTGACAAGAAGCAGCAAGAGAGCAAAAGAGCCAGGAAATGTCATCCTTCCGGTAGCCTGTGTCCCTCAACAAGGCCTTGCCTCCTTCTTTGGCATCATCTTCCAACAACATCATTAAATTATGGTTCCATCCATGAATCCCTGATTAGGATAGAGTCCATTGGTCGATATGGATTCCTCAGGGAACGATCCGTTCTAGAAGCCTACCAGTTCCCTAACCCATGAGCTGTACCAAACTTCATCATGGAGTCTTGCTATATTTTGGTCAAGTTAGCCCTGAACCCTTGAGCTCCAGGGGATCCACCTGCCTTAGCCTCCCAAGTTGCTGGGCACACAGGCAGATGCCACGGTGTCAGGCTTCTCAGACAAAGTGTGGCAAGTGGGCAATTCCCCACTCTTTTGTCCATCAATGCTTTCAGTCCTAGAATCTGGTCATATGACTTGCTTTGACCTCTCTGTGGGACTAATATACTTGCCATAGCAGAGGCTTGGAAGTTGATCGTGTGTGTGTGTGTGTGTGTGTATGTGTGTGTCTGTGTCTGTGTCCGTCTGTGTGTCTTTGTGTTTGTATGTATGTGTTCAGATGAATCTATGCCTTGTTCATGTGAGTTGCATATGCACACATGTGTTCACAGATGTAGAGTTCATGTGATGTAGATTGAAGCTTTCCTCAATCACTCTTCACTTTATATTTTTGAGCCTGGCGCTCATCGATTCAGCTAGGCTGCCTGGCCAGTGACCTTCAGGGGTTTGCTTGTCTCTGTCTCCCCACACTGGGACCACAGGTGCATGCTAGGGTACCCAGACCTATCTCCTTTTTAAATGTGGGTGCTAGGGATCTGAGCCAAGTTTTCATGCTTCTGCTGCAAGCTTGGCATCGCCCCAGCCCTCAAAAGTACTGAGAATAGAGTTTTCTCAGAGAAGGCCTGAGACTGCCACTGTGGAGAAGAGCCCAGGCTAGCCACTAAACAGGCACATGGCACCATCACCCAAGCCAGTAGCCTGCCAATGACCTAACCTGGGAGTGAGATCTCCCACATGCCTTGACCACAGATGTTGGAACTGAGCCCAGTCAAAGAGCCAGGGCTGAACCCAGCACAAGTTGCCCATCCAGAGGCGCACAGGAGAAGCAGGTGACCGTGGTTGTAAGCCACAGACATGTGCATGGGTTGGCAATACACAACAGGCCTATGAAGTCTGAGCTAAGGCCACCACTTTGGTTGAGAAAACTAGAGTTCAAGGCAGTGAAGCAACTTCCCTCCCCAGAGCACACATCTACAAGGGGGAGGAGCTAGGATGCCACCTCCGTCTGTCTGTCTGGCATCAAGTATGGGTCCTTCACCATTCAGCCCCGTGGCCGGGCTCGGTTCTATCCAGAACTAGAGCTGGGGTTTCCGTCTGAGGACCTGCTCTGTCATTCCAGAAGGACAGGACCTTCTCCAGGGCCCAGGAATACAGGATGAGGCTCTCAGTCAAGTCAGAGGAGGGGCTTAGAAAGTTCTAGAGCACAATACAGGGGAGGCAGCTCAGAAGGTAAAGTGCTTGCTGTGCAAGTTCGGATCCCTAGAAGTCAGGAGTGATGTCATGCGCAGGGAATCCCAACACTGTGGAGACTGGCCAGCCAGTGAGGCTAAAATAAGGCAGATGGACAGCGCCTGAGGAATTAGTCAAAATTGGCATCAGGCATTCAGCACACACACACACACACACGGTCACACACAATCATACACACACACACACACACAGAGAGAGAGAGAGAGAGAGAGAGAGAACCCCGCCTAGCCCCACCCATACGGGGCGGGCGCTGCCGTAGCCCCGCCTTCCCCTGCTTCTCGCCCCAGCAGCTCTTGGCCAGACTCTGGAGTTACTTACCTCGACAGAGAAACCTCGTACACAATCAACAAAACTGTGAAAGCACGTTAGAAGGTGGCGAACGTCACCCTCCTGTGATGTGTCTTTATTTGTAATGAGTGTCAAAGGAATGCGGCCTTGCTCAGTTCAGGAGCACAGTTTACCCGTCTGCAGATTGCTGTTTATTTCCCACAATCACCTTGATTCGATCGCGCGCAGCGGTCTACCTGCTAGATCAGAGGAAGGTTGGCTTTAACCTGGCCTCAATTTGAATCTCAATAAATGGAGTGAATTCTTGCAAAAACAAAACAAAACAAGAACCTTCTGTAACTAAATCAAATCCTAGGGGGCCAAATCAAATCCGACCCTCCTGGAGAGAAGGTTTTCCTGCCAGGATTGGACCCGAAAGCTTTAAATGGCTCTGATTCTTTCTGTCTCTGGCTTCTACTTACTCAGCCCCCTCCCATTCCCAGACGCAGCTGGGGGTGGAGGATTGCTGGGGCATATTAGTCTCGGGGAGATCCACGCAGTTCACGTCTCCTGAATTAGTAGCCCCACCCCCTTTAAAAAGACATTTAGGGTGGCCATCTGGGAAGCTGGGGCTCTGGGGCTCTGAGAGTCTGGGGAGTTGGGGAGTTGGGGATCTGGGGAGTTGGAGATCTGGAGAGTTAGGAATCTGGACACCTGGGGAGTTGGGGATCTGGGGGTCTGGGGGTCTGGGGATCTGGGGAACTGGCTTAGTCAGCTAAGTGACTGCTGAGTAACCTGAGTGAGGACCTGAGTTTAGATCCTCAACTCTCACGTAAAACTGACTGTGGTGGGGAGCATCTGTGACCTCAGTGACTATGAACATGCCCCCTCTCATTCTCTCTCTCTCTCTCTCTCTCTCTCTCTCTCTCTCTCTCTCTCTCTCTCACACACACACACACACACACACACACACACACACTCACACAAACACTCACACACACTTATTGACACACACTTATTGACACACACTTATTGACACACAGACACACTCATTTGCACACTCACACACATACTCATTCACATATGTATTCACACACAGGCATGGTCATTCACACACTCACTCACACACACCCATTCACACACGCATTTATTCACACACATTCATTGAGTCATACACACACTTATTAACACACATCTTTCCACACACATTTATTCACACATGTATTCATCCACACACTCATGCACACACACACTCATTCACATACACTCACTAAATAAATAAATGAAAAGGCAGGGGTTTTTTATGTGTGTGTGTGCGTGTGGTAAAATACACATGACATTTGCCACCTGGACAACTTGAAAGTCCACTGGAAGGATGCTCGTGCACAGCCTGAGTCTCCTTACGTGGTTTTCTGATTACCACAGATATATAAACATTTACTGCAGGATATATAATTGGAAAAATACAGCCTCCGAAGAGAGTGGAAACCATTTCTCCTAGAAACAGCCCCATTCCTGCTTGATTTCTTTATTTTGTGATTTTAAATTTAAAAAATGTATTCCCTCAAGCACCGCAATTGATGCTGTTTTTTTTTCTCCTATCAGAATATTATGACTATTTTTGTGGCTTGAGTTTTAAAACTGTATCCCTGGGTCTCTTTTGATTGTGGTAAAATATACACAGTATAACATTTTTACCATTTGGGCCATTCATAAACTGAGAGTTGGACGGCACAGTTCTTCTTAGCACAAAGGGAACCTCTGTGCCCAGTGCCACCCCACCCCCTCTCCCTGGAGCCCACCCGAGTGCACACTGACATTCCCTCTGGAAAACATCCTTCCAAGGGAGAAGGCACACTCAGCTCTGTCAGCACAGATAATTGGAAACACGCCTTAAGCACAAAGATAGACTGGTTTTTCATTCATTCTAGAAAGTTCCATAGACCACACTGGCAGCCAACTCAGCGGGATGCTTTGGGGCAGGGGAATCTGATGAATGACTTCCTCTCACAGACACCACATCCCTCCTCATCCCCACGAGCAAGACAAGGGAGGCTCCTCTACTCCCTGCTTGCTTTTCAGGCTTCTGGCTCAGTCAGTTACTTTTGGCATTTTAACAAAATATAGTTTGAAAGCAGCAGAATAATACACAGCATGCTAATGACTGTGTTCATTGTGGGTCCTCACTGTGCAAGTGTGACTCTTCCCAGGGATGCAGAACTCAGCAGCTGTGATTAAATGGTAACAGTCTCTTCCCAGTTGTGGGATACTGGGGCCAAGGACTGTATTTGTGGAGAATGGCTAGGGTTGGGGAGATGGCCCTCAGTTGACAAGTGCCTACCTTTCTGTCATAAGGACATGAATTCGGTTCCCCAGGTCCCATGAAGGCAGACGGCACTTGTAATCCTACTGCTAGGGAGGTAGAGGCAGTGGAATCCATCGGGCTTGCTGACCTACTGAGTAAACTCAGGCAGCTGAGGACTTGCTGTGTGCATTTGAGGAATGAAATGTGAGGCTGTCCTCTGCCAGCGAGGTTCAAGGACCGGGTGGCAAGCTAGTCAGTCAACGTGATTGATGTGCAGGTATCTGGCTTCTCTTCCTCAAAGGTTTTGGTCAGGCACAGGCTACCCAGACATTGAGGACTAGCATTATGTCAGACTGGCACAGATGCCAGCACAGGAAGGAGATGGGATGACACACAAGACTGAGACAAGTGATTGTTCTTAAGGTGGTGTCTCCTAACACGGGCACTGAAGCTGGCCCATGAAGACTCACAAGGAATGGAGTAGCAGGAAAGGGGACACCCAGAGCAAAGCCAGGGTCCTTAGCTAGACAAAGTCAGGTCTCAGGGCACTGACAGCCAGGGTAGGAAGTCTGGGTTTTATTTGTAGCCTGCCTAGAAGGCTTCAGAGAATACGGTCATTACATTTAATCTTTCGTTTGGTTTTGTGTTTCTTTGAGACAGGATGTCACTATGTGGTGCTAGATGGCCTCGAACTTGTGTCCAGGCTCTCACCTTTCCCACCATACTGGGTTCATAGGTGTGCGCTGCCACACCCAGCGTCTTTCTTTCAGGATTTAATTCCCTTTTACTCTTAACTATGCATTCACAGATGCATCTGTTGTCATGCAGTGCCTAAGAAGACCAGAAGAGGGCACTGGAGTTATAGGGCTGGAGTTCTAGACAGTGCTGGGCTGCCCAATGAGGGTGCTGGGAATTGAACTTGGATCCTCAATAAGAACTAGGTATGTGGTCTTAACTACTGAGCCATCATCTCTCCAGGCCTCTTTAATATATTTTTATTTTAGACTTGGTTTAGACTTGGTAAGAATTTCAAGGTCAGCACCAGGATACCGTCACATCCTCTACTGCTAAGGTGTTACAGTCATCTGCCTCACTTGTCACCTCTGCAGATCCTGCAGTGACACAGCTTCATTGACAGAAGTCTGTATTTTGCCCAGGTTTCCTGAGCCTGCATCTGATGCCTCTTTTCTCCCAGGATCCCCTGGAATAGGCTGTTACCTGTTGCTCCCCTGCCTCCTTAATTCCCTTGGGGAATCTTCCCCATAGCAACAGCCATGAAGGTTTGGAGTTGCACTGGTCAGGACTTTTGAAAACTGACCATCATGGAGTTCTGCCTGAGGCTTTACTTGGGATCATAGGTATTTGAGGAAAACCAGAGGAGACAAATCTCTGGACACATCTGTGTGGAATATTCTAGACTGAATTAGCTGAGGTGGGAAGATCCTTCCTGAAGGTGTGCGGCACCATCCCCATGGGCTGGTTTCCTGGACTGAATAGATAGGAGGAAGTAAGTCAGGCACCTGTATCCATCTCTCTCTGCTTCCTGACAGTGGATACAATGTGACCGCCACCTCAAGCTCCTACCTCCTGACAGTGGATACAATGTGACCTGTCACCTCAAGCTCCTGCTTCCTGACAGTGGATACAATGTGACCTGCCACCTCTTGCTCCCTCCACCATGCCTTCTCTGCCGTGAGATGGCAGACTGTGCACTCTCTAACTGTGAGCCAGAATAAACCGTTTCTTCCTTAGGTTGTCTCTATCCATGCTTTGTCACAGTGACAAGGAAAGCAGTGACTTAAGATGCAGCTCTCATGGCAGCAAGGGCACCTGCTGTCAGCGTGATGAGTCACTGCTGGTGTTGACCTTGTCACCAGTGCCGACCGGTTTTTAAAAGCGCGTCACTGTGTGGGAAGGGGAACAGAATTCTGAATGGGGTATATCCCTGTCCTTCTCCTACATCCATCAGCAGTGACATAGAGGCTTACTTCCTGTCTTGGTGAGATTTCACCAGTACAGTTGCCGTGTTGCCCCAGTTTCCTAGTATTGGGCGTCAGGATCTCTCACAGGCTTCTGTATTCCTGTATGTGCCCATTCCTGTTGCTATCATAAAATACCTGGAACTAGGTGCTTACAAAGAGATAGATAGATAGATAGATAGATAGATAGATAGATAGATAGATAGATAGATAGAGAGAGAGAGAGAGAGAGAGAGAGAGAGAGAGAGGTTTGCTTTGCTTACAGTTTTGAGACTTAGAACATGGTACCAGTGTTATGTGGGCTCAGGCCAGAGCCTCCCCCTGGTAGGCGGTATCGAAGGTAGGAAGAAGTGTGTAGAAGCGATCACATGGGAGCTGGGGCAAGGGCCAGCCTTGTTCTTTACTAACATATGGCCCCTTCCGGAACTAAATTCCTCCCTAAGGCCAGCTCCAATCCATGCCAGGGGCATGCCTCCAGTATCGTAACCATCTTCCACTACACTCTGCCTCCTAAAGGTCCTGGTTCCTTTCACACCACTAGGCATCCAGTACACAAACCCTGGGGGTGGGGTGGGGGGGACAAACTGCAAGTAAAGCTTTGCATCCCCCTTGACACAAACACCCTGTCACCATGCTCCTGGTACCGTAGATGCTGCTGACACAAGGGCTCTGCTCTCCTCCAGCGAGCCTCAGGAGCTGCCTAGGGAGAATGACATCAATAGCCAACATCTGACATGAATGGTTTCTAAGAACAGGATGGCTTCAGTTGTAAGTGTGTCCCTCGGGTCACCTGGCGGAGGATGGATTGGTGGTGCCAGTGACAGGTCTATTACTTGCTTTTCTCCTTGCAGTGACTAAATGCCTGGCAAAAAGCAACTTAAGGAAGTGTCTGGGTTTGCTTTTCGCCGGTGTAATAAACACTATTACCCCAAATAGCCTGGAGAGGAAAGGGGTTTCTCAGCTTACACTTCCTGAGTCATGGTCCATCGAGGGAAGTCAGGGCAGGAACTCAAGGCAGGAGCCCAGAGGAGGAACTGAAATAGAAGCCACAGAGAAACACTGCTTACTGGCATGTTCTCCAGGCTCCCACTCAGCAACCTTCCTTATACTGGTCAAGAGCACTATGCACAGTGTGTTGGGGCCCTGCCACCCAATTGTTCCTCAAGAAAATGCCCCTATAGACTTGCCTACAGGCAATGTGGTGGAGGCAGTTTTTTTTTCTCAATTAAGATTTCCTCTTCGGGGGCTGGTGAGATGGCTCAGTGGGTAAGAGCACCGGACTGCTCTTCTGAAGGTCTGGAGTTCAAATCCCAGCCACCACATGGTGGCTCACAACCATCCATAACAAGATCTGACTCCCTCTTCTGGAGTGTCTGAAGACAGCTACAGTGTACTTACATATAATCAATAAATAAATCTTTAAAAAAAAAAAAAGATTTCCTCTTCGGGTCAAGAGGGCTTTGTTTTGGCGCTCAGCCTGAATCGTGCAGTCCATGATGGGTTAGCGACAGGAACATAAGGTGGCAGTCACATTGTGCCTGCAGTCAGGAAGCTGAGAGAGGTGGATGCTGAGGCTCTGTTCCATTTCTCCTCCTCACTCAGTCCTGGACTCCAGCCTGAAGAAGGGTGCTGCCCACAATCAGAATCAGTTCTCTCTAAGTTAATCCAGTCTAGAAACGCTCTCATGGACATGCCCAGAGATACATCTCTTGGGCTCTTCTAAATCTTGTTAAGCTGACAACAGTCTGGACTGGGTGGAGTCTGGACTGGGTGGAGTCTGGACTGGGTGGAGTCTGGACTGGGTGGAGTCTGGACTGGGTGGAGTCTGGACTGGGTGGAGTTTAGCAGCCCTCATCTTTGATTTCTTCAAAAGGCTTCTAGAAGCCAGGTCTGGATAGGGCTCTGTCTTAGTTAGGGTTTTACTGCTGTGAACAGACACCATGACCAAGGCAAGTCTTATAAAAAACAACAAACAAACAAACAAACAAACAAACAAAGCAAAACAACAAAAACCATTTAATTGGGGCTGGCTTACAGGTTCAGAGGTTTAGTCCATTATCATCAGGGTGGGAACATGGCAGCATCCAGGCAGGCATGGCGCTAGTGGAAGACTGACTTCCAGGCAACTAGGGTGAGGGTCTTAAAGCCCACACCCACAGTGACACACCTACACCTAACAAGACCACACCTCCAGATGGTCCAAGAATATACAAACCATCCCAGGCTCTTTTTCTCACACGGAGCCACACAAGTCTGATGGGGGGCTTTTGGGCTGCAGAGCAGTGGAGCACTGATGTCAGGCCTCAGGGAGCACTGCGGGGCCCACTTAACAAAATAAACTGTGTTTGAGCTCTCTTCCGCATTCATCTGATGGAGACCATTAGTGTGCTAATTAAAATGGAGTCTTATCTGTTTGCTGAACGGGCCCGGCAGGACCTTATGTTGGCACGATTGTACTGGCAACATTCTTACATTTCTTTTGGTTTAGCCCTTCATTTAATAATTTAGGCAACTGCAGCATTCATTCGGAGGCCCTTTATCCCAAGAGTTCTTGGTAGCACAGCTGGGAAGCACTTGGCAGCCAACGCCCCCAGACCCAACTCCAGCAAACAGGATCTTGTAATCCTCCTCTTAGCCTGGCTGGGCTGGTGCCTGCCTGCCTTCATTAAGAGTTTGTTACTCAAATTAATAGTACAAACAAGATTGCAGAAGGGACTGTTTAACCTACTTAAGACAGCACACTGTTTTTAAGCAATTAGGGCCGTTTGCACACCGTGAATGAGCTCACCAGATAAGCTCCATTTCTGCCGCTGGGACAGATCAGGCGACCAGGGCTCTGGAACGCTGTGTGGTGGTTCCGGAATGTGTAGCATGGCCATTTACCGAAAGCAGTCCCCTATGGTTCAACTTCTCGTTCATTCTCACCCGGCCTGAATTCGGCATCTATAAAATGGGGGTGATCCTGTCTCACAGGGTCATTGGAAGGAGGTAATAGGTAGGTTTATATCCATAAACAGGAGTTGGACTGACCTCCAAGCTCAGCTGCTGATGGGGACAGCCATGTGGGGCAGCGGGCATAGGGGAATAAAGGAAGTGGAAGAAAACCTGCATCCCGCAAGAGTTCCAGTGTTCTGGGAGGGTGGACTCGGAGAACTGTGGCGCACTCTCCACACAGCCCCGGTGGGTGTCTGACTGTGTGAAGCCACAGACCCCAGGAGTGCAGTGGGTGGGCAGGGGGCAGTCCTAGGACTCTGGGCCTCACAGAGGCCAGACATAACAGGTTCTCAGTCTTGGACATCCCAGATGCCACCATATGTCACTATATGTCACCATATGGAGCTGAAAACAAAGTGGAGGCCCCAGAGGCAGCTCCATCATCCTGGGGCTGAAGAGTGAAGAGGGCAGAGAGAGAGGGGGCTCTGGGAGGTTCCCACATGGGTGAGAGTCTTTGGTCCGGTCTGTGGCTGTGGCTGTGGCTGGAGCACAGGAAGGCCTTCCAAAGCCTATTCCATCATTCAAGCACGGTGGGTCTTGATGAGCAGAGAAAGTCTATGGTTTTAGAGCTTTATTGTAGACCGGCAGAGAGAAAGAGAGAAGGTAAAAGAAAGAGGCTGGTCATGGCCATGTGGGGAGAAGAGGGGGAGAAGGGAAGGGAGAAGGAGGGCTGGAGATCAGAATAAGAAAGGTGAAAGCTTAAGAGAGCGAGGAGGGGCCAAGCAGCTCCTTTTGAAGTGGGCTGGGCTACCTTGTTGTTGCCAAGTAACTGCAGGGAGGAGCATACCTGGCTACTGTCAGGTAACTGTGGGGGGTGGAGTCCAGCCAGAATGCCAGGAGCTTGGGACATTGTCTGCGTGACTTATAGTCACAGGATTATGAAGTTGGGGGCACCTATGTCTGGGAATGTGGCTTACTGTTCTGTCCATTGTAGAGTTTTCTACTGGGTCTCCGGAACAAGCTTTGCTCAACCAAAACAGGCTGCCTTTCAGGGTCCCACACAGCCAGGCATGGAACAGGCAGCCACTGTGTTCCTGAAATGAGACCAGCATCTGTCTTTGATCTGGGCTCTATGCACAACATGGACAATGTAAGTCAAATTCTCAGCATTTGAAATGGTTCATAAGCTGACTAGATGAGCTTTGTGGCTTTAAGCTTCTTAAAATTTGGATGGGCATTCTAAGATGGTGAGAGAGTTGGGATTTAGTACTCTCTGCCATGGCCCAGGTTTTATTCTCAGTTAAGGAAGCTGCTTATCTTGGGCTGGAGGGGATGGCTTAGCAGTTAAGAACACTTGTTGTCCAGCAGAGGACCTGAGTTCTGTTCCAGGCACCCATGATGGACTGCTGACAACTGTCTGTAACTGCAGCTCAGGTGGATCTGACGCCCCCTTCTGGCATCTGAAGGCACTGCACACACACACACACACACACACACACACACACACTAAGATTCTTTAAACTTGTCTTTAACTTAGATAAATGTATTTATATTCTACTAAGCAAGAAATGTTCTTCTTTTATTCTCTTAGACTCCAGTGTATGGAGCCTGCAAAATAAACTAATGTAGGTTAGATAAGTGTCTAGGGATGTATCTCGCTTGGTACAGTACTTGCCTGGCATGTATAGGGCCTGAATTATAAACCATGTATGGAGGTACAAACCTCTGATCTCAGCACCTGGGAGACAGAGACAGGAGCAGTAGAAATTCAAGGCCATCCTCCCATTACCTAGTAAGTTCAAGGTCATACCCTGTCTCAAAAAACAAATATATGTAGCATGCACATCATGTTTCCTGATCTTTGCTTGGCCAGAAATTCCCCCCTAAGGAGAATTCTAAGGAGAGAATGTGTGTGTGTGTGTGTGTGTGACTTCAAGCAGGTGAGTATATGTGATTTCGTGTGAGCGTGTGTAAACGTGCTTGTATAAGTGTGTTGAAATGTGTGTGTCTGAGTGTCTGAATTCTAAGGAGAGAGAGAGAGAGAGAAAGAGAGAGAGAGAGAGAGAGAGAGAAAGAGAGAGAGAGAGAGAGAGAGAGAGAGAGAGAGTCTGAAGAGGGAAATCCATCCCAGGAAGCTGTAAGGGTGTTCTGAAACTAACCCCAGGTGACACAAAGATGGCTATAGGCACACAGGTTAAAAAAAAAAAAAAAAAAAAAAAAAAAAAAAAAAAAAAAAGATCCTACCAAGGGTTGGGGTGGGGAAGGTTGCTATGAGTAAAGGCACCTGCCAGGCGAGCCTGACAATGTAAGTGTTTTTGTATTTATTTATTTATTTATTGGTCGGTCATTGTCTTAATGTTTTATTTATTTATTTATTTATTTATTTAGAGACAGGGTTTCTCTGTATAGCCCTGGCTGTCCTGGAACTCACTTTGTAGACCAGGCTGGCCTCGAACTCAGAAATCCGCCTGCCTCTGCCTCCCAAGCGCTGGGATTAAAGGCATGTGTCACCACGCCCGGCGACAACATAAGTTTTATCCCGAGGTCATAAGTAACAATGGCAGCACACGTGCATTCCAGGGCTCCTGTGGGGAGATGGGAGGTAGAGATGAGAAATTTATCTGGAAACTCAGAGACTAGAGGGGAGACAAACCGAGAAAGACCATGCCTCAAAAGCAAAATGAGAAGGTGAAGACCTTGGGCATTCGGAGGGCAGTTATATAGCACTTGTGTGTATGTGCAAGTGTGTGTAAAAGTATGTGAGTGTGTGGGTGTATGTGAGCTGTGCTGGTGTGTGTGTGTGTGTGTGTGTGTGTGTGTGTGACTTCAAGCAGGTGAGTATATGTGATTTCGCGTGAGCATGTGTGAACGTGCTTGTATAAGTGTGTTGAAATGTGTGTGCTTGTGAGTTGGTGTGTGTCTGAGTGTATGTGCATGAGTGTGTGTGATTTTGGGTACATAAGTATGTATGTATAAGTGTGAGTGACTGAGGCTGGGGAATGTGTGTGAGAATGTGTGAGTGTGTTTGTGTGACTATGAGTGTGTAAATAAGTATATGTGTTTGCACGTGTACACATGATCATGCACATGTGTCAGTGAGTGTGAGAGTATATATGTTTGAGTCTCTGTGGGAGGTGTGTGAGTGTGACCCAGTGAGTGTGAGTACATGTGTGGGTGTGTAGGAATATATATATATATGTGTGTGTGTGTGTGTGTGTGTGTGCTTGTGTGTAAGTGTGTCAGTGTATGGACACGTATTTGTATATAAGAGTCTGTGCGTGAATGTGTGTGTCTGTGTCAGTGTGTGTCAGTGTGTGAATCTGTGAGTGTGCACTTTGTGAGTGTGAGCATGAACATGTGAGTGTTCATATGAATGTGTGGATGTGTTTGTGAGTGAGCCTGTGTGAATCCATGTGTGTCTCTGTGTGTGCTTGCGTACACACTAAGCACTTTACCAACTGAGCTACATCTCTCCAGCTCATGCCCAGTGCCTTTTTATTTGATCTTGTTATTATTTTTTTTTCTGCTTTTTGAGGTATCATGAGGTCCAGGCTGGCCTTGAACTCTATGTAGCTTCAGATGACCTTGAACTCCTGATTCTCCTGGGTCCACCTCCCAGGAGCTGAGATTACAGGCCTGTACCCACCATGCCTGTGCTATTCTTGTTGTGGTGGTGGTGGTACCTGGAATCAGATCCAGGGCTCCAGGCACACTGAAAAAGCATCCTACCAACTGAGCCTCAGCCCCAGACCTGATAGGATTGGCTCTGCTGCTGCTGGTCAGTCCTGCAAACTGGACTCTGACCTCGTCTTACTCTGGGCATCATCTGTTGTTGGCTCAGCATCTTTCTCCTCATCCTCTGTGGAGTTCTGGTTCCTCTCAGGGGAAGTTGGCGGTTAGAACCCTAGATTCCAGGGTTTAGAGTCTTCATAGCTACTAGGATGGTTTCCTCCCTCCCTCCCTCCCTCCCTCCCTCCCTCCCTCCCTCCCTCCCTCCCTCCCTCCCTTCCTCCCTCTCTTCCTTATCTTTCTGACTTTTTATCTTTGTTTTTTATCTTGTGTTTATAGTGTGTGTTTGTGTCTGCACACATGTGTGCATATGTATGCGCATATGTGTGTTTGTGTATGAGCATGTATGTGTACATGCAACTGTAGGTATGGCCCTTGTCCTTGCATAAGAGCATGTGCTTATTTGCACACATATGTGCATATACATGCATTCATGCATGTGTGTGCATACATGTTTGTGTGCATGTATGCATGTGCATATATGTGTGTAAGCATGTATGTGTGTGTGTGCACGCGCGCGCATACGCTAGAGAAGACTTTTCAGAAGTCAGTTTCACCTTTCTTTCTTGTTTTTGAGGCAGGGACACACTTGTATTTTGCCACTGCGCATGCCAGGCTAGTGGCCTGTGAGCTTCTGGGTGGCTCTTCTGTCTCCAGCTCCCATCTGAGCACAGCGGTGTTGGGACTGAGAGTGTACACCACTGCATCCAGATTTCTTTGTGCTCCCTGGTATAAAAAACTTTGGTCATCAGGCTAGCCTGCAGGTGCCTTCACCGGCTGAGCCATCCCCCCAGCCCAGCCACCTTAGTGTCACCTGGGGATTGGTTCTAGAACGCCAAATTCTGAAGATGCACAGGTTCCTGTACATACAGGTGTGGTGGTTCTCACCTGTCACCCCAGCACTCTGGAGGCCGAAGCAGGATAATTGCCAGCCACAAGTTTTCAGCTAACCTGGTTTACATAGTGAGTCCCAGGCCAGCATAGTTATTGTGGGAGACCCTGTCTCTAAAGAAGATCACTCCCCGTCTAAGATATCATGACATGTGCCCGTAATCCCACATATACTCCTATGTGCTTTAATTGCCTCTAGATGCCACAGAACTCAAGAGAAGGTGTGTGCCTTGCATGAGCAACCACGTGTTCTGCTGTGGGAGCAGTGATGACAGGAGGGCAGCTGACAAGCTCAGCACGCGGCTCTTCTTTTGTATTCTGGATCCACAGTTGGTTGAATGCTGGGTAGGTTAGGCTCAGCTGTCAACCTGATTGGGCTGAGAGAGGCCAGGCGATGACTGGGTGTATTTGTTTGTGCATCCGTGATGACGGAGACCACAGACCAGTGCCCAGGAAGTGAAAAGACAGTGTGCAAACTGCTGAGCTCACAGAGCAGGTGCGTGCCCTCCTCCTCCTCCTCCTCCCTCTCCCCCTCCCACTCCTCCCCCTCCTCCTCCTCCTCTTTCTCCCCCCCACTCTGTCTCTGTCTCGTTGTCACCCCCAGTCTTCCTCTCTCTTCTATCTGTTTGCCTCAATATCTCTGCCCCTGTTTGTCCCTTGCTCTCTCTTTCTGCCTCTTCCTTGCTTTATCTTTGTCATTTTAAGTTTTTACTAGTTCTCTCAGACTCTGTATGTTTCTGTCTCTACTTCTCTTAGCCTCTGTTTCCAGATCTGTTTCTAACTCACTGTCTCTGTCTCTGTCTGTCTGTCTGTCTGTCTCTGTCTCTCTCTGGCCTCTTCCTCTGCCCCACACCCCTGGTGGCCATGCTGTGAATTTGTCTGCTCCCCCAGACCCTCCTTCTCATGACAGACTGAACCCTCAGAACCCAGGAGCTGAAATAAAGCTTCCCTCCTGTTAAGCTTAATCTCGGGTATTTTATCACAGTACGCAAGCATCCAATATAATCCCTCAGTCCAGTGCAAGGACGGGATGTGCTAGAAACACTCCCTCTTGCTGCTTGGGATGCAATCAAGAGGTTGGAGGGGAAGCATTGTTAACAACTGACAATCAGGGGTGGAGAGAGAGAGGCAGAGAAAGAATGAGAGAAGAGAGAGCAAGAGAAAGACACAGGAAGACTGTGATAAAAGACAGCGACAGACAGAAAGGGGAATATACTAACAGAAATCAGAGGCTGGGGAGCTGGTTCATAGGTAAACTGTGTCCTGTACAAACATGAGGACGTGGGTTCAAGTCCCCAGACTTCACATAAAGCCAGATGTGGTCGCATGGACCTGTAATCCAGAGACTCCCATGGAGAGATGGGAGGTGACACAGGGGGAACCCCTGGAGGCTCAAGGACCAGGTAGCCTGGAACACACAGCACTGAGCAATGAAAGACCTTATCTCAGACCTCGGAGGTGTCCTCATCATGTAAGGACAACATCATGAGAGTATAACTTAAAACAAGTCTAAACTTAAAACTTAAAAGGAGGGAAGATTTTTTTCAGCTCCCAGGCTCCACACATTTGCTATGGCATACATGCATGAGCACACACACACACACACACACACACACACACACACACCACATATACACACACCACATACATACACACACCACATACACATGCATAGGACACACATACCACACACACACACACACACACCACATGCTTACACACCACACACACATACACACACATGCACACCACACCACATACACATACTACACATACACACATGCATACATACACCACACACACACATATACCACACACACATGCACATTTACATTCACGCACACACATAGACATACACACATACCATGTAACACTGCCCAAAAGGATAAAAATGTCTAATGCCCAAAATATATCAAAATCCTTAATGACCTAGCAGCAATACAGTAATAATAGCAATCCAATTTATAATAGGCAAATAGTTTGAATAGGCAGACACCCAAATGGCCAATAAGCTCAGGAGAACATGCTTAGCATCATTAGTTACTAGGGAAATGCAGTTGTGACCAGGAGCCACCACACCCCACTCAGGAGGACGGCGATCACGTGGATATGGATAACGGCAAGGTTTGGCAAGAATATGGAAAAACCAAAATGCGCCACAGTGAAGGGACAAGTGAAGAGGTGGTTCTGTGGTTAGGAGCACTGGCTGATCTTGCTGAGGACCGGGGTCTGATTCTCAGCACCCACATGGTGGCTCACAGCTGTCTGTGACTCCGGTCCCAAGGCATCTGAACACTGCACATGTGCATGGTGCGCTTGTGTGCGTGCAGACAAAGCACCCATACACATACAAAATAAATGGAGCGCTAGTGGGTGTGTAAGACGGAGCCACTGTAGAGACTGTGCACATGCTGTTCTGACACACACACACAGACAGAGACACAGAGAGAGACACAGAGACAGAGAGACAGAGAGAGACAGAGACAGAGAATATGAAACACTTTAAGATAAAGAATTTAGGGGCTGGAGAGATGGCCCAGCAGTTAAGAGTGTGTATTCATTTTCCTGTTGTTGCTGTATCAAATGACCCTAAACTTTGTTATTTACACTAATAGGCATGGCTAAGATGTCTAAACCCAGACATCCCAGGAGATTAAGGAAAGAAGATCAGAAGTTCCAGGCCTGTCTGGGCTACAGAGCAAATTCAAGACCAGTCTGGGAAACATATTGATAATTATGTCTCAAATAAAAACTAGGAAGAGGGCTGAGGTCAGTGGGGAGCATGAGACCCTAGAACCCCCAAACAACAAAAGCATCACCACCATTATCACCATCATCACCATCATCACCATCCCCACCTCTGCCGCCATCACTATAACAGATGTGAATATCTTACAGTGCTGTAGATCAGAACACTTGGTTTGTAACGTGATCTGGAAATTCTCTCCCAGACACGCCCAAGAGGGTTGTCTCCATAGTGTTCTCAACCTGGTCAAGTGGACAGTCAAGATTAACCCTTTGATTCCCATGGCTAAAAGCTATTCCTTCCAGTGCCGTCTTCTGTTGCTTAGGGTTGCTTGAGAGTGACGTCCTCTAGTCTGCGGTGCCTGCCAGGAGCAGGATCCAGACGAGGGCAAACAGTGCTTCTGGCAAATGGAGAGCCAGCACACACTGAGTCAGCACATGCTGACCTAGCACATAGAAGCCAGCACACACTGAGTCAGCACACACTGAGTTAACATACACTGAGTCAGCACATACTGAGTCAACACACAGAGCCAGCACATGCTGAGTCAGCACACACCAGATCATCACACGCTGGGGTAGCACATAGGAAGTCAGCACACAGTGAACCAGCACACACTGAGTCAGCACATACTGACCTAGCACATAAAAGTCAGCAAACACTGAGTTAGCACACACTCAATCAGCACACACTGAGTCAGAACACACTGAGCAAGCACACACTGAGCAAGCACACACTGGGTCAGCACACACTGAGCAAGCACACACTTGGCAGGCAAACACTGGGTCAGGACACACTGGGTCAGGACACACTGGGTCAGCACACACTGAGCAAGCACACAGTGAACCAGCACACACTGAGTCAGCATGCAGACTTCAGATAAGTTCTGTTCACTGCAAAGCTTTAGGCTTGATAGAGAATGTTTCTAAATCTGAGGCTGAGCTCCAGATCACACACCTCAGTGGAGCCTGAGAACTTAGCTTTGCTTTGGAATTTTTAAAAGAGGCTTGGGCAAATACTCAAACAAGAGCCTTCCCAAGACATGCGACATCTCCCCCTGCTTCTCAATGACAAGCGGCTCAAGGCTTCTCAGTGAGAGGACATCGCCCAAGAGCCTGCCTGTCTGACTGCATGCACCACTGGGACCTGCCCCATTCTCCACCTCCCAGGAGCATCCCAGGCCCCGTGTGGCCTGCAGGAAAGTCCCTACAACCAGATACACCAGTGGCTCTAGCCACACCCGCCCTCCTGAAAGCCACCAGTCTTGTCTGAGCAGCCTTTGTCTGTCTGCCCAACCTCTTCCCTGGGGCACACAGATTGACTTTTCCTTTGGACAAGCACCTGAATGAAAACACATGGGTTTCCTGGTCATTAAAACAGAAAGCAGGAAGATGGTGGAGGAAGGAGGTGGATCCAATAACAAGAACTCAGTCAGCCCACCTCATCCTGTGGGCTTGTCCCTGTGGGCTCTGTTCCTTCCAACCCTGAACCATAGAATAACCAGGGCAGCACAGGCTCAGGAGAGAGAGAGACAGAGACAAAGACAGAGACAGCCAGAGACAGAGAGAGAAGCTCAAATATTGCAAATACTGTGTTTAGCAATTTTCTCTGAATTTGAACTTTCCATCCCAGAGAGAGGATACTCAAAAAGTCAACAAATCTCTTGAAGCTGGGAGCCTAATCTTACAGGACCCACAAAGCCTCTCCCCTAGGTTACAAGAGCAGCAGAGACTCTCCAAGTCCTATAAGTAGGACAAAGAGCACCAGGCTCCCAGCTTCCATGACACGGCACCAAGGTCACAGGGTAAGGCAGATCTCTTGGAGTCCTTGCTGTGTAAGTAACCCCTCATCCATACTCCTGCCAGAAACCCCAACAAACTCATTCATTCACCAAGTTGGATGTGGATAAATTGTTATTTGTGATCTCTTGTGGGTTTCCCATCTGGTGAACAGATGTTTGTGTCATGTCTTCCTTGGAAAAGGCTCAGACAATGTCTTGACACAACCGCTTTGTGACGTCCAGAAAAATCATCTTTGTCCTCAAGCCCTGAACATCGACCCTGGGCATATGCGGAGATGGCCATAGCTTACTCTGTGAGGCTACTGTGATTTGAGGGAGATAGCACACACGAGGAAGCCAACACAGGACCTGCCCGGTTCCTTGGAACACAGTGTGCAATAGCTGTTGGAACGATCAGGACTGGCTGGGCCTCACTGGCCCCCAAACCGCAAATGCTTCTGTGCATGCGCCGAACTGAACCACCATCTGCCTTCAGCAGCCGCCACAGGGTTCATGCAAACCGGCAAGTTCAGGTTGCCCTTGGCACCTAGCACAGGAGTCACTTCACAGGGACCCTGACAAAGAACACATCCCTGATCCAATCAAGGGAGATGCTCGGATCTGGGCCAGCAGAGTGTCGACCGTTCTCCTTCTTTTATTAAGTGACTCTCACAAACAAAGAGAAGGAAACATATTCAAAGTGACTTCTACACAGCAGAGGCAGCTGGGATGCTGGCCAAATATTCTGGGCAACAGAAGAAACAAAAGTCTTCCTCTCTTGTCTGTCAGAGTCAGTCAGCCCTCTGGAGGGAAGGAGGTTACCATAGCTTCCACAGTTTGTCATTTTCCAGGAGTCTTCGGCGTAATCCCAACCCCCTTTTCTCAATGGTGTCGGCATTATTAGTCATACAAATGAAGTCTGATCTTATGTTTCTGACGAGATGGATGGTTTGATGGGCGGGCAGCCTGGGGAACACTCCCACACGCTCTGGCAGGCCTATGAGGAACAGGAAGGTACACGCTGGCAGAGACTCAGCTGTCAAAACTCCTGTAAAGGAAAGAAGGGTGAACAACTGGGCCCTCCAGGTGGCCTTGGTGGCCCTTGGTGACAGTAAGAGAACCCACTTTGAAAGGTGAAGACAGGAAGTGGCAGGTGGCTCCTCCTCACCCTCCTCTTAGATGTGACCTATTAGGGACGATTCAAGTAGAACTCCTGCCTAGCATCTTCAAGTGAGAGGCTGGGGTGTGGCTCCTTGGTAGACCTAGCCTACAATTTACCAGGGAGGGCCGGGGACATAGTTTAGTTGTAGGGTGCTGGTCTGGACTCTCCTAGTGAGGGGGTTAGGGGTTTCATTAGTGGTAGAGTACTGACCTAGAACCCACCAGTAAGGTACAGGGGTTATGAGTTAGTGGAAGGACACCTGCCTTGAATCAACCAGTCAGAGGCTGAGAGTATGACCTTTAGCCTCCAGATGCGTGAGCACACATGTACCTGTGAACCAACACACATGCACCTTCACGAAACTCACTCCAGATACCATCTTTGGGGGGCGCTGGAGAGATGGCTCAGAGGTTAAGAGCACTGGCTGCTCTTCCAGAGGTCATGAGTTTGATTCCCAGCAACCTCATGGTGGTTCACAACCATCTGTAATGGGATCTAATGCCCTCTTCTGGCACACAGGTGTACAAGCAGATAGAGTACTCATATACATAAAATAAATAAATCTTTAAAATATATATATATATATCTGTGTACACACACACACACACACACACACACACACACGAGATACCATCTATGAAGAGACTCTGTCCCACAGAGGCATGATGCCAGGATCACCACGTGGTTGACTGCCATCTTGTGGGAGTGCAGGAGGACTGGAAGAAAGAGGACCCTCAGCTTGGGGTGAGTTGGAGATGTCACTGATGCCCTCTGCCTCCTGCTCCTTTGCTTTACCACGTCACCAGGGTAACCAACACCCCCTCCCCCCAGCTCCCACAGGTCCAGGCAACCAGAAGGTCAACACTAATGAAAGATGCTATCCGGAACAGCAGCACCAGGCGGTGCTGACATAATTAGCTGTATCTGTGGTCCTTGAGGTTTGGCATGTGAGGAAGGGTCGGACGAGAGCTGGGTGTGTGTGTGTGGGGGGGGGGGGGCATCTTCCAAAGGCTTGGAACAAAGAGAGCAATTTGGATGGCTTCCAGTTAGCGATAGCATCTTTGAGAGTGGCTATCTAATTAGCGCCTGCCTGGTTTCCGAAAGACAGGCTACAGAGAGCAAACAAAGTGGGAGCTTGGCTTCCCCTCAGCCCCAGCCGGTGACTGAAGGCGTGGAGATGTCAGATGCAGCCCCTCATTGCCAGTCTTCTGATGCCAGAGGGTGGTTTTTTTTTTTTCCTCCCTCATCCACCCAAAGAGTGATGTTCTCCTCATTGGAGTTTGGAGTGCGGCTTAATAACATTGTTGACATCCCAAACACCCCAGAGCCCTCGGTAGTCATTAGCTCTCGGAGGTTGATGAGGAGAGAAGAGACGTGTGTGCGGCAGCAAACGCCCTTTTTATCTGGGCTTTCATTTTCCAACGAGTCAAGTTTACTTCTTTTTAATTTCTTTGTATTTTTAATGGGCACATAGTGTTTGTTCGCAGGTGTAGAATACTGTATTTGCCACACACCCATCCCCGGTCACTGAGGAAAAAAAAGGAAACTTCAGGAAGGAAGGTTTGCTCTGGATCACAGCTTGTGGGTGCAGCTCATCACAGTGGGAAAGAGGCAGAGGCAGGAGCGCGAGGCAGCTGGTCACATCCGCAGTCGGGAAACGGATGGATGGATGCTGGGGCTCAGCTTCGTTTCTCCTTTCCATTCATCCTGGGACCCAGTTCATGAATTTGTGTCCCCTTCACTCAGGGCGGGTCTTCCAACCTCAGTTAACTGGTAGGACCTGCCCATGCTCTCTGAGGTAGTTCTAAAATGATCAATGCTTTTTAGCTGACAGTCCCTAAGTAGTGTTTACTCTTATTCACAGGCATAGTAGGGTAAGTTGACACGTGGCAGTGGAATTCAAGTCCCTCACCTTTGGCCATTTATCATCTATGACGCTGAGGTTTTGTAGAATCTGCTGCCATGGATCCTGGACTGACTTCTGGCAATCAAATCATTTTATCCCTCAGCTCCTCCCTTGTCTTGACTAGATTCTGTGAGCACAATCTCCTCTCCCCTCCCCTCCCCCTTCCCCCTTCTCTCCTCTTCTCTCCTCTTCTCTCCTCTTCTCTCCTCTTCTCTCCTCTTCTCTCCTCTTCTCTCCTCTTCTCTCCTCTCCTCTCCTCTCCTCTCCTCTCCTCTCCTCTCCTCTCCTCTCCTCTCCTCTCCTCTCCTCTCCTCTCCTCTTCTCTTCTCTTCCTCTTCACTTCTCTTCATAGTGTCTTGAGTACCCCAGGCTGGCCTCAAACTTGCTGTGTAGTAGACCTTAAACTAATCCCCCTGCCTCTGCTCCTGAGGGCTGGGACTATGGGTATGTACCAGCCACACCCAGTTCATTATGTTCTGAGAATTGACTGAAGCAGGGTCTCATTTCCGTTTGGCAAACATTCTACTAATGGAGCCACAACCCCAGCCCTGCCCTCCTCTATGAGATTGGAAAGCTTGGCACACTAAATTGATTCAAGCAGAGCACATCCACTCTTCACCTCCCCTGTCCCATTTGCCCAAATTCACTTCCAAATGATGTCCAGCGAGTGGGTCTTCTTGACTTAGTCTTATCTTGATTTCTTCTCTGATGAGAGAGGGTAAACAACGACACATCCCCAAAGGCTGTTGTGAGGGTGGATGCTAAAGCGTGGGTTTTGGTAGCTGCTTGAAAGATGAAACATGATGATAGTGACAGGTGACATTGAAGATGCCAGGGTCATCTGCAACTTGGTGCTGGTGCTGCTGCTGCTGGAGCTGCAGGTGCTGCTGCTGCTGGAGCTGCAGGTGCTGCTGCTGCTGGAGCTGCAGGTGCTGCCGGTGCAAGCGCTGGTGCTGGTACTGCTGCCGGTGCTGCTGGTGCAGGTGCTGGTGCAGGTGCTGGTGCTGGTGCTGATGTTGGTGCTGGTGCTGGTGCTACTGGTGCTGGTGGTGTTACCAGTGCTGTTGGTGCTGCCAATGCTGCTGGTGCAGTGCAGGTGCTGCTGATGGTGCTGCTGCTTGTGGTGCTGCAGGTGCAGGTGCAGGTGCTGCTGCTGCTCCTGGTGCCAGTGCTGCTGGTGCTAGTACTGCTGCTGGTGGTGGTGCAGGTGCAGGTGCAGGTGCTGCTGCTGCTGCTGCTCCTGGTGCCAGTGCTGCTGGTGCTAGTACTGCTGCTGGTGGTGGTGCAGGTGCAGGTGCTGCTGCTGCTGCTGCTGCTGCTGCTGCTGCTAGTGCTGCTGCCTGGTGCCAGTTCTGCCGGTGCTGCTGCTGCTATATTGCTGCTGCTGCTATTGCTGCTGCTGCTGCTGCTGCTAGTACTGCTGGTGGTGGTGGTGCTGGTGCAGCAGCTGCTGAGGGTGATGGTGGTTTATTCTCCCTCCGTGATCCTTCGCAGAGCAGGGAGGGCCCAGGGGAGGGACTCACAGGAGGAGGAGGGACTACTGATGGCTGAGCTTGCTCCCCTCCATCTTCAAAAGGCTCCTGTGTACTTGGTGTTGGCCCCATGCTATGGATCTGAAAGGGAGTTGCTGGTAGCACACAAGCTAGGAACTGGAAAAGCATAAGGTGCCACCGTCCATGCGTAGCACCATAGGTATGTCTTCAAGGGGGCTCAATCCTGGTTGGCAGTGGCCCGAGGTCTCAGCTGCCCAGCTCTGGGCTTCCTCTGGGTAGACTCTCTACCTGCTTGGGTTTCTTAGGGCTGGAGAACCAGGTCCCAAAAGACAATGTCTCAAAAGTGAAGGTTACAAAATGGACAAAAGAGAATTTGTCACCTTGCCTCAGACCTGGCTTTGGAGGCCCCAGAATACAGTGGCTGCTGAGTTCTGTTGATTGAAGAGAACACATCACAGATACACCTTCACACAGGCAGGAAGACGAAACGCTGCCTCTTGTCGGGAGCAGGGGGTTGAGACAAGGGTCATGCTATGTAGCCCAGGTTACCTTCTGACTTAGAGAAATCCTCTATCTCAGCCTCCCTAGGGCTGGGATTATTATACCTGTTTTAAGCTCCACCTCTTGAAAGGAAAAGAACGGACAAGGACTATCTTTGTGGAGCAGGGGAAATTAACAACGGCCATGACTGTGACATGATATCTCAGTCTTAGAGACCTTTCTCATTACTGTGATCAAATACCTGACAGAACGAACTTGAGGAGAGATTCGGTCTACAGTGGCTTGGGGTTTGGGGCACAAACACTCACCAGTACTCAGTTGACCGCCTCCTTTCTCTTATTCATTCTGTCTGAGTCCTCAGCCACCATATTAAAGCACACACACTCTCTCTCTCTCTCTCTCTCTCTCTCTCTCTCTCTCTCTCTCTCTCTCTCTCTCTCTCACACACACACACACACACACATGCACTTCCAGATATGCCTTGAGGTGTGCCTCACCAATCTCCTAGGTAAATCTAAATCCAGCCAAGTTGACAGTGAAGTTTAAGCATCACCAGGTAAGCTGTCTGTCATCCCTAAGCTTGTGATATTCTGTTTGGTTTTTGTGAGGAATTACCTAGCTGGAGTAGTGACGTTAGCGATAATTGGGGCCTGCTGACAGAATGCTACGTGCCACGTGGTCGTGTGTGCCATCTCCAGTCTCAGCACACCCTCAGCCTTATTTCTTGAGAAAGAGTCTCTCGTTGTACCTGGAACCCACTGATTTGGCTGACTGCCTGACCAGGGAGGCCCCGGGGTCCATGTCCTGGTGCTGGGATTGCAGGTGTGTATCACCATGCCTACCATGGTGCCAACCCAAACTCAGGGCCCGTGCCTGCTGAGGCATCTCCTCGCAGAAGCCTGCCTCTTGAGGTTTCCACTAATTCCTAATCACACCATGGTCTGGGGGAACGGAGCCCTGAAAAGGTGACACTTAGCAGGAGAGTATCAGAACTGTAGCATCTCACCGGGTAATTGTGCCAGAACTTCCAAGTTCTGCAGGATCCGCTGATGTGGGGAGGCTCTGGGATCTAGACCTAAGGACCAATTAAAGACACTGAAAAACTCAGGACTCTAGATTCCAAGTTTCAACCTTCCAATGGATGTCCTTTCCTTGTATTAAGAAGTCTGTAGGAGCCGGGCATGGTGGCACACACCTTTAATCCCAGCATTCGGGAGGCAGAGGCAGGCGGATTTCTGAGTTCGAGGCCAGCCTGGTCTACAAAGTGAGTTCCGGGACAGCCAGGGCTACACAGAGAAACCCTGTCTTGAAAAAACAAAAAAACAAAACAGAAAAAAGTCTGTAGGAAGACCAACAGAGTCAACTAACCTGGACCTTCAGGGGCTCCCAGAGACTGAACCACCAACCAAAAAGCAAGCATGGACTGGCCCTTGGGCCCCTCCCCGAGTACACATATGTAGCAATGTGCAGCTTGGTCTTCATACAGGTCTTCCAACAACTAGAGCAGGGGTTATCTCTGAATCTGTTGCCTGCCCGTGGAATCCATTCCCCTAACTGAGCCACCTTGTCTGGCCTCAGTGGGAGAGGATGCACCTAGTCCTGCAGTGACTTGATGTGCCAGGGTGGGGTGATACCCAGGGGGGACTTCCCCCTTCTCAGAGAAGAGGAAGGAGGAGTGGGGGAAGGGGCTGTGTGAGGAAGGACTGGGAAGAGGGGTGCTGTGATCAGGATATAAAGTGAATAAATAAATTAATGAATGAAAAATAAAAGAGGCCTGTGGGAGCTGAGAGGCCAGCTGCACTATGGTTAGGCAGCCTTCAGGGTCAAAGAGCACAACCAATTTTCAGTGCTGGCTGTGGAGAGCAGACAAGGGCTTAGTCTAAGGCAGCTTCAGATGCCCCCTGGATCTCTGATGAGGCCTGAGCTATCCATCACAAAGAACTGTGGGCCAGATCCCTCCCTCCTCCAACTTATGAATCTGTGTGTGCTTCTTTCTATAGGTGTGAGGACGGACGTGGCCAGGGGCCACCTGTCTCTGTATCTTGGGCCATTCAGAGCTCTGGGCCAGGTCATTGTGAAGAACTACACTTCTCTGTAGGCCATTATGGTAATAAAGAGTTTAGCAGACAAGGGCTCAGGACACGCCCCTTCTGTGCCCAGGCAGAGTGTGATGTCATCAGCAAAGCCAGCACGCAAGTTGGGGTCAGAGGACAGGGTGTCAACTCTCACCTCTTCACCTTGTTCGAGACGTCTCTCTGCTGGTGTGTGTGCCAGGCTACTGAGGATTGCCCTGTGTCTGATCCCCGTTCCCTAGTAGGGATTACATATGTCTGCACGGTTGCATCTACCGTGGGCTTTGAGGGTCTGAACTCCAGCTGTCAGGCTTACATGTCAATCACTTTGTCTCCTGAACCATCTCCCCAGCCCCATACTCCTCACCCTTGCTTTGATGGTCATCAAGCCCTTGGTAGTGGTCACGTGATTTTAAGTCCTATTCTCTTTGCCGTAGGGTCCTCCCTTCCATTGAATGCACTGCATGGATTTTCCCTGTTTTCCTGCGGTTGGACTCCAGGGCCTTGTGCATAGGAGGCAAGCACTCCAACTCCGAGACACTGCCCTCGATGGCTGGCTCTGAATCAGATCCTATAACCAAATACAGGCATCCCCATCTCTAAAAGCCTTCTGAGATTGCATCGGAGATAATGGAAGGCGCCTCCGCCTCCGTAGTTTAAACAGAAGGAGTTTTGCCTAGCAAGGAGCATTAGCAGCCCTCAAACCTTCGAGAGGGGAGAAGCAGGCTGTGAGCTGAGCCTTAGGGAAAACCTCCAGTCCCCAGAATCCTTCTGGGTCCCCTCCACCGTTACCAAGGAAACCAACAAATTGGGAAGCTCCTTAAGCATACCAAGCCAGTAAAAAGAGAAGCGCGCACCCCATTTCTCTTCCTATTTAAACTCTTTCCAAAGCCCAGTCCTGTTCGCGTGACTCTGGTTGGGGAAGGCTGAATCGCATCTGAAAGTCTTCCTCGCAAGAGGGTTATAGGGAAATTGGTTTTCTTTTCCTGGCTTCTTGGTATAAAAAGGCACGCTTGAAGGAGGTTGGAATAAATGTTGAACAAGAGAGCGCGCCGCATCCTCCTCGCCGCTAATCTCTCCACATCTGAGCGGTTCTTTTCTTGAAAGCCTCAGTCAGAAACGGGCTTTGAGCTCACTGAGAGGACGTTTGTCTGTTCAGCTCCACCGGGGGCTTACGGAGTGCGCTTGTTGGGTGGGTAGGGGCGGGGGCTGTTTAAAGCTGCCGCTGAGATGAAGGAAGCTGGGCGTGCTTCCTGCTGGAGTCCCTGGGCTACAAAGGGGCACAAATAAATAGAAAAGAAGCAAAGAAAACAGCAGGAGACAGTACTGTGGGAGGATGGGAGACAGCTCCGTGCAGGGAGTGCTTCCTGCAGGCGCCAGCTGAGTTGAGTTCCGAGCCCCAGCCCAAAGTAAAAGGCAGGGAGTGACAAGGCAAACTCCCGAATCCCAGCTCTGGGGAGGCTAAAATAGGAGAATCCTTGGGGCGTAATGAGCAGCCTGCCTGACTAAACCAGTGAGTTCCAGGTTGGGTGAAAAACCCTGTCTCAAAACTAGAGCCAGAGAGATGACTCGGTGGTTAAGTGACCTGGCTGCTCTTGTGCCCGACTTGGGTTCAGTTCCCAGCACCCACAGAGCAGCTCACAACCATCTGTAACTCCAGTTCCCGGGGATCCAACGCCCTCCTCTGACCTCTAAAGGTACTGCACGCACGCGGTACACTGATATCCAGGCCAGTAAAAACACCACAGGCATAAAGTAAAAAATTAAATCTTTTAAAAAAGTAGAGATAATTGAGGAAAATATCTGGTGTAGGGAGGTTTAGGTCACTGTGGGACCAGTTGTCTTGGGCCGCTCCCTTTTCTTTCTCACTTCCCAGCTGCACCAATGCACACACAGATTCCTCAGCCTCCCGCTCCCTCCACGATGCTTTACCCACAACGCGCCCACAAAGCAAGAGATCCAGAGCCTTCCTTCCTTTTCCGCTATTTGTTACAGCCACAGCACGCTGACTCATACGGACTGTAATTTGGCCTCCACAGCAGATGGAGTACGCAGTACACACGCATCCACACACTCTTGTTCACATGTGTGTGTGGGGGGGGATGCACATGTGTATACGTGGAGCCTAGAGGCTGACATCAAGTGTCTTCCTCACTCTGGCTCCACTTTACTGAGACGGGATCTCTCTTGCTGAACCTGAAGCTAAAGGGTTCAGGTGGTCTAGATAGCCAGCTTGCTCCAGGCATCCTGACTCTTTCTCCTGGGCACTGCGGTACCAGCCAGACCTAGTCAGCTTTTACTTGTGTGTTGGGGATTCAAACTCTGGTGCCCACACTTGCAAAGCACACACTTTATCCACCGAACTGTTTCCCCAGTCCTGGGTTTTGTTTTGTTTTGTTTTCTTAACTCTGTCAGTCAGGATTGAACTTCTTGCCTCCCATTGCCTCCCAGGCACGAAATAGTCTCGATTATGGAGATCTCCCGTTTACTTCCAAGGCTTGAGACAGGGTTTCAGGATCTGAACAGCCCAGCCCACAGGGGTGGGTATGAGCCTCATCCAAGCCCACATCCTCCTGCCAAGTAAGGAGGCTGCATCGTTCCCAGGACAGGCCCAGGTCATAGAGAGCAGGATTGCTGTCCTTCCCCGTCACAGGTCTGCCTCCTTGCTGAGGTAACTCAAGGTCTTGGAGGTCTGAGTCCCTGTTTGGCATTGCACAACAGCTTCTTTATCCTAGCCTTGGGGGAAGTCCAGAGTCTCCTTGGCCACTTCTACCTCCTCCATTCAAGGTGTGTTTGTCCTCTTTCTCGTCAGAGCCCCAGCACAGTGGCTCTTCTTAGATGCTAAACTTGGTGCTTTATTTTGTTTGGGGAAGGGGACAGTGAACAAATGGTGTGTGTGTATGTGTGCCCACACATGTGTGCATGAGTGTGCATGTGTGTCTGAGTGTGTTCACGTGTGTACATATGTGTGACTGTGTGCATGTCTGTGTATGTCTCTGTGAGTGTCTGTGTAAGTTCGTGCTTGTGTGCATGCATGTGTGTGTATGTGTGCATGTGAGTGTGTGCATTTGAATGTGCTTGTGTATGTGTGTGTGTCTCTGTGTGTGTGTCTGTTTGTCTCTGTGTGTTCCTGTTTGTGGACTGGTATGTGTGCAGGTGTGTGTGTGTGTGTGTGTGAACATTCAAGGAGGCCAGATATAGATATCAAATGTCTTTCCTGACTTGTTCACCCTATTTTTTAGGACAAGGGACTTGGAGCTTGAGAATGACTCTGCTGGCTGACCAGCAGGCCCCTGTCTCAGTATTCCCAGCACCAGGACTATAGGCATGCACTGTAGGGTGCAGCTTTTATGCATGTGCTGAAGATGGGAACTCAGAGCCTCCTGGTTGCAAGGGAAGCAGTTCACCGACAGAACCAGCTCCAGGCTGTTTCATTCTGTGTTGAGACTGTGTTAACTTGGACACCCAAACTAGACAAGGCCAGTGAAAGATGCAGATTTAAATTAAGTTCACACTTCTATGTGGGTCCCCAGTATTCCAGATAAAATACCAACAAATTGTGGGAACTGGAGACATGGCTCAGTTGGCAGCGTGCCTTCTGTACAGGCATGAGGACCTGAGTTCCATCCCCAGCACTTGCATAATGGTGTGCATATACACACACACACCTACACACTCACACACACTACACACTCACACACATTACACACTCACACACCTACACACTCACACACACTCACACACCTATACTTTCACACACACACACCTACATACTCACCCATACACCCATACACCCAGACACCCACACACATACCTACACACATACAGACACACACCTACACATTCACACATAGCTACACACACCTACACATACACAGACACACACCTACACACTCACACACACCTATACATTCACACACACCTATATACTCTCACACACACCTACACATAAACACACCTACACACTCATACACACACACCTACACATAAACACACTTACACACACACCTATACTTTCATACACACACCTACAAACTCACACACTCACACACCTACACACACAAAGACACACACCTACACACTCACACACACCTACCCACTCACAATGTCCAGCCAGTACTTCTAGAAAGTAAAAATTAAATTGTATTTAAAAATATGATGAAGCCAAACCCAAGAGGGTAAGGCCTCCTGACCCGGTAGGATTTCTGCCTGGTCTCCACGGTCAGACTCCATCCTGGGAACCTCCATTTGCAAAGACAGAGGAGAGTCAGGTATCCATCCTGGGAGCTCACCTGGGTTGGAAGACCCATCAGGTTGTCTGTCATGAGAACTGTTTCAGCAATCATGGGCTTTTCCCAGCAGATGCAGAGAACCTTTGGGTAAAGTCGTAACTTTGTTCATGACTTTTTAAATGGAAAACAAGGGATCCTGACTTCCAGGAGTCTGCTCCTCTATGAACCAATAAGAGTCCATTCGGATAGCATTTAAAATCGACTTTCTGAGTGTGGTATGTAGCCAAAAGCTAGATTCTAGAGCACAGCTGTATCTTGGTACTCTCAGGCAGCGCTGGGGCATTTCCATGGTCCCTGGGTTTTTTTGTTCTTTCCTGGGCTGTTAGCTTTGAAAGGCAGAAGACTCGCTGTGGAGAAGCTGTGAGAACAGCAGCCCAGCAGCCACTGGGGATGCAGCTGGATGTGGACTTAGAGACAAAGTCTGTCCCCAGAGAACTACCACACTCATATCTGTCTGGAATGTTCTACTGGCAAGACCTGTTGTTTAATCTGACTCAGTGTTTGCTGTGTGGAAAAAGCCCAAAAGAGCATTTGCAATAAGTATTTAAGAGTAATAAAATAATATTATAATAATTAGTGGTGGTGGTGGTATGTAACTGTAACAACAGTTTAGCATCATAGCCCAGGACTGGCAACCCGGCTCAGAGAGTAGAGGTGCTTGCTGCCAAGACAGGCCACTTGAGCTCAATCCTAGGAACCACGTATGGTTATTTGACCTCCATGTGCATGTCCTGTATTGCGCACGTGTGTGTGTGCACACGTGCACACACACACACACACACACACACACACACACACACACCCACCATGAAAATAATTTTAAAATGAAAAATTATATAAAGATCAATGGAACATCCCACAGGGAGCTTGGGAAGCCTCCATCTTCCTGGAAAACGAGCTTCAGCTTCCAGAGGCTCTAACCTCTCATCTCTGGGTAACCTTGAGATGCCACACATCAGAACGTAAAGGCACACACAGAGGCCTGGGCTTGCAGCTTTAGAGGAAGCACACGGTCAGATCAGTCGTTCCTCATCACTGGGCTATGCAAGCAGAGACTTTGGGGCCCACACACAGCAGGAAACACAAGCTTGAGAGAATTAGTTCAGAAAAATCACAAAACAAACCAACGGAGGGAAAAAATAAAAACACATTGACAAATATTGGGGGGAAATGGGGAGCAGGAATCCAGTTGTCACACTGTGTTCCTCAAGTGGCTCCAGTTTTTGTTTGGGGAATTGGTTTGAGGTCTTTTGTTCTTGTTTGGTCTGGTTTTCTTAAGACAGTCTGACTTTGTATTTCTGGCTGCCCTGGACCTCGGTACACACACCAGGCTGGCCTTGAACATATAAAAATCGACCTGCCTCTGCCTCCAAGGTTCTGGGATCTGAGGCGTGCACCACCCACCCGGTAAGGTGTTCAGCTTTAACAAACAATTTCCAGCCATGCAAAGGAATGAAAGCCACAGCCTCCACAGAGGATTTTCCTCTGTGGATGGAAACTGTCCTTGAAGGACTCAAGATCCCACGCTGGGCTTATTAAAGAAGTCTGTCAACAAGTGCTGGGAATATGTTCTATAGAATTTAAAGGAAAGTGGGCTATGTTTCTTGAAGCAGAAGATATGGGGGATGGGGGGGCGTGGATTTTTTTAAAAAGCAGAACGTAAATGCTGGCACTGAGATGTGTAACTGGAAGGGAGAATTCGCTGGAATGACTCTGCAGTCACTTTGCACTGAGAGAAGAATGAACAAAGCTGAAGACAGGACAAGTGCGGGCCAAAAGAGGACAGCGCCAAGGCAGGAGCAGCTCCAGAGTCCTGCAGGAAGCCATCAGCATGCGCATGTATGCAAGCAGGAAGATACTAGAGGCTGGTGGTGTCAAATGTCCCTGGAGCTGGAGTTATAGGCAGTTGGGAGCTGTCTGTCTGAGACAAGAACTGGGATATAAAGAGTAATACAGAGGCCCATGCTCTTAGCTATTAAGCCATCTATCCAGCCACCCAAAATGACTTTAAAAACCCAAACCTGCAATAACCCATACATTGGCAAAGTGTGAAGATTGTAGGGGGGAGGGCAGCATCAAAGACGGCTGAGCATTCTGAAGTGAGTGTCAGAGCAGAAGGCTGGAGGGAGGGAGACAAATGAAGAGTCTTCAGAGATGCTGGAGAGGGATAGGAAGAGGAATTGGTGGCTGAATACCCTGCTTTGAAAACAGGAGGACCTGGGAGTCCCCCAGAGTCTGGATCCCCAGAGCCCAGGTGAGTACCAGCTGGGTGTGGCCTGTAATTCCAACACAGGGATGAAGCCAGTTGTCTAACAACAGCTGATCAGCCCTGAAATCATATAGACACAAGAGACACTATATGGGCTAAGTTGTTAAGCACACATGCACATGTGTGCTAGCACACACACACACACACACACACACAGCCACCACAAACAAAAACAACAACTGAAGAAAAAGACCTTACGAGTTTGAACGAGAGCATGTGGGTATATGTTGAATGGTTTGGAGAAGGGCAAGCAGGAAAATTATATAATTATAATATGACCTCACATTCTTGCCCTTAGCTCCATCTATAGGAGGCACTGGAGGCAGATCCTACTGAGACAATAATGCTAAGCAATGATCCTTTATGTCTGAATTTTGTCAAGTACTAAAGATTAGAACAGCAGAGAAATGAGCCTCCCAATCAGACAAAGACAAAGTTTGAGAATTAAAACATTTTCTTCAACTTGAAATTCTCCTGCTTCTGCCTTCTAGGTGGTTGGTGGCAGCGTTGGGGTACAGCGAGACCTCTTAAAAAGAAAGTGGAAAGCCAGGCGTGGTGGCACATGCCTTTAATCCCAACACTCAGGAGGCAGAGGCAGGTGAATTTCTGAGTTTGAGGCCAGCCTGGTCTACAGAGTGAGTTCCAGGACAGCCAGGGCTACACATAGAAACCCTGTCTCAAAAAGCCAAAAAAAAAAAAAAAAAGAAAGAAAGAAAGAAAGAAAGAAAGAAAGAAAGAAAGAAAGAAAGAAAGAAAAGAAAGAAAGAAGGAAAGAAAATGGGGGGCTGTAATGAGGTGGTAGGGTGCTTGTTTGGTATCTTCAAAGTCCTGGGTTTGGTCCACAGAACTCACACACACACACACACACACACACACACACACACACACACACACACATCAATCACATATCACAGAGCTGGAGAGATGGCTCAGTGGTTAAGAGCACTGACTGTTTTTCCAGAAGTCCTGAGTTCAATTCCCAGCAACCACATGGTGGCTTACAACCATCTGTAATGGGATCTGATGCCCTCTTCTGGCCTGCAGATGTACATGAATATGTGTGTGTGTGTGTGTTTATACACATACATACATACATACATACATACATACATACATACATATATAATCTTTACTTGTATACATAGAGCACATTGCATTTTGTGGCATGAAGTGTTGCCCGATTCTGGAATAAAAGTAAAAACACCTAACGAATTAAAACTGAACATGAAACAACAGTGAATTTTACCATGTGCAGCTTTGCCTCTTGGTGTGGCTGCTGTGCACTGCTCACAGTGGACTGGAGTGCTTCTTATAGCATGGGGCAATCAATGAACTAAACATAACAATGCAATGGATAACAGGTAGTTAAAATGCAATTAAATCAAAATAAGGTAGGCATGACCAAGGGTTGTACTGTAGCTCTATCATCCCAGCTACTCAGGAGGCTGAGGCAGGAGGATTGCCATGTTGAAAGCTAGCCAAGGCAACTTATGGAGACCCTATTTCAAGAGACAAAGTTCAAGGAGGGTTACAGTTCTGTGGTAGAGCCTGTCTGCCTAGCATACCCAGTGCCCTGGCTTCTAGCAACTGCAAAAGGAATTGTAACAAATTGAAACAGAACAGCCATCTGTCCCAGCTTTTTATGCAGTGTCGTAGAGACCCCACATGGCAGAAAGATGGGGAAATCAGCCAGGGTGGTGGTGACCCCGGGTGGCTGAAGGAAAAAGATCAAGAGTTTGGATTAGCATAGACTACACAGTAGGATCCTGACCAGAAGGAGGAGAGAAAGGGGGAGGGCAAGGAGAGAAGAAAGAAAAGAAAGGAAGAGGGGGAGAGAAAGAGAGGGAGGAAGGAAGGAAGGGAAGGAACGAGAGAGAGAGAGAGAGAGAGAGAATATAATAGCAGTGCATACTCACTACAGTTGCTTATGGACGCAATCCAAGATCATGGACACATGAGTAGAACTAGCGAGATCATCGGCGGAAGCTCCAGACAAAGTCTGCTCACGTCCCCCATGCCCACAGCAATCAGTTAGGAAGCATGAGTGAAAGGTGGTGTCCCATCATCAAAGCAAGAAAAACTGAGTTACCGGTGAATAAATCCATTGAAAGATATCCCAGACCTTTATGGAGAGAATTATGGAAGTCACCGAGGATGTCAGAGGAGACCCGGGAGGATGGAGAAATAGTCCCCCTTTACGCTCGGGGAGACAGTCAGATTAAATCTAGGAATTCACTGCTGTCCCAACCCAGCAGGGCACTTTATGGCTTTGACAGACTGATTCTGACATTAATCACAAGTGGTTAGAGATAAGAGCCTGCCCCACCAGATAGAAAGATGAGACATGGGGCTGGGGGATGTGCGTGACTCGGCAGGTGAAGTGATTGCTGGGAAATCATGAGAGACTGAGTTACATCCCCCCACCCCCACCCCAAAGCCAGCTTAAAAGGCTGAGTGTGACAAAGAACCCACGCCAAAAAGTTGTCCTCTGACCTCCGCTCATGCTGGGTCCTGCGCCAGCATAACAGGCATGCCACCATCTCCTAACACTAGGGAGGCTTGAACAGAACATTTAGCATCTTCTCAGCCCAGCATGATGGCACACATCTTTAATCTCAACACTCAGAAGGCAGAAGTAAGCAGATCTCTGAGTTCCAGGCCAGCTTGGTCTACAGAATGAGTTCCAGGATAGCCAGGGCTACACAGAGAAAGACAGAGGTTGTTTTTTCTCCCAATCTCTGCCCCATTCTCTTGAGACAAGGTATCTCATTGAACTGGAAGGACAGTATTTAGGCTAGGCTGGCTGGCCAACAACCTCTTGAGATCCAGCTGCTAGGCTCCCTTCTTAAAGTGTCTGCTTGAGAGCACCCTTGCCAGCCAAAGTGATGGTGGACATTCAGCCCTGGGTGACCAGATGCAAGAATCCAACACCCCACAGGAGGTGTCTTGGATGCCAGCTGCCTGAAGACTTCAGAACCCAGGGTTTGCCACATCCCCTCTGAGGAAGAGCCCCCCTAGTCACAGGGGCAGCTGAGTTAGGCACAGCTCCCCCAGTAGAAAGACCAGGGTAGAAAGACACACTGCTCACAAGCTCCCTGTCCAGCTGGCTCAGGACCCACTGCTGGGATCAGCCTTTCTGCTGCTCGTCATCACCAAACCAGCCATTCAAAGATGTGTCAGGCTCGCTTTACATCAAGTGAAACACAATTGGAGGTAGAGAAAGGACCACAACGGAACTTCTGTGAAGAAATGAATGCAGGTTATGGTGGCACGCAACTGTAATCCCAGTGCTTGGAGGCTAAGGCAGGAGGATCAGGAGTTCAAGGCCACTCTTGGCCACATAGCAAGCTTGAGAGCACCGTTGCCAGCTCTGGAGGCCAGACAGAGCTACATCAGATGTCTCGAAATAAAATACAGAAGAAGAAAATAATATATCGCAGTGTGTTAAAATGTTTTCTTTGGGGGCTGGCGAGATGGATCGGTGGGTAATGAACTGACTGGGGATCTCAATTCAGATACCCAGGACTCAAACAGAAAGCCAGACATTGGTGATATGCACCTGTAACCCCAGTGCTAGGGAGGCAGAGACAAGAGGATTCTGGGAGCTTGCTGGCCAGCCAGTCTCACCAGTCATTGAGCTCCAAGTTTGCTGACAGTCCCTGTTTCAGACACCTGATGTTAACCTCCAGGTTCCACGTGTGCATGCCTGGATATCCACACCAACACTTATGTGTGCACACACAACACACACACACAGACCCACACACCATTTTCTTCTGCTTAAAAGTTTCCTCTTCTCTAATTTTGAAATAAGTTCAATATTCTTATGGTAGACTAGTACTATATCTACTGTGCCCAATGCTTAGCTGGCCTTGGGGAACTAAACACTGGGACACCATGAAGGAGACATCACAACAGACACTGAGGTCAGTACTGATGCAGTTGCTATGGTGATGGAGAGCTGGGAGCGATGAGGAAGGCGATGGGGAGTTAGGAGAGAAGACAACACTGCATTCTTCATGGAAAGGGAAGGATGGACGGTGGGGAAGGACAGAAGGACAGCAACCAGAGACACACCTCAGCCTTCGTGCCTCTTGAAGAATAAATCACCTCAGCCTCCGCACCTCATGCAGAATAAATGAAGGTCGGGATTCAGAAACTAATTGGAGCCATTTGCAGCCTAAATGGAACTGCTTCCTCATCCTTCCAATGGGAGGACCCCACTGGGGGAAGCGGGCATCCAGAACACTTAGCTTCCAGGAGCTTGCTTCCTGCCAAGAACATTGCTGCTAAATGAGCTCCCGAGAGAGGTCCTCATGCCAGACTAGTGACAAAGGCTTTCTGGAACTCCTGAGCTAGGCAGACAGAGGGAGCCAGCTCTCGAGATGCTCTCTATAGCTCTATCCACTGTGGGAAGGCTACCCGAATAGCATTGAATACCTGGGGCAGGGTCCCCACATCTCAACTGGAGGAGGGACACTGCTGGACCAGTGGTGGGTGTCAGCTCATCATTTCTCCCAAGATATGAGCCAGCAGCTGGAAAAAGAGGAAGGCAGTTCTCAGTTAAAGATCCTGTCAGACTGCAGCGCTGTCAGTGACTCTCTGTGGATGGCTACACAGGCAATCACAGGCCCCTTTCTCTTAGTTTCTCTAAGAAGGCTGGGTCAACATTCACTGCCTCAAGTCTGTCCTCAGCCCAGGGGCTCTGCTCCTTCCAGAGCAGAAGAAAGCAAAGATGAGGGCTCCCTACATCCTCCTCCTTCCCTGAATCCTAGGCAACAACGATCTGAGCTTCTGCCCCCTCTGTTCCCCACAGAGGCCAGGTGATTTGCTGGGGGACATATCCACTGCCCAGGTGTTGACCATCCCATTCTCCAGCATCTCCGGGGGAATGTGCTACCCACACCTTCAGGGCTTCTGCCGAGCAGGTGTGGGGCAGGAACCTGCATCCCAACATGTTCTCAGTCGATGCTGATGCTGGCGTGGGGGGTGAGCTGAGAAAACACTGAAACCCACACCCATTCTCATAGGCCACTGACTTCCTGCCCATCCCCCAAGTCCTTGTATTTGTACTGTCCTTTCTGTTTTCCTGACTTGAGTTTTAACTTTGTCATCTAACCCAAACCCTTATCTCTGCTAAGCTGCATGCAGCCATGGGCCTGCTGCCATTACCCCAGCCTAACCACCCCTCCCACTCAGTCCCACTTTTCTCTCACCTCATCAACAAGAGGGAACCACTACCTCACGGATGCCAGGGGGCCACTATGACACCAGGTTCTTACCAGAATGGCCAGAGGGCACTTCTCTCCTGTCCAATGAGGAAGTAGGATCAGAAGTCTTGTGTCCACCGGAAGCCTTGCATACACATGAAGACCCTACCATGAGCATCATGACTTGGCTCTTTGTATTGTCGTAGCTGTTGCTTGTGCCTTTATTTTGAGACAGGGCCTTTCTATGTTACAAGCTGGCCTTGAACTTGTACGAATCCTCCTATCTCAGCTTCCTGAGTTCTGGCATTATAGGCTTGCACCACTATGACCAGCACCTTCTAGTTTTATTACTTTTTTTTTTCTCAGAAGCCTGGAGGTGAGATTGTTGAGAGCTAACTCACTGCTCATGGAAGCATAGGTGGGCCCAATTGTCTTTTTTTTTTTTTTTTTTTTTTTTTGGTTTTTCGAGACAGGGTTTCTCTGTATAGCCCTGGCTGTCCTGGAACTCACTTTGTAGACCAGGCTGGCCTCGAACTCAGAAATCTGCCTGCCTCTGCCTCCCAAGTGCTGGGATTAAAGGCGTGCACCACCACCGCCCGGCTCTTTTTTTTTTTAAAGATATGCTCTTATATAGCATTTCTGGCCTAGAATTCACTTTATAGCTGGGACTTGAACTCTCAAACCTCCCATACCCACCTTACAAGTACTGACATTTATCACCATGCCCAGCGCTCTGCAATTCCTTGACCTTGATTTAGGGATCATGGGAGAGCAGCCGTAGTTCAGGCATGAGGGTCTGAGTGGGAGACAAATGTCTGGGTTAACAAGGAACAGGGCTTCTTTCCAGGGTGGTCTTCCAAAAAAAGACCTCTCCACTTCCTCTCACCCAGCCCTGCACAGCACCAGGTGTCTGCTATCAGAAGAAAATCTAATGTCAGCTTCCAGCCTTCACACCTGCGTGCCTTCTTGTGTACACGGTTGGGAGCAAGCCTCCAGGATGGTTGGCATTGCATCCTTCAGAGGGATGCCCATGGGATTGTGGGAGAATCTCAAGGCCAATATAACCTAGCCTATAAAGTGGTTAAGCCTATGAGCTCTCACCTTTTTAGCCTCGGGATCAATGCACTGAATTATCCCACTTTCCACAACAGTAGTTCTCATCCTGTTCGGGGGTCACATATCAGATATTTACATTACAGTTAATATACAGTAGCAAAATTGTAGTTATGAAGGAGCAATGAAATAATTTTATGGGCAAGGGGGTCACCACAGCATGAGAAAGGAAGCATTCGGAAAGTTGAGAACCACGGTTCTACAAGGCTTGCTGGGTGCTGTGCCCACCAGCGGGCCATGGGCCAGCAGGGCAGGGTGGATAGAATACCATCTTGACTTCATCTCTGAAACCCATGGTTTCCAAGCTGTTGCATCCACATCACTTCAAAGACCTCTCTGGGCCTCACTCTCATTCTTGCAGAGTAAATATTTGCTATGACTGTGCATGCACGGGGCATTCGGTCATTCGGTGGGTGAGGACTTGTTAAAAGTCCTCAGCTGGCACTGCCCAGTTCTCCTGGGGAGGGTGTGGGTGGAATAGCCCAGCAAAAGGACCAGATACCTAAATAGAAAGCACTTTGACAAAAGCTGGGTGTGGCAGCATCCACCAGTCATCACAGAACTGGGAAGACTGAGAGGCAGGAGGATCATGAAATTGAGAGACCAGCCTGGGCTATAGAGCAAGAACCTGTCACACACACATGGAAGGAAGGAAGGAAGGAAGGAAGGAAGGAAGGAAGGAAGGAAGGAAGGAAGGAAGGAAGGAAGGAAGGAGAAAACAGAGGCTGTAAAATACTTCTGAACAAGCATGAGGACGTGAGTTCAGATCCCCAAAACCCACGTCAAACTGGGCATACTGGTGCAAGCCTGCAGTCTCAATACTGGGAGGCAGACGCAGGAGGCTCCCTGGAGCTTGATGGCCAGTCAACAGCGACATCCACACGAGGTAAGTCTACTTCTCAAGAAATAAAGTAGATAGTGGCAGAAGAAAACCAACCTCAGCTTCCAGCCTTCACACCTGCCTGCCCTCTCTTGTACACGCACACACACGCACACACTGAAGCACACACGTATGCACACACACGTGTACACACAAACACATACACACACGTGTGCACACACTGAAGCACTCATGCATGCACGCACACACTAGCACACAAGCACATGCACACACAGGTGCATATACACACACGCATGCACACGCACACACATGCACACACTGAAGCACACATGCATGCACACACACACTAGCACACACGCACACACATGTGCACTTGAGCACACACATTCCCACGGAAGCACATATGCACATGCACACCCATACACATACAGTGGGAGTGGGGACAGGTGTACGGATATCGCCAAGAGAGCCCTGAGCTCAGCAATGTTCTCACACCGTGGCATCAGAGCAAACAGGTCAGATCTCAGCGCAGAAGAGACAGGGCAAAAAGTCCTCATTAGCGGAGCTCCAGTCCCTTTGGAAGTCCTCCGTGAAAATTCAGCTTTAACTGGGGCAATCATATCGCCACCGCTCTCTCAGAGATTGCTTCTGCAGCAGGACAGCGCTTCACAAATGCCTGCTCTTTAATCCTCAAGGGAATCCTAGAACTCTGGTGTCTTGACCACCCCCACATTTCAGAAGAAGAAAAGAAGCCCAATCAGGGGACACACGTGAGCCCCGAGCCCCAGCGCTGGGGCCTGGCATTCACCACAGAGCCCCTCGAGAGTTCTGCTCCGCAGACACCATGTGCTTGCCTGGGGGATCCCCGGGAACAATTGGGTTTGGATATATTCCCGTTGGAGTAACAGTAAGCAAACGTGGGCTCTGCTTGTGTCTCTCTGGGGGGAGGGAGACACTCCAGAGAGGAGGAAACTTGTACAGTCTGCACCTCTGGGGCACTTTAGGCAGGTGGCTGGGGCCAGATGAAGCCCATGGTACCTTCATTTGTGACAATGCTGTCATTCGAGTGTCCTGTTGTGCTGTGGGATCCTAGCCCTTCCCTGGCACTTTCTCTGTACCAGGTGCTGGGCTGAGTCCGCAGAGGCATTCCCAGCTCAGTCAGCCAGGAGGGGCAAGGTCTAGGTCAAAAGTAGAAGCTGAGAATTAATAAGCTTGGCTACAGAAGCCTAGGGGGGCGGATCCTACCCAGCCTCAGTCGGGGAGAGGTCAAGGAAGGGCAGGCAGGGGGATGCCGGGCAGGGAGCAGTTGCCTAGGACCTCGCTGCCAATGCTTTGAGAGACTTGGAGTTGCATTTCATGTATGTGTAGGCACATGTACATGTGTGTTCATGCGTATGTGGAGGCCAGAGGACAACCTCAGCTGTTGTTCCTCAGGTACCTTGGTCTTCTTATTGTTTGAGACAGCTTCTCTCAATGGCTTGGTGCCACCAATTAAGCTGGGCTGGCTGGCCAGTGAGCCCCAGGGATCCACCTGCCTTTACATCCCCAGTGCTGAGCCTTCATCCTGTGAGATCTGGGGATCAAACTTGGGTCCTTCTCAGTCCACTGCAGATGGTTTTCTAACGTTTTATCTCCCTCAAGACTCAAGAGGACCCAACAAGGTCATTTCAACCATCATCCTGTCCCCAAAAGGGAAACTGAGGCACAGGGAAGGTAGAGAACCCTTTTCGGGGCGTAGAAATAATAAATGACAAAGCAAAGCTTGAATTCCAACTCATGGGCCTTTGATCTCTGTACCACACTGGCATGTCCCAAGTACCAGGTTAGCACATGCAAAGGCCCTGGTGCCCAGCATCAGGGCTTTCCCCAGGGGCCGGCTATGGCTGTGAGTGGAAGGGATACGCTGCCTGGCCTCTGCTCACTAAGACAACTCCTTGGCAGTGAGTACATGGTGCAGTGGGTAGCTCTGTCCTCATGTAGTTGGTTGGCAGCTGAGTGTACAGACTGCCTCTCAAGGGGTGACTCACCCCTGATGGCAGCCCCAGATGAAAGTGGGGCTCTGGCCTCTGTCAAACCTGAAGCTAACGAGGAAAGCAGAGGTCATGCGACCTCCCAGACAGGCCCCAGCTGCCAGGCTCCGGAACACTTGTCCTGACTGCACAAGGCACCTGCCCATCCAGTGTGTGTGTCCTTGAGACGGCCGTTGTCCTTGCATGCCCTCCAAGTCTGGCCAGTTAGCTAAAATGAGGACCAGAATCTAAAGTCTGCTGGCAGTAAAACCAGGGGCCAACGGCCCTTGTAGGACATACCACCCAGCGGCATCCCACACAGTCTGCTCCCTCCACAGAGCCACACAGGACGTTCTATTTTTAAATCCATCCCCAGACTCTGGTTCTATTGATTCTTTTGACGTGTTTTTATATCCGCCCCCCCACCCCCCGTCTTGTTCCACCACGTACACGGGGAAGCTCCAGGCAAGTTTCAAATGTGTAACCAGAGACGATGAATAGAATGGAGTGGGGACGCGGCGAAGTCGAGGATGAGAACAAAATGCATTTTCACATCCCAGATGCCGGCCCTGTGCAGCTTGCTTGGCTTGGGATGCTTGCTGGGTTTGAGCTTCCTAGTTGGCAAAGCAAGAAGATTAAATGTGACTATTAACCAGATGCCTAGGTCTCATGACGGACAAAATCACTGTTATAAGGAAGAGGAGGAGAAAGGGGTAGGGAGGAGGAGGGAGAAGAAAAAGAAAAGGATGGGGAGGAGGGAGAGGAGGAAGAAGAGAGGGAAGAGAGGATAAGGAGGGAGAAGAAGAGAAGGAGGAGGAAGAGGAGGGACAGAAGGAGGGAGATGAGGCAGAGGATAGAGCAAGAGCCCCAATAAGACAGCCAGGCCCACACCACGCCCCTCAGTCCTCCCTGCCCCACTTTGCTATAGCAGAGACCTAAGCACAAAGAGGCAAAGAGCTTTAATCCAGGTTGCGCAGCGAGGAAGTAGTCAAGTTGGGAATCCACCTGATGTGTTTGACTCCAAATCCAGGGCTTCCCCAGCTACCCCACACCCCCCGGCTCATCCCAAAACACAGAAAACACCCAGGCAGCTGGTCCCACCCTGTCATTCTCTGACCTCCATTCCAAACAGTGAAGACGCCACGGAGCTAGCTCAAGCCACCTGAAGCAGGCTCATATCCATCGGACGTGGGGATCAATGGGTTGTTCTGAAAGTTTTGCGCTGGGATTATCACTGTAAGTGCTAAACGCTCAACCCTTCATTTCCCACGCTAATGGGAGGGAGCAGCCGTGCGGGTAATTAAAAACGCATTTATAGTTGGCTCCAGAATTTGTTTGTGTTCTTCTGTTTGGGTCCAATGTTCCGGGAATTCAGAGTGACTTCGTAATCCTTCTGGGCAATGAGAAAAAGAGAAACAGCCAATGCCTGCCTTGAGAGTGACTAGGAAACTGTCCCTTGCTCCACCCCAACTTTGTCAATGACAGCCAATGTCACTTCCAATCGGCAGGCAAAAGCACCCAGCCCAACAGCTGCAGAATAGATGTTTTAACTTCTGGGTTTGGGGGTGGCTGTTATGCAGCACTGGGTGGCTGGCTGATACACCCCTGTCCTGTTTTTCAGAGGCCTACGCCCTTCCCAAGACCGCTGCCAAGTCTGGGTCATTTAGCAGGCCACCTTTGTGTGCATGTGTGTTCATGAACATAAGAATTGACGTGCATGCGTGCAGAGGCCAGAGATCAACTTCCTGTGCCCCTCTGTTTGTGACACAATCTCTCTCTGAACCCAAGAGTCATCAAGTCAGCCAGGGATTCAGCTGTCTCCACCTCCCCCACACAGAGATTACAGGTATGCACCAGCACACTGGGCTTTTGATGCAGTGCCAGGAATCAAGCATAGGTTCCCACACTTACTTGGTCATCATTTAACAAGCTGAGCCACCTCCTCAGCCCCCTCATTCCTGATCCCTCCATCTGACTCCATCTCCCCCTCTGAACTATTCCTTCCCCCACCCACCCCCCACCCCCGCCCAGCCACAGCCTCCCAAAGAGCTTGTGAATATTCCTTGAAATGACATGTCTAGGGAGGGATAGGTGGTATGTGTTCTTCTGTTTGGATCCGGTGTGTGTGTGTGTGTGTGTGTGTGTGTGTGTGTATGTGTGTGCCTACAGAGGTCACAAGAGGGTGATGGGACTCCATGAACTAAAGCTATAAGGGATTGTGAGCTGTCAGGCCCAGGGGCTAGGAACTGAACTCAGATCCCCCATAAGAGCAGCGAGTGCTTTGAGCTGCTGAGCCATCTCCCCAGTCCCATCATTCCCTGCCCTTAAAAGTTTGCTTGTCCTCAGGGTGGTGGAGGTGCACACCTTTAATCCCAGCATTTGGGAGGCAGAGGTAGGCGAGTCTTTGTAAACTCAAGGCCAGCCCTGGTCTACTAAGTGAGCTTTAGGACTATCAGGGGGCTATCAGAGGAGACATCTTTGTCTCGAAAAACAACAACAGACAAAAGCAAAGTTTGCTCAGGCACCAATGAAAGAAAGTCTTCCTTACTTCCCCGCCCCCTCCCAGTTTGCCTCCTCGCTGACTCCCCCACCCTCGCTCATGCTGTCCCTCCCCACCCCCTTTCTGCTCTCCACACCTTCACAGACTCATGCTCACCCAGCTGCTAGTTCAGCTATCTTGCCTTCACAGACCCGTCATGCTCCCTGGATCTCATCTTCTGCTCATCGGAATATTTTCTGAGAACACCCTTCCCTAAAGACCTCCGACACCAGGAGTTAACTAACAGTCACACTTGGCAGTCCCGAGGGGTGAGGGAGGAGGGTACTCCCTTTGCACTCCCAGTCCATTCTTTGCATTGTCTTTCAGACCAGCCAGATTCCAACCTCCATCACAGCCCACTGTGGACCTGAGGCACTGTAGCCTTTGAGATGTGTATAGTGGAACAGGACCTATAGAATGAATGTATGTTACAAGGGGACTATGGACAGTCCGGCAATGGTTATCTACACACCAAAGAGGCTTTGACAGCCTGGATGCCTCACTGGACCAAGCCTTCAGCATTCCCCCCCCACACACACACATACAAGTTCCCCTTTCAGGAAATACCCTCTCAGGCCCTCCCAGAAGCCTATCTCTTAGTTATTTAACAACCATACCATCTCTACACTCCTGCTTCTCCTGGTCTTGGATGTTGACACAATGTCTAGCAGTGCAGCAGCCATCTTGTGCTCGAGAGGATGAAAGCCACATACCCAGGACAGCAGGGCAGAAAAGACAGAAAGAGCATGTACTCCTGGCAGCACCTTCCTGAAGCACCTGAACTGCTTAATTCTTGACTCCATGCTCGCTGCAAAAAATAGCCCTGTTTGTTGGGGTTTCTCATCCCTGCATCCGGATGCAATCTTACCTGATTCAGTAGGCAATTACATTTTGATTTCAAAAACCTTTCCTAGGGTTGCTACTGCTGCTTCAGGTGAAAGGCTGCAGACTCAGCCACAGGCTGGATACTAAACAAAGTAGCTAATATTGCCAATGAAAGAGCTCATGTAATGTCACCTGCCCTGGAACGGAACAGCTGGGGAGCCCATCTCATCCCAGAATAGAGCCGGCTCCAGACCTCCCGTGGGCAGACTTGGCATCCTGATTCTGCCAGCATCCCCTCTGACTTACCCGGCATAGAGGATACCTCTGGGCTCACAGCTGAACAAGCTTGTCGTGGCTGCCCTAGTCGAGAGCCTGAGGACAGGTTCCCGGCTTGTGAACCTGGCTTCATTCAGGTTTGAAGCGGCCTTAAACAGGCAGCATCGGTGAAACACGAGACAGACCAGCAGAGCTTCCTGGGGAGACAGTATGAGACGTACCTAGCTCCCATCCCAGCTCAGCATCATGTGACTTTTTCTGGGGACACTCTAAGAAATGTCTACTCACCCGGGATAGAGAAGACACCCACCTACCAAAGAAAGAACCCACCCAAAACCTGTTTGATGAGTCGTAAACTTATGGGGGTTCCTCACAGGAGTTGGGGGCTCCAGGCAGCTATCTCACCCTAGGTCACAGCCGCAGAACAACCAGCTCCGTGGCAGGTGGGCCATTGAAGGGGCCCCAGGCCCTCTCCTTAGGAGGGTCTGAGCCCTTGAGAGGATATTAAGTCCTCGGGGTTCCTGCAGGTGTCTCTAAAGCTTTCTCTGATTCCATATAACAGTGATCTCATCCAGCTGAAGGACACTGCTCTGCCACACGCAGTCCCTGAAGGTGTGACCTTGGATGGGCTCTGAAGTCGCTCTTCAAACCTCAGCCTGCCAAGCAGACAGCATGCCCTCCCCAGCAGAGGAGCATCCTGTGTTCCCAACCTAGGGGAGGAGCACAGAGCCGAGGGAGGATCAGAATGCAGTGAAGGAAACTGCGTAGGTGCTGGGGAGCTTAGTTGCTCCTCATCCCTCCTCCTCCAGGCTGCTCTCAGAAGCAGCAGACTGGATTTTCACCTTTGCACCTAGAGTCCAGCACCCCAGACAGTTACACCTGAGGGGATTGTCATGTTTAACCCTCCTGGTGGAAGTACCCCAAGTCAGCCAGGATCTCTAGACCCAGGACCCTACTGGGCACAGCAGTCTCGTGAGAACTTGCCTGTTCCTGCCTGGCTCCCCAACTCCCACATCTCCTGGTTCCCTGCTTTCCTTTTAGGAAAGCAACCCACACTGGCTCCCCATTTGGCCCTGGTGATTTGGGGGCTTTGTATTGTTTTCCTAAATAGCCCTGGGGAGCCCATGTAGTCTGCATTATCATCATAAGACTAAAAACACCTGCCCGACCAGAGGCCCCAGAGGAGTGGGAGGCTGGTACCTGTGGCTAAGAAAGTGCTTCACCACGTACAAGAACCCCATAGCAGGTTGGCACGGCCTTTCCCCAGTTCTAAGAACATCCAGCCAAGACCTGGCTTAGCCTGGGTATAGGCAGTGACCTTAGGCCAGTTCTGTGGCCTCCTGTGGACCTTGCCAGCCCCTTCCTGACTTCAGCCAGGACTTTGTTAGGAAACAAATGAGCATCAGCTCTTCTCTCTGTTGTCTGCACAGAGCTCTCTCTGTGGAGCCTGAGGCTTTCAGAGGCGGTGGAGTCTAGACAGACAGACAGCAGGGTCCAGACAGACAGTGGGGTCCAGCCCTCCAGGCGGTTTTCATCCTCCTGCTTCACCGTCGTGAAGGTGCAATTTTCTGCCCGCACTCCTTTTCTCGGGTGTTCAATATTTAATGAGCAGCTACTGAGTGCCGGACTCCCTTGTCTGAGCTGTTGTGGAAATAAAATAATAACATCAACAGATTAGCCATAGGGAAATAACCAACAACCAAATGCCTGCCGCAGTACCGGATGCGTTACTTTCTGCACTGTCAGTCACCGCCATCAGCCAATCCGCTATCAGCCAGAGCGCATGCTCTCTGCTCTCTAACGCGCTCCGCTCTTGGTTCATAAGGTAAGCTGCAAGATGTCTTTGCATTGCTCATGGGAAATGAGGCTCAGTGAGGTCACGTGACCTGCCCAAGGTCACTGCTCCTAGTAAAATGAAGCGGGGAGCTTGCATCAGAGTTTTCCTGAGTAGTAAAGCCACACTTAGAGCCCTGTCCCATCCACCTGCCTCTAAAAGATGACCATATACTTGAAGGTGTGATAAAGAGACAGGCAGCCAGTTATCACACAAAGGGAAGGCTTCCACTGCTCACCAAGGGAGCAGCAATGGTGTGCCCCTGGGTGTGAACACACATCTCCGCCCCTCACAGTGCGTCTCTCTGCCTGGTGTGTTTGTGTAAGTATGTGTGTCTATGTGTGGGCATGCGCATAGCTTGAAGAGGCCAGAAAAGGGCACCAGGTCCCCTGGCTCTGGGAGCCATCACGAGGATGCTGGGAATTCCAGTCAGTCCTCTAAATGAGCAGGGAGCACTCTCAGTCACTGGACCATCTCTCTCGCCCGCCCTTCGGGGACAACTTTCATCTGAAAAGAGTCACAAACCATTGTTTGTGAACTTGGCTGCACCAAGGCAAAAGATTCTACACCCTCGTCCCTGCAGGAGGCCCCTCATCCCTCCGACAGGGCCCTCTTCTTCGTCTTCCCTTACATAGACACTTACACTCACACCTCTCCCTGGCCAGCCATCCCCAGAGCCAATTAGAGAGGCCAGGTGGCCCTGAGGGAACCCTTGGGGATGACGGAGGGAGGCATCGATCAGCTGAAGTAGCAGATGTCAAGTAGAACAGAAGAGTCCGCTCCACCGCTCTCTTTCTCAGAGGGCAGCGGGGACAAGGTGGTAGAGATGAAGCTGTATTTACTGTGATGGTAATTGAAAGGCAGCCCTGGCCACCCCACGCTGTCCCCGCTGATACCTAATTGCTGGACCAAAATCTGCTGGAGAAGGGGACGGGGGAGGGGAGGGAGGACTGTGAATCTAGCCCGGGATCGATAGCAAAAGCTTTCACGGAGTCAGGCACAACAAATGGAGCTGAACGGCTGGAAGCTGCTGGAAATTAGCCTTCAAGCTGACTGGGTTTGAAAGCTCAGAATAAGAACAGAAGGGCCTCCTCACTGCCTGTCTTACCAGCAGGCCTCTCCATACCTGCTCAGCTCACACAGGAGTTGCCGGGAGAGGTACCAAATGGGTTCTCATTGGCTGCTGGGGGTCTGAAAGGTCTGCGGTGGCCACAACTTGACACTCTCCTCCCAACCCACAGACCTTGAGGCTACTCATTCTGCCCCTGCTCTGTGTGTGTGTGTGTGTGTGTGTGTGTGTGTGTGCGCGCGCGCGCCTGTTTGTGTGTATATGTATATGCATGTATGTATGTGTGAGTGTATATATGTGTACATGTATGTGAGTATGCATGTATATATGTGTGCATATGTGTGTTGTGTGTACATGTATGTGTGAGCATTATATGTGTGCATGTGTGTGAGCATATGTGTGCATGTATGCATGTTGTGTATACATGTATGTGTGTACATGTATGTGTGTGAGCATGTATGTGTGTGTGCCTTGTGTGAGCATGTGTGTGAGCATGTATGTATGTGAGCATGCATGTGTGTATGTGTGCGTGTATGTGTGTTGTGTGTGGGCATGTGTATGTCTATACATGTATGTGTGTGAGTGTGTAGGTATGTGTGCATGTATGAGTGAGCATGTGTGTGAGCATGTATGTGTGTGAACATGCTTGTGTGTGCATGTATGTGTTTGTGCATGTATGTATTTGTGTATATGTGTGTTGTGTGGGCATGTGTGTGTCTATACATGTATGTGTGTGAGTGTGTATGTGTGTGTGCATGTGCACATGCATGTGGGGGGGCATGTGTGTGCATGCAAATAACACAAAAATAAGGACTGAGAAGATAGCTTGGTAGGTGAGGACCTGAGTTCAGATTCCTATTAAAAGTGGGGGTGTAACCCCAGTGTTGGGGGGCGTGTCAGAGGCAGACTGAGCCCATCAGCTCACTGGCCGGCCAACTGAGTCAAACTGGAAAGCTCTGGATTAAGTGAGAGACTCTCAAAAAAATAAGGTGGAAAGCCATAGAGGAAGGTCCACCCAGTGTCAACCTCTGGCCATGCCAGGTGCATGCATCCACTCACACATGTGACAAGAACGGGTTTGTGTCCAGGACTACCACATCCCTTCTCTGGGACCCTGATCACATGACTTCACCTCCTCTACAAGAGGGACATAGTGGTGTTGGGTTGTAGTGGCTGAGAATGGTCCTCAAAGGATGCCCATGGCCTAGGCCCTGAAACCTGAGATTGTCACCTTCTAGAGCAAAATGAAGAGGGGCCCTTGCAGGTGGGATTTTGCAGAAGACGGTGTGGTAAGGAGATATCCTGGACCATGTGGGAGGCTCCCGGGCCATCACGGATGCCTTTGGATAGAGGCAGTGGGAGAACCAAGAGATACATGGAGAAGAGAGATTAAAGGTCCAGTCAGCAGACAGCACTGGTGCAACCTCCAAGCCAAGGAATGTGACAGCTCTGGAAGAGGCTCTTCCTCCGAGTCCCAGGAGAGACCACTACGGTTGAGCCGGAGGTATTGATTTTTAAACTATTGGTGTTCTGAGCCACAAGGAAACACCTTTCCAGGGTCCAAGTCAGCAAGGCCAGTGGCCTGTCACAGCAGGCACGCTGACAGTGAGGAGCAATCATTGAAATAGTAGTGGGGGGCTGTAAGATGGCTCAGCAGATAAAACACCTGCTCTTCAAGCCCGAGGTCCCGAGTTCATATCCCCAGCATCCCAGACAACATGGCTTGTGTAGCCGGCCTGAAATCCCAGCCCTGGTTGTGGAGATGGGGTGGGTAGATGGGATCCTGAAGACAAGCTGTCCAGCTGAACTAGCCATGTCGATGAGCTCCAGGTTCTCCCTCAATATCCCCACCATCGTGACATCCAGGAGGGTCTGAGAGTCCTTAAGAGTTGTGAAGTCTTAAGCCTCAGCTAGCCAACCTGGGGCCTCCTCTCAGGTCCCACCCCTGCCAGTCTCCTGCTCAGCTTAAGCAATGCATCTCCTGATGCTTCCCTGGCTAAATTCCCAACCAATAGGTTCTCAGCAGGTCTTGGACCCACAGCAGTTGTCAGGGCCAACTGCAGGCCCCTCCCACCTTTCTGTCAATCAGCACCAGTCCTAGAGGCCTCCCAGGAAACAACCTGCAACCTCCATGCCCTCTTTGCCTTAGCCTGGCACTGGCTGCAGTGAGTCCAGGCTGAAGAATTGAGGAGATGAGGAATATGGTTGGGAGCTTCAAACTCCAAAAGACAAATGGGAGGCCCAGGAGTGGCTGCAGAGGACTCACATCTCTCCCAGGTCCCTGTAGCTCCAAGCCCCGTGGATGGGAGTTTGCGCCCCAGGACTTGGCAGATGCTTAAGAGTCTGAGCTCACCTCCCAACTGGTAAACCAGAAGTTGAACCAGTACAACAAAGGGAAGGCCCACTTCGGAGACAAACCCAAGGGAGCCACACAGTCATTCAAAATATGTACACACACACACATTATGCACGCACACACACATATGCATGCACACACACACACATGCATGCACACACACACACATATGCACACACATATGCATGCACACACACATATGCACACACACACACATTCTGCACACACACACACATATGCATGCACACACACACATGCATGCACACACACACATATGCACACACATATGCATGCACACACACATATGCACGCACACACACACACACACACATGGACTTATATCCTTCTTACACTCACACATATTCATGCAATCACACACAGATTCATTCATTCACTAACATGCAAGCGAATATAACACACAAAAACACTTTGCACATATATGCACACACATACAACTATGCATTATTACACATATAACACATGTGCACCCGCACATAAACACACAGACACACTAACACACATGCACAAGATGTATAATGCATTCACACTCACAAACATTCACACCTGAAAGGTCTCAGATGGGGTCATTCAAGAGGGACACCGGGATGGATTACAGGGAAGAAACAAGTTTATTTTAAAGTGTATTTATGCTATGGACAGACAGAAAGACGTCTGTATGCTTTCAGTATGGCCCGGGACACTGAGGAGAAGGACCATGCTCAAGTGGCAGAAGTGAATTTTCTTCTTACATCTTTCTGAGGATGGAGAGGTTTCACAGCATAAATCTGTAGCCAAGCCCTCTGGTCCCCAGGCAAGGTGTGGGGAGCCGGGTGTGTGGCAACCTATGGTTGTTTGAACAGAAATGGCCCCCACAGACTCATGTGTTTGAATGCTTGGCCATGGAGAGTGGCACTATGAGGAGGTGTGGCCTTGTTGGAGGAAGTGCATCACTATGGGGGTGAGCTTTGAGATCATATATGATCAAGCAACACCTAGTGTGATACACAGTCTCCTGCTCAGTGTGGATCAAGATGTAGAACTCTCGGCTCCTCCAGCACCATGTCTGCCTGCATGCTGCCATGATAGACGGAACCTCTGACCTGTAAGGCAGCCTCAATTCAATGTTTTCCTTTATAAGAGTTGCCTTAGTCATGGTGACTCTTCACAGCAATAGAGCCAACCATAACTATGGTACCACCAATACCTACTTTGATATAAACTCACTTCCTGTATGAGGGATACTGGCCCCTGAGAGTCTGTTAGCTGGGGACTCACAACATCTCAGTAGGTACCCATTGGCATGTGTAAGAGAAGAACAATGTGTTGTGTCCTGAGCAGCAACTAGATTGTTGAATTACATTCTTACAATACACATACACACACTGACATGTTCATGTTCACGCAACACACTGAACACAGGCAGCCTGAGCCCCCACACTCTACTGCCATCCAACCTGTGGATGTCTGGGTTTAGGAGTCCTTTGGAGAAGTTGATCTGGAGTATTAAGGACCATCATTATAGAGACAGGCTGTGCTGGGGTCAGGCCTCTCCCTCCCCAGAGATAGTGCATCCCTCACTCAGCTTCCTTAAGACAACTTCTTGGAACTCAAGCAGGGTGTTTTTACAGGAAGGGCACAGTAGTGGGATTAAACATTGGTCACTTCCCAACTTGAATGACAAAGGCAGAGGGACAAGAGCCCCACACCCCTTGCTGTACGTTATACCCCAGGAGCTTGGTGGAGGTAGCTCTGTCATTGCTGCCTTCCTGATGAGAGCACTGAGCTGACAGCAGCTCTCAGACTCTACCCTCAAAGCTGCAGACGAAGTTTTATGGTTCAGGGCCACATGTCTCCAAGACTTTTGTCCCAGGTCAGAGTCATGAACTCCAGCATGGTGATTCCTCCCTCTGCAGGCCATGGAGGGGGTACACACACACACACACACACACACACACACACACACACACACAGACAGAGACAGAGAGACAGAGAGAGACAGAGAGAGACAGAGAGAGAGACACACAGAGACAGAGACATAGAGACATAGAGACAGAGAGACAGAGAGACAGAGAGACAGAGAGACAGAGAGACACAGAGACAGAGACAGAGACAGAGACAGAGACAGAGACAGAGACAGAGACAGAGAAGGAGAGACAGAGAGAGACAGACCCAGGGCAGAGTCATGAACTCCAGCATGGTGGTTCCTCTGCAGGCAGAGAGAGGAGGAGGAGAGAGGGGGAGACGAGAGAGAGAGAGAGAGAGAGAGAGAGAGAGAGAGAGAGAGAGAGAGAGAGAGAGAGAGACAGCAGCAGTCTCTCCTTCCCCAGGGACAGCCACTAGCCCTGGGATAATTGTTGCTGTGTGGAACGTCGTCCCCCACACAGCAGTGCACACGGCCTAGGCTGATTACTACACGTTCCACTCGGCCCTGGGTCCCACTAATTGGCACCTTCTCATTAGAGGCCTTTGTGGGGACGAAACTCTGTATGTCGGGGGTGGGTGAAGCAGCCGCAAAGCTGGCATCTCCACACGCCAGTACCTGCTTCTTCAGAAAGCTGCTCACGTGGAAGAAGGCACCAAGGCAGGGAAAAGAGTGTGGGGCAGTCCTGCTGAACCTCTGGACCAAGCCCCTACTTTGACAAGAGGTGGAACGGGGGTGAAGGACTCAAACGTCCTCCCTCTGGAGAAAGAGAGGCTGAAGAGGGATGTTCCTGGGCTCCTCAGACATTGCCAGTCTTCCCTGTATCCAGGTGTTCCCACTGGCCACTGCCGCCAGCTTCAAGACCTGCTCTCGAGGGACCACTCGGGAAGAGCGGATGTGATTGTCTTATCTGTCAAGTTGGTGCAGGGCGAGGAGTAAATACTGTGCCCTTTCCAGGTGTTTTGATTGAAAAAAAACAAAAAACAAAAAACAAAAAGGTGCAAAGCCCAGAGTGGCACTGTCTCTGGAAGTGGGACAAGGCTGGCCAGCTGGAAAAGTGACAGCTTCAAGCCAGCCTGCTTGCTAATTGGCTCACATCCACTCCCCTGGATGGAAGACCAGTAGAGGCAATTACAGAGATGCTTACTACCCTCAGGGCCTGCCCTGGCAACACACTCGCCCAGTGAAAAGGCCAGCTCCTGAACCCATTGCCTGACACAGCCAGACCCCATGTTCTTAAGAAGACATGCTTGCAGTGTTTCTATAAAGCATCTGTGTGCGGCCCTGGCCTCCTGCCAGGGACTTGGCACCTCTGCCTCTCCTCCACCTACCACTTGTGTGGCCATTGCTTCCAAATTGAAAATACCCAGTTAAAGCTTAGAAAGTTAAAGAAACTTGTGCATCTCAGGAAGTTCCTAAAGCTAACAGGACTCCCAAAGCCCCTCCCTAAGTTACATAACTGGAAACAATGGCCTGGGGGAGGAGACTCTCTGACCTGCAGAACTGCCTTCAAGACATGCAAAGAGCCCCATGAATGAGGTTTCCTGAGTGCTGCCTTGTGTTGGAGCGAGACATTCAAAGACACTGCTGCCTCTGGGCCACCCATGTTCCTGTGATAACCCAGCAAATGTCCTGAGCCTCTAAGCTAGACTTGGGAGGATGTGTTTTTCTAGTCTGTCATCAGTGTCCTGACCAAAAGAAGCAGACCATTGTGTCTTCCCAGGGAGAGTCACATGATGCTTGGGCAGCTTGTACCAGGTTCTCAGTAAATATCTTTGAATATGAGAATGATTCCTTATTCTCAAGCTTCATAGATTCATTGCAGGCACAAACACACACATGTACATATATATACATATATGCACACAAGCACTTGAACAAGGGAACACACATTTATAACATACATAAATACACTTATCCACCATCCACATATGCTGGCATATGTGCACACATACAAACATACACATGTATACCCACCTAGAGATACATGCACACGCATGCACACAAATTCATATATAAACATACATACACATGTACATACAGACACACGTATACATGCCCACATACACATTAGTACACGAATGGGTACATACTCAAGCACACATGGGTGTATACAGTTATGTTACACTGTTAACTGTTAATAAACAGTTATCCAGGCCACACACAAACACATGCACAAATACACACGTGTACACACATATTACCATATACATACATACACAGTCCTGCACATGCATACATATGTACATTCAGACATGTACATACAGGCACATACACATATAGATACAAACATAGGTACATGTATGTGTATACATATAGGAGCACACATAGACACACATACAACAATACAGGTATCTGCAAATACACATATATAAACATGCACGTAAGCATATGTACATACATGCACATTTTTACACCTATGTAGGCATACAATTTTTGCAGCCGACTTTTAATAAGGGTTGAACCTCTTCTCTAGCCCACCACCCAGCAGAGGTAGTAGAAGAGAAAAGTTATTAGGGGGCTGGAGAGATGGCTCAGTGGTTAGAAGCACTGACTGCTCTTCTGGAGGTCCTGAGTTCAAATCCCAGCAACAACATGGTGGCTCACAACCATCCATAATGAGATCTAATGCCCTCTTCTGGTGTGTCTGAAGACAGCTACAGTGTACTTCCATATAATAAATAAAAATTTTTTAAGGCTATTAGGATCTAGGGGAAGTGTATCTGTTCAGCAGTAGTTCTTTAGGGGCAAACTCGATCTTCTTTCTCAACAGTTCAGTCCCGTAGCAAACACCAAATACAACTCAGCAGCTTCAGAGCAGTCCTGTAGGCAGGCAGACACCAGGCACGAACCAGCAGCTACAGTCCAGTTCCTTCAGCAAGCAGATACCAGGCATCTGCAGTTCAATCCTGAAGAAACCACGAGGCTTGCCAACCAGCCTGAGGCAGGCCACAGAAGCAGCAGCTGCCACAGGAACCTCACGAGCAGTTCTTGAGTGAGTTTCTCTCCATGGCAGTGTTACCACAGGTTGAGCTCAACAACGCTCTGTAAGGCGAACCAGTACATGCGTGTTATTAGTGAAGAATAGCAAGATGGAGCAAACCAAACCAATGCTCAGTGCTCATCTCCCACTGTCTGTGGGGTGATATTTATACTCCTTCATCACAGGTCCTTTCATGTGTTTGCTATATCAAAACATCCTTTTACCTGTGTCTGCTCCAGGAAAGCAATCTTTCACGTGTTTGCTTTAGCAAGACATCCTTTCACCTGTGTGCCCCAGCAAAACATCATTTGACATAACTGACTTTCCAAAGAAACTATAAGTTTCCACTTCACACCTACCCACAACACACACACACACGAACCCGTTCATGCATATGCACACACAGGAATAGATATGCACACAAGCATAGATGTACATGAATACACACATATGCAGATTTACACAAATATACAAGTACTCGTATATACATACATGTACACACATGTATGTACATGTACACATGTGGGCATACACATGCATGCATATATACATGTGTGTATATGCATATACACATTTACATATAGGATGGTTTGTTTGTGTTTTTTGAGACAGGGTTTCTCTGTGTAGCTGGAGCTGTTCAAAAACTCACTCTGTAGACCAGGTTAGCCTCAAACTCACAGAGATATACCTGCCTCTGCTTCCCAAGTGCTGGGAGATCTCTGTGAATTCGAGACTAACCTGGCCACACATAGGTTATCCGTTTGTCTCCACTCTGACAACACTCCCATTTTGTAGACCAGGTAATTCAAACACTAAGCAGGTGCTCAAATCTGGTAAAGAAAGGTCTAGAAGCAGTGCCTTCAGTCACTAGCATTCAGGCTGTGTCCTAGAGATTCTCCAGACTTCACATAGATTATAGAAAATCACCCCAGACAGGACAGGTCCTTGAGGGACATTTCTGTCATCCGAAAGCTTGACTTTCGTCTGGACATAAACTGACACTGTATCAGATTTTATTTGAAGAAACAGCTCATTGCTTCTGGAAACATCCACATTTCTGCACAGCTACTCCAGGGAGAGACCACTAGGGACTTCTAGAGGCAGGTCGGAGAAACACTGTTGAACACCATGAAACCAAGTGCCAGAGACCATACAAAGCACGCTGCTCTCCTCCCCCACACCACACTCTGCCCAGAATCCCAGAGTTTCATTGGGTGCCCCGTGCCTGCTGCATGCCCCTGATTCCTTGGATGGCCCAGCATGCCCCAAGCCAGAATCAGAGCAGACACACAGCTGGGTGCCTTCAGATCTAATCACAAGTTTTCCCACAATGGTGGCTCCCAGGTGCAGCAGTAACAGACTTGTGAGGATCCACTGATGGGTGGCTCTCAGCTCTGGGCTCCAACATCACTCCCTGGTCCAGAGAGAGAGAGAGAGAGAGAGAGAGAGAGAGAGAGAGAGAGAGAACACTGGACATTCTGGGGGTTACCATGGAGAATCCACATCCTATGTGAGGAGTCTAATCAGAAACTATTCCCATTCTACACCTGGGGAAACTGAGGCTCAGGGTCTTGCGCGCGCCCGACTGGCCAGGAAGAACGACGCTGCAACAGGATCCTTCCGCACACGTTTATTGGGAGAGCTTGATTGCAGAGGCGAAGTGACCCCAAGCCCAGAACTGGTGCTGTTTATATAGGCCTAGGAGAGGCGTTCTCTCTCATCTGATTGGTTAACTTGTCTCTCATCTGATTGGTTAACTTTGGTTACTTCTCAAAACCTCATCTTGGCGAAAGAACCTTTACTGCCTATGTATGTGTGGTGGCCAGCAGCAGCCAACTGCCACTCTGCAACTGCCACTCTGCAACGGCTTCCCACATCAGGGGAGTACAGTGGCATATGCTCAGAAATACAGATGCTGATCTGAACAGCAAGCCCTATATGCTGGACCTCTGTGCTCCTGGCCCTGCACCCTGACTTTGATAGCACCCTACCCCCAACCTGTGGAAATATTTCTCCTTTGGGCAGGCCAGCCACTGTGTCAGAAGCCATAGACAGCAGTCAGACCCTAGATATCAAGTGTTGATGTCAGCATTGCTGGGGTAGGCCTGGGCTTACCAAGGAGAAGATGGGGAAAAGGGAGGGGACAGGACTCGGTGCAGGCCAGTGGTTGCTAGGACCTCCACTGGAGTGCAGCCTGTTTCTCAGTGGCCACCTCCACTGCAGGTCTCAGACTGTGTCACCCTGGGCTTGATTGTGTCTGCCCCTACTGAGCTCACCCCCCTGTTGCACTCGGGATATCCACACTGTCCCCTGCCCACCCTGTGTCACCTCAAGCTGCAGGCTGCTGGTCAGGTGGTGTGGAGGTTCCCGAGCAGGCTGAGTGCCTGCTGGCACAGCTGTCGCACTCTGCTCTCTCTGCCTGGGCTAATAGGCACCATGGCGAAGTAGCCACTGGTGAAGGATGAGCTATTAGAGGTGGCTTTAAATGAAGGGGTGGTGGTGGGGTATCAGGGCTTAGCATGGGTGAAGCTAGAGTAAACCAGAAGAGGCCTCCAGAAATGTGGGAAAAGGGAAAGGCAAAGCAACCATTTTAAATCTATTGCTCATGCTGGAGATGTAGCTCAGAGCCCTCACCGGCACATACATTGCCCTACATTCCAATCCCTAGCACCCAGTAAATACGGCACACTTGTGATTCCAGGCTTGGGAGGTGGAAACAGATACAGCAGAAGTTCAAAATCATCCTTCACTACAGGGTGAATTCAGAGCCAGCCGGGGCTACACTACACCCTGTCTCAAAAGTAACAAACAAACAAACAAACAAACAAATAAATAAATAAGAAATAAATACGGATTTGCTCAGGAATATCACCCAGGATCTTTCTGTGATCCAGATTATCCCATGACCAAGCAGTGGTCTCTGAGGATGGGTTGGCAAGGCTCAAACAATTCCCTCTAAAACACAGCGGATGATAAATGCCATAAAAGAAATCAAACAGAGCCAGGCTGGTGGTTCACAGCTTTTCTCCCAGCCCTTAGGAGGCCGAGCCTTGAATGCATGGCTGAGGCCTCAGAAGATAGCCACGTACGCACTCAAGGACAGTTGTCTACTGAGTTCTAGGCCATCCAGCCTCATCTTGAGAAGCAGAAAGAGGACGAAAGGGAAGACAATGAGGAAGGAATGAGAGAGGGAGGAGGGGAGAGCACCACGGGGAGGAGGGAGAAGGAAGGAGGTGGACAGGACAGAAAGAGAAAAAAGAAGAAGCCATTGCTGTCTGGCCTGGCCTCAGCCCTTACCAATCTCACTGCCTGTCAGCCATTGGTCCTTATGGCTCCTGAGCAGTTTCAAGCCTAGAAAATCACAGCCCATTCCACCCCCGCAGCCACACCACAGCAGGATCCACTGTTCTTCCATTTCTCAGAGGCTCAGAAGTACAACACCCCGGGTAGTAGTGGCGCAAGCCTTTAATCCCAGCACTTGGGAGGCAGAGGCAGGCAGAACTCTGAGTTTAAGGCCAGCTTGGTCTACAGAGGGAGTCCCAGGACAGCCAGGGCTACACAGAGAAACATTGTCTCAAAAAAAGTTAAAAGAATGAAAAACCAAAAGCAAACAAACAAATTCTTATTTAATCCCAGCACTTTGAGGAAGATGCAGAGGCAGGTGGATTTCTGTGAGTTTGAGGCCAGCCTGGTCTACAGTGCTAGTTCTAGAATAGCCAGGGCTTCAAGAAAAACCCTGTCTCAAAAACAGAAAGGGGGAGGAGGAGGAAGAGGAAGAGGAGGAAGAGGAAGAGGAGGAGGAAGGGGAAGGGGAAGGGGAAGGGGAAGGGGAAGGGGAAGGGGAAGGGGAAGGGGAAGGGGAAGGGGAAGGGGAAGGGGAAGATCCCTTGCCTAAGGCCACCAGAGGATAAATAGCCAGGCCAAGCAGAGCCTGAATGTTCAGTGACTCCAGATATCTCCCCTTCTAGCCCAATCTGAGGATTAGAATTGACACTACTTCCAGGAACTTCTCTTTGATGGAAGATGCTATGTCCCTAATGTATTATTTTTATATCCAAACAAATACGGATTGACAGCAGAAGGGGAGGCTGAAATACTCATAAGTTTTAAAGAAAAATCTCAAGGCCTTTGCCAAAATCTCTGGTCATTTCAGATTGTATGAGAGCCACCTGCCCTTCCTCAGAGGTGCAAACAGAGGCCCAGAGAGCAAAAATTGTCCAAGCTGCCAGCCTCCTGGAGCAAGCAAGGCAGGGTTAGGGAGACCCTCCCCCAAGACACAGCAATCCTGTGGGGTGGGGGAACTGGACAGAAATGGCAGACATCCTAGCTAGGATGCATGTCTAGCTTTCAGGCGCAACACTGAACCTGAACTAAGCCCTTCAAGGACATGAGGTGCTTTCTCCCATAAAGACCAAGCTGGCTTGCCTACAACTGTGTGGCAGACCTGGAACCTGCACTGAAAAAGAAACGCCCAAGAAAGAGCCACCACCAAGCCACCTGCATACCCAGGAGGCAAAAGTACCCCAAAAGACAAAAAGGGAGTCAGCATCAGAGAGCAGAGGGATGGGTGGGCACCTGGATAGGTGAGAGACTGAGGTCGACCAGGACTCCATGAGACAGGGCAACAGGTATACACCATCTATCCGTGCAAACATGCCTCTCTACCTCAAGGCTACAAGCTTGCTTCATTTTGCTTTCTTGTGCTAGAGGTGGAACTTAGGGATTTGCCCAGCCTAGGTAACGGCTCTCTACACTGAGATGCACCTGAGCCCTACATGGAGGCACTCTGGAGATATACAGGTTCTGAGATCAACAAACAGAAATTCTGCAAGAGGCTGAGCGAATTCACACCAGCGGCAGCCCAATCATGACATCAGAAACTGTCGGAAATCAGCCCCAGTGGAAGAATTTCTATCACAGTAAGGGACAGGGCTGCCCTTCAGGTTTGCCAGTTCACACTGATGGTGACTGGATCTGCCTCAGAGAGCCGCTGTGTAAACAGCCCTGTGGCAGACTACAAAGCTCAGCTATCCCAGTGACCCCACAGTGACCCCACGGCTATCTCAGTGCGCATGAGCCCAGCCTGTGTTGCTCTCAAGGTGGTGAAGTGGCCTAGCAAAGTGGATCTCAGAATGTTTCCCCATCATTAAGTGACATGTGACTGCACGGCTGTGTGTACAGTGCGTTCCTTAGAGAGATCCTATATGCAATAGATAATGTTTTGTTAATGAGGAGGCAAATTATATATGCATGTGCTATATTAGATAGATAATTTATGCCTGGCTGAACTTTACACAGTTGCTGTTTTTTAATTGTTTGGGACTACTAAGAAAAGGTAAGCCATTTTATGTGGTTATATGTATGGGTAAGTTGTGTGTGTATGTCTGTGTGGTATTACATATGTGTTTATATGTATGTATGTACATATGTCTGTGGCCTTTTTCATGTATACATGTATGTGTAATTGCATGTATGAGTATGTATGTGTAAATGTGTATATATCAATCAATATGTATGTATGTGGGGGGTGGTCTATGCACAGACAGGCTGGTCTCCAGTTGAGTTGAGAGGTGGAACCCCGGTAGGACCCAGTGGTGATAATTCACCGACATGGGACAGAAGGCAGTTCCTCATGTCTCCTGGACTCCTGGCTCCTGTCGAAGTTACCACCCCCACAGACCCCCACAGGAGAAGCGTGGTTAGTAGTCACTTAGACTATGTCCCAAGCTTCTGACCTTCAGGCTAGACTCCTCCCAGTTACCTAGAACAACAAGATAACACAGCCACTATAAGAGGGGCTGCTTGGCCCCACCTCACACTCTCCCTCTTACTTTCTCTCTCTCTCTCTCTCTCTCTCTCTCTCTCTCTCTCTCTCAGCTTTCTTACTCTCTAGCCTTTCTTCTCTCTCTCTTTCCCCCTTCTCTCCTCTTGACCATGGCCGGTCTCTCTCTCTCTTTCTACCTTCTCTCCTTCCCCCTGCCTTTCTACAATAAAGCTCTAAAACCACAGACTGTCTCTGTTCATCAAGGCTCGCTGTGCTTGGACAACGGGATAGGCTTTCTCCTAATGAGCCATGCATAATCTCCCATCAGAAGGTCTCCCTGTGCTCCAGCCATGGACAGGACTCGCCTGTATGGGAACCTCTCGCCATCTGCCCTCTTCTCATATCTCCGGGGCCGAGAGTGTCGCCCCAGGGCTCTTATTACTGGGGACTGCCCCTTGTCCATCCCCCGCCGTGTGGGGTCAGTGGCTTCACACAGCCAGATGCCCACCTGGGGCCGAGTGGAAAGAGTCCAGCAGTCCTCCCTGCCCAGAGCACAGGAACTCTGGCTGGACACAGGCTCTCTCTCTCCCCCACTCTTCCCCTATACCCACAGCCTCACATGTGTGTGTAAATGTATGTGGGTTTTTGTGTATGTACATGTACTGAAATTACATATATATGTATGTATGTATTTATGTATCTGTGTATATGTGTGTGTGCATGTGTGTGGGCTTTTGTGAATAGACATTTATTGTAATTGTGTATATATGTACATATGTGTATGTTTCTACATATATGTATGTGTGTAAGCATGCATATGGATGTAGGTATGTGTGTGTCTATATGTGCAAATAGATGTATGTGCATGCGTGTGTGCATCATGTGTGTGTGTGTTTGATTCAATACACCCCATTCTTAACATCAGAGAGCAGACCAAGAGGCCTAGCTCCACAAAAGAATTCAGCCACTCTTGAGCTGTGTGGCCTAGCAAATGACTTGCCCTCTCTGAGTCTGTTTTCCTACTATGAATGTGAGGACACATCTAAGTGTGCTGAAGGGACCTCAGGCACGAGGACAGGCTCAGAGCTTAGGCCAGGGCAGGTCCTCTGTGGATTCTCTTCCAGGAGCATCTATCTCCTGAGTGGCCTTTGTGGCTCAGTCAGCCCTGGGGTGTCTGGTGGAAGTGCTGGGTCCCCAGAAGTCTCATGCTGTGGCTGCTAGCTCTCTCTTGGAAAGAAACATCCCCACCCCAGGTGCCTACAGCTCCCCCATGGCCTCCTGCTCAGACAGATGAGGCGCCAGCTGACAGATGTCCCAGCCCTGGCTCAGCTCTGCATCTGGATGGAAAATGACCTGTTCAACCATCAATCATAGATAGTGACTGGCTCCTGTCCCTCTGAGGATCCATCACCAGCCCCTGGTCACCTGTCTCCCATGCCCCATGCAAACTCCTGGGCAAAGGGCCTTTCAGAAGGACTGGGCAGGCAGCATACGAGTAGAGATCTGGTTGCTGTGACTTCTGGGTGTCCCAGCCAGGCAAGCTGTGCCTGCTCCAGGCCTTGGCTTCCCTCCTGTGCATTTAGCTTAAAGATGCTCTTAAAGTCAACTGACTCTAAGGAGAGGAACCTGCCAGCCAGAGAGCGGCCTGGAGACGGGACCCATGCACAAGATTCTTGCATGGTTACCAAGCAACAAGTCCAGATGCGCGCTCCGGCTCTTCAGCCGGCAGCAGCCAAACTACTGAAGCTTCTTCTTGGACACAAAGGGACTCACACCAGCCCCTGGAGTTCCCATGAAGATCTTTAAAACAGAAAAGGAAAATACGGGAGGGTGAGCCCCATTTTCAGCGTGCCAATGGCAGCCCTGTTCCACCCTAGGACCTTTGGTGCCTTTACTCTTTCTCACAACAGAGGAAGAAACTGAGACTTAAAGAGGTTGAGTGACTTGCCCAAGGTAAATGGCAAACTCACAGTATGGCTTCAGTGTGGCTCATGAGTTCACCATAGACCAGGCCTGGGAAAGAGCTAAGCATGCACATAGTAGGTGCCTTGTCTCTGTCTTTTATTACAGATCCATTATTAACTCTTCATGCATTTCCCCCAAGCTAAACAGATCCTCCGGACTGGGCTGGGCTTCCTGGGTTAACCTCTACACTTTGGAAGGAGCTATGGGAGTTGGGGGTTGGGGGGGAGTGGTGGTGGCGGCAGCGGCAGCAGCAGGGTTTGTGTGTGTGTGTGTGTGTGTGTGTGTTGATAGAGGTTGATGGACAGAGGAGTGTCTTCCTGATGGCTCCCCACTGTATTCTCTGAGCTAGGGGTTTCTCACTGAACCCAGAGCTCATCAAATGACTAGACAAGCAAGCTGCAGGGACCTACCTGTCTCCACCTTCCAATCACTGGGATTCCAGGCAGCCATAGGCCACTGCACTTAACCTTTGTGTGGGTTCTGGGGGATCAAACTCAGGTCCTGAGGCTCAGGTGGCAAGCGCTGTGCCTACTGAGCCATTTCTCCAGCCTCCGTGGCACCTTGGAAGGCAAACCTGAGCCAGTAGCATTTAGCAGCCTTCTTCTCTGCGTGTGGACAGAGCTATCTGGGGACCCAAGGGAGGAAACTGAAAGGAGGTGGCACCGGGTCATGGGTGTGGCTCAGCCTATAGGAGGATGAAGGGGGAGGAGCCTCCAAGGCCAGAGCCAACTAAGGCAGAAGGGAGAAGGGAAGAACATGAGTTCTGTCATATCTGGGAACCGAATACAACTTCTCCATTGACCAGGACACCTTCTGTGTGTGTGGCCTCAAGCAGGTGAGCTGACCTCTCTGGGCCTAACTAGGGCTCTCGGTGCCAACTTTGGGAAGCTGCAATGCCCAGAAGCGCCTGGCACATAGCAGACGTTCCATAACGGGTAACTGTCGCCATTTATTATTTTGCTTGGGCAAGCTGCTGCTACTCGGCCAATTACAGTCAACCTGCTTCAAACCCAGCAGCTGTCAGCCAAAATCTGACTGGCTGATCGCAGCATACCCAGCGGCTTTGGAGAAAGCTGCTTGAGTTTCGCTTGCTGGTTATTGGCATAGCATCGGACTGCTCAAATCCAGCCTGGCCAGCAGGTTTGTCAAAGGACCCATCGCTGAACTGAACGGTACAGGCATGCAGAGGCCAGTTGGCGGCTTCAGGCACGTCTGCAAACAGCCAGGTGCAGGGTGGCATTCAAGTTCTTTTCTTTGTCAACATTGTCTGGCTTGGACTACACATAGCTCAGCCTCTGAGGTGGCTACACAGAGGCACCTAGACAATTGAATACAACTTCTCCATTGGCCAGGATACCTTCTGTGTGACCTCAAGCAGGTGAGCTGACCTCTCTGGGCCTAACTTCGCCATCAGTAAACGAGGCTTTCAGTGCCAACTTTGGGAAGCTGCAATGCCCAAAAGCACCTGGCACATAGTAGACATTCCATAAAAGACACCCAGCTCCAAGCCTGTCCCTGTAATAGAAACCCTGATCGCATGCTATGGGGTCTGGGAAGCTGTAACTCTGCCGGAATGTCCCTTAGGAGATGGAGGAACCTTGGGGTCTGTGGGCAAAGTTCCAGAAAGGGTCAAGTCTGTTCTGATCTAACCCCATGCCTTAGAAGAGCTTCTGTCACTTGCTGTTAGAAGGAGCAGATGAGACAAGGAGAGGAAGGAAGTCACGTGATCAGGCCTCCATTATGGGGCTCAGCGTGAGGCCTGGGAAGCAGCAATGGGAAAGGTTGTTTTATTTTGTTTGTTTGTTTGTTTAAAGATTTATTTTTATTATTATATGTAAGTACACTGTAGCTGTCTTCAGACACTCCAGAAGAGGGTGCCAGATCTTGTTATGGATGGTTGTGAGCCACCACATGGTTGCTGGGAATTGAACTCAGGATCTTCAGAAGAGCAGTCAGTGCTCTTAACCGCTGAGCCATCTCTCCAGCCCCAGAAGTGCTGTTTTGTTTTGTTTTGTTTGCCTCTTCCTTTGCTGTGCCATCTTGAATTTCTTGTTTACCCTCTCTAGGCTACTTTTGCCTAATCTGAGAAGTAGAGAGTAACAGTGGCCGTGAAGCAAATAAGACCACTGGCTGTGTCCGGCCTCAGTGGCTCCTCTAAAGAGTCGCTGGATGAATTACTTCCCCCTTCCTCTGTGGTGTCATCTCATTTTCCCACAGGTACACTGTGGGCGGGAAGTGTTCTGAGTGGTTACAGACAAATGCTGGTACGAGTAACAGCCATTGTGTATCTGACTGTAAAGAGCATCGATCGATAGCCTGTCCCAACCCTAATGAGGCAGAGGAGCAGTCACTGTCGCTCAGCAACCCTCACTGGACGTGCTCACAGCCCCGTGCATCTGATGGCCGCAAAGGTAGCAGGATTAAAGACACCTGCAAAGTGGGTCAGGTGATGGGGAAGACAGGACGCACGAAGACAGCACCCTTCTCTTCCAGGAACATGGCCGACGGTGGCATGTTTTATAAAGATGCGAATCTAGATGTTGATGTGAACTCCCAATTTATAAGTAGAAATGACACAGTCAATCTCAAAAGAAATGATAGAGGGTCAAGGGAGGAAAGGGGTACTATGCAGGTGGGATTTAGGGGTGCTCAGTCCAGCAGGTGGTACCTAGGAAGCTGCTCAGAGGGAGGAGACTCAATCTTTAATCCAAGGAACCCCATAGTCTGATAGCAGAGGCATATCTCTGCTCTCCGCAGTCTCTAGCCCTGCAGGAATGAAGACGGCCTACACTGTGCCCATCAATCTATCAGACTATGGAAACAATGTATTGTCCAATTTCCTCCACCCCCCAAAAGAAAGAATTTCCACAGCCATCTTATATTAGGAGAAGAAAACCCTCTGTTCTCTGTCAGAGAGAGGCTCCTCTCTGGGACAATGGTTGCCCTTAAGATGGGAGGATGGTAGGCAGAATCATCTTGACTTGGTCTGAGTTCCTCACTCTTTTCTTCCTGACTGGATACAATGTGACCAGCTACCTCACACACCTGTCACGTTGCCTTCCCCACCAAGACTGGAACTCACCCTCAGATGGTGAGCCAGAGCAAACCGTCCTTTGTCAGATGTCCAGCAGTGAGAAAAGTAACCAATACAGGAAATCAGTACCAGGAGTGGGGGCCATTGCTGTGGTAAGCCTGACCATGTTGTCCACCGGCTGCAGAAGGAATGTGGAAGAGTCTGGAGCTGTAGTATAGAGAAGAACGCTTTTGAAACTTCAAAGCCCACGCCCACAGACATGCCTCCTCCAACAACACCACACCACATAATCCTTCCCAAATAGTTTACCAGCTAGGCAATTAAGCACCCAAATAGATGAGCTAAGGGATCTGTTTTCATTCAAACCAGTATAGAACCTAAGTTTGAATTCCCAGATCCCACATAAAGCTATTGTGTTCATGTGGTGAGATGGGAGGCAGAGGTTGGAGAACCCTCGATGTTTCTAGCTTCCACAACAGTAATAGGACTCTGTCTCAAACAAGGTAGAAGGTAAAAACCAACACCCAAGGTTGCTCTCCAAACTCCACATGTGTATCATGTATGTAAACCCACCCTTATACACACACACACACACACACACACACGCACTTACACACAGAATGGATAGATACACGTATAAAAATAAAAAGTAGAACTGTTTGTTTGTTTGTTTGTTTGTTTGCTTGAGACAGGGTTTCTCTGTGTAGCCCTGGCTGTCCTAGAACTTACTATATAGACCAGACTGGCCTCAAACTTAGAGATTTTCCTGCCTTTGCCTCCAGGATGGTTGAGGAGTGCTGGTATTTTTAAAAGCAATGGACTGATTTGTTCAGAGGAAGGACTCTCAAGAAGAGATAGCTTTCAAATTTCTCACTGCTTTTATCAAGATCTTAAGTGAGGGCTAGAGAGATAGCTCAGCAGTTAAGAGCACTGACTGCTCTTCCAGAGGTCCTGAGTTCAGTTCCCAGCTACCACAGATGGGTTTTTACAGTCATCTGTAATGGGATCTGATGCCCTTTTCTGGTGTGTCAGTTACAGCCTGCTCCTATACATTAAATAAATAAATCTTCTTTTTTAAAAAAAAAACTTCAGTGAGAGAGACACATGGGGCAGAAAGATAGGGGGAGATGGGTTCACACATGGTGGCTCACATCTTTAACCCCAGCTCGTGGGAAACTGAGGCAGCTTGTATCAGCTTGACATACAACTAGCCGGGACAATCGACCCCTTGGTCAACTTGACACACAGACTTACCACTGTTAAGCCACAACCTTTCTTTTCTTGTTCATCCCAAAATCGCACATGAATATCAGCATCACAATAAGAGCATTCCAAATTTTAAAACTCCCACGGACTTTAAAAGGTCGAACGCTTAAAAATTCAGTCTCCTTTAAAACCCAAAGTCTTTGTAAAATTTCAAAAAAAAAACTCTTTAAAAAGTTCAGAGTCCCTCAACTGTGGGCTTCTGTAAAACCAAAACTAAGTTGAATACTCTCTTATTTCAAGGGGGAAGAACCAGGGCACTGTCACAATCTGAACAAAGCAAAATCAAACTCCAACAGCATAAATAACTCAACCTCCAATGTCTAAGATCCAACCACGATCCTCTGGGGTCATCCAAAGGGCATGCGTCATTCTCCGTCTCCACCTCTGCAGCACACATGGCTTGTCATCCAAGCTCTAGCTGGCTCCACTCCACTGCTGTTTCTGTCCTTGGTGGTCATCCCATGGTGCTGACATCCCTGGGTCTTCTGCAGCAACTAAGTTGCACTTACCAATAGCCTCTCCTGGGCTCTCTCCATGGTACTAAATCTCAGCTTCTCGGCATGACCCATTTCATTTCCGGCCTTCAACTGCTACTGAGGCTGCACCTGCACCACTAGCCTCTCCTGGCCTCTCACAGTGCCACACCCCAGCTTCTCTTGATGATCCCTTTACCCCTTCAAAACCAGTACCACCTGGGTGACTCTTATTACCAGGTTCTGCTGCTAGCACAAGGTATAACTTTGGCTGCCTCTAGGACACTGCTTTCATGTGCTGACCTTGAAGAAACACTTCCCAGAAGACTTCACCTTAATGATGCTGCTTTCTTTCATTGTTTGTTTTGTTTTTCAAGACAGTTTTTCTCTGTGAAAAGGTTTGGCTGTCCTGGAACTCACTTTGTAAAAACAAATGGTAGCCTTGAATTCACAGAGATCCACCTGCCTCAGCCTCCCAAATGCCGGAACCAAAGGCATGCACCACCATATCCAGGAGAGACCCTAGTTTCTCCTTAATCACACCTGATTCTTCAGCCCCATCTAACCAGAAATCAAATAGCAAATGACCCCAATAGGGTCATTAAAGAGGTATCAGCTTCCCTCTAAAACTTCACAAGCCAGGTCTCCTTCATCTGCAGCAATCTCAACTGTCTTATCTTTCAAGATCCCTCGGAACATCTCACCAAGCTTTGAACACTTAATGGCTTTCCAAAGTCCTTCCACAGTCCTCCCGAAATACATGGCCAGGTCTGGCATAATAATATGCCACTTCTGCTCCTAGTTAGGGTTTCTGTTGCTGTAATGAAACCTCACGACCAAAGCAACTTGGGGAGGGAAGGGACCATACTCCATCATTAAAGGGAGTCAGAACAGGAACTCAAATAGGGCAGGAACTTGGAAGCAGGAGCTGATGCAGAGGCCATGGAAAGGTGCTACTTATTGGCTTGTTCCTCATGGCTTGCCCAGTCTGCTTTCTTATAGAACCCAGGACCACCAACCTAGGTATGGCCCCACCCACAATAAGCTGGGCCCTCCCCACCAATCACAAATGAAGAAAATGCCCTACAGCCTTGCCTACCGCCTGATCTTATGGGGGCATTTTCTCAGTTTAGGTTTCCTCCTTTCAGATGACTCTACCCTGCTCAAGTTGACAAAGGGCAAGAGAGTTCAAAGCAACAGATAAGTAGGTGACAAAGCAGAACTGATTGGTAGAGACTCCACCTATTCTACACTGGGGTACCTGAGATCAAGACTTCATCCATCAACCATAAAAGACTCTAACTCATGAAAATACAAATGTGTATGAATGGAGAAATTTGTCCTGAGGATTCCATGGAAGGGGTGCTCTGCTCACAAAACAAATGCCTGGGAAAGTTCTTAAAGATTCAACCACCAAGACATACAGAGGCCACTTTAGCTGTGGTCCAAGGGTTCAACCTATCTCTCAAGTGAGCAGCAGAACTTGGCAGCATTCCAGAAAGCAGCTGAAGCAGGGCAATGTGTAGTCTCTGAAAGGAAGATCTAAGAGGCCACTGTGTGAATCTCTGAAGGTGATCCCCTAAGTTGCAATGGAGACCCTACAATGTTGGAGATGCTGGAACTGTGGGTAACCTACAGCCGTGGAGAGGAGCCAGTTCTAAAGAAATGCTGTGTGTTCTGCAGGCAGCAGAGCCAGAGACACAGGGCTACCAAAGTCCTTAGGAGCCCAGGTGATTCCATCATGAGTCTCAGGTGCCTGACACAGAGCTGCAGGATTTGGTGTTTGTCCCGATGGGTTTAGTCTTGCTGTGCCTGCCTTCTTTCCTGCTGGGATGGACATGTCCATTTTGCACCATCGTTCACTAGAGATAGGTATTTGATTTACCAGGCTCTCACAGTGTTGAGAATTGCCTTGAGTCTCAGAAGAGACTTTAGACTTTAAACAGTGTTCGGACTGTTTAAAGACTAAGGACACCTTTGATATTAGGATGAACACATTTTGAATATGAGATGAACCCAGGCTTTGGGGAGATGGGTGGAATATTATTCAAACAAAATTTTTATTTGGATATCACATTAACAAGGGGTGAGGTGGTGGTAGTTAAATCACAGTTGTAGACTTGGTGGGATTTAGAAGCACCAGGGACATATACCTCCAGATGTGACTATGAAGGTGTTTCCAAAATCTTAACCAAAGAACTAAGGCCCACCCTGCCTTTGAGCAGCACCATCCCACAAGCTTGTACAAAAGGGAGAATGAGAATTAAGCACCGTTCATCCCTTTCTGGTTCCTGATTGTGGATACAATGTAACCAATAATTACCATCACCTGACTGTGGATACAATGTAACTTATAATTGCCCAGTCATCCCTTTCTGGGTCCTGATCGTGGATACAATGTAACCAATAATCACCATCACCTGACTGTGGATACAATGTAACCAATAATTGCCCAGTCATCCCTTTCTGGGTCCTGATCGTGGATACAATGTAACCAATAATCACCATCACCTGACTGTGGATACAATGTAACCAATAACTGCCCAGCCATCACATTCTGTCTCCTGACTGTGGATACAATGTAACCAATAACTGCCCAGCCATCACATTCTGTCTCCTGACTGTGGATACAATGTAACCAATAACTGCCCAGCCATCACATTCTGTCTCCTGACTGTGGATACAATGTAACCAATAATAATGGTTCATTACTTTCTGTCTCCTGACTATGGATACAATGTGACCAGCTGCCACACAGGCCCACCACTATGACTTCCTCCCCATGACACCCTGGAACTGTGAGTCAGAATAAAGACTTCTCTGATGTTGTTTTGATCGGGTAATTCATTACAACAAGGAGAAAAGTCATTACTACTCTCCGAAAGGTGGATGCAGGTGACAAGGAGGTGACCCAAGCAGGATGTGCTGCAAGAGCAAAAGCTTAGTCATAACAGTGCCAAGGGTCCAGGGTGCCAGAGCAGCAGGACAATGCGGCCAGTGAACAGAGAGACCCAGCCTTAAAGGGTCCAGGTTGGGAGGACACTCAGGGACCACCTGGTCCACTGCCCTAAGACCTGGATGGGAAGGAGCTCAGTCAAGGTCATGTACAGACCGAGAGGGTACATACAGAATGAGAGGGTAGTTTACAGGGGTCCAGGCTGCATGGGAGGGCTCCCGGGATCCAGCCACAGAGGAGCCACTCTGGCAGTGACCCTTCTGATGGGCTGTGAGCTGAGTCAGGTGGAGGAGGCCATCTCCCTGCCACTGACTTTTAAATTAACCTTTAGACTCACAGATGAATGGCGCCATCCACCTGCCACTTGGTGTCCTGATGCAGCTGGCAGGACAGTGGACGTGGCCCAGAGGAGACAAGGGCTGCATTCGTGCTAGCTAGTGTCTCAGAGACAGGATACACAGGGCCTTGCAGCCAACTCTGGAAATACATGTGACCTGTATGACATAGGTCAGGTGTCTGGGAACAGGGCTCCATGGACATTATGTGTTTGAGTTCCTTCTCCACGTAGAGAGGCCAGTACTCACCATCTGGGTTACAGAAGGACACAGGGACCTGTCCCAGCCATCTAGCCAAAGAGGGAGGCTCTAGAATGTCAATCATTAAAGACAAAAACTAGTAACAGGCAAGACCACATGTTTGTTGGCCTGGTCCTTTCCCCCACCACCACCACCAGAGCGGTTGCCAATTGGTGTCTCTCACATTGGATCCCTCCCATTTCCTGATCCCCAGCCTCATTCAGTGACCAGGCACTCTCTGTTCCGTCCTAATGTCAGGAACTCCCTCTGCTGTCCACATAGGGCCACCTGGAGGTCTGCAGTGCTCAGGGGCAGAAAAGCCAGAGTACAGGGCTGAAGAGGGCCTGGGGCCAAGTGTCTGGGAAAGGGGGGCCAGGGCAGGGAAGACATCATCCTGTGAGGCCGATGAAGGAACTTTCTCTTGGTTGTATCCTTTCAAGTGATTTGAATTGGGGTAGAAAAAGTCACCACACTTAAGCGACCGTTTCCATGGACTTATTATCTGTCTCCATAATCCTTCCACCCATGTGAAGGGGTACATCCATCCAGCACCTGGAGTCTCCAACAGCCTGCCTATCAAAGGTGGCATGTCCCAACTGTGTGTGCAAGTACATACGAGGTAACTAAGGATGCCCTTGAACTCCTGATCCTCCTGCCTCCAGCTCCTGAATGCTGGCCTTACAGACACAGTCAGACTTGACCCTGGGTTCATAATGATGCAGATGATGATCTTATTGCTGAAATTGACCACAGGAGGAATTTAGTCACGAATGTGATGTGCACTAGAATTCTGGCACTCACACCACACTCAGGCCTGGTATCTCCACTGGGCAAAAGTAGAGACTGAGACGAACGAGGAGACCTGTCCGTTGTGCACAGCTGGAAGATAGTGACAGAGATCTTGCCCTGGCCTGGCCTCACCTTCACTTTGGAGAGACTGCCCTCCACACAGTAGGGAGGTTTCAGGAAGCTGGGGAGCAGGAATGCTGTGGTCCTTTAAGGACACAGGGACAAACCTGTTCCTGAGCATCCAATGGGACATGTGAGGTTAAGCAGCGTAAGGCTGCAAATTCTTGTCTCCCATCTGAGTCTTAGAATAAGGTGAGGGCGGGGACAGCCAGGGCTGTTTTAAGGATGGGAGACCACAGGCCTTGGGAGGCTGAGATCTCGGGCCTGTCATGACTGAAATCTTCCCATGACTTCAGCCCGAATTCTTTCCCTTCTGAAGTCCTTTTATCTGAGCCCAGCCTCCTGAACCCGGCAGCCCAAACTCTCCTCTCCCAACCCCAGCTTGTTGCACTCCAGGGTTTCAGACTTCGAGGACATTGATAAGCATCCAAGACCGTTCACAACTCTGTCAGCCCAGAGAATAACTTTGAGAGGCCCCTTGTCTTTCAGAGTTCAGAAAGAAGTAAAAATAGCTGAGGACTGACAGAGAAGCAACCATCTCTGTCCCTCATCTCCTCTGGATCAGGACTTCTAATCTGTCACACTGTCACATTCAGGAGGCTCCGGTGCCACCTTTCCCATGGCAACATGCGGGCGGCAGAAGTGACAGAAGGTGCTGGCACATTGGCCACCACAGCCGGGGATGTCCAATAGCAAGGGTCCTGTGTGGGGAACATGATAAATTTGCTGAATGAAAGAACCCCAAGAAGCCAGTTTGTCCTGTTGGGACTTCAGGCATGTACCACCACGTTCAGCTTATGAAATGCAGAGGATCACGCCTTGTACATGCTAGGCGGGCACACTACCGAGTGAGCCCCACTTTTTTTTCTTTTTCTCACAGGCTGCAAGGTTCTGGATCTAGAACCATCACGGATTCCGGCTCTGTCCTCGCATCAGTGGGCCTGACTCACAGGTGTTTCGCTAACCTCATTCTGCACCAGACATGCTGGAAAGAAATACATTTTAAAACCACGTGCAATTTAAAGCGAGTTTAATCTGCATGTCTGGGGTTCATTAACACGTAGATCATCAAATTAGGGATGGCTCACAGCTGTTTGACATTCGAACGGCCTTCTGAGTATCTTTAATAAGTGCCTTTAAATATCATTTTCCCAAGGATTTTGAGGCTGTGTTTCGAGCATGCTGTTCTCCGAATGGGAATGTGATTCAATGCAGTGGGCTCCATCCTGCAGGAGTCCTGCTAGCTTGGGAAGGATGGCATAGAACCTTCTTCCTGCTTCTCCTGTCCCCACTTCAGTGAGTAGTGGCTCCTGGCTGGCCAAAATCGCATGCTCAAGTGTCCCCTTGTCTGTGGCAGACATTGGCTGTTACCCTGGTTCTCTTGTGATTCTCTGGGGGAACAGGGATTTTGGTATCCACCCCTTGCCCTGTTCCAGGGATTTCCTGGGACTTGGCTGGACAAGTGTGGTTTCTTGTTAGAGTGTTGGCCTCAGTGTGGCTCTGAAGCCCAGAAGAGAGGATGGAGGGCTATGGGTTATGCAGGAAGGAAGGAATTTTTCCTCTACTTGAGCCTTGGGGATCGGGGTTGGGGCTGTATGTCTAGAGCCTTTTGTTATCACTGGAGCCTTCAACGAACCCAGAGAGAGAAACAGGGGCAAAAGGCCAGGCAAGCCAGTTGAGGCCAGAGCTAGGCACCCAGAACTGACTGCATCATCATCCTCTCACTTAGTGCTTGGGACCTACGATGTGATTTTCTTCAGACACAAGGTCACTATGGGTCATGACCTCACAAGAATGAGATCACCTTGGAGTAGGTAAGATGCTGATGCCCTGGGACCGAATTGTAAAAGAAAGGGGCACTGACACTACCAGGCAGCTAGAGGTGACACGAAGACACAAGATGCCAACCAGCCACAAGCCAGGAACATCAGACCTGGAGTCCAGCAGCCCTGGCAGCCCTTGGTATCACGTGTCTGTATTCCAGAAATCTGAGGAGTAAATGCCTGTTTAAGCTGTCATGTAAGCATAAGTTTGGTTCCTAGAACACACACACACAGAGAGAGAGAGAGAGAGAGAGAGAGAGAGAGGGAGAGGGAGAAAGGGAGAGAGAGAGAGAGAGAAAGGGAGAGAGAGAGAAAGGGAGAGAGAGAGAGAGAGAAAGGGAGAGAGAGAGAAAGGGAGAGAGAGAGAGAGAGAGAGAGAGAGAGAGAGAGAGAGAGAGAGAGAGAGAGAGAGAGAGAGAGAGAGAGAGAATTTGGTAGTACATGCTTGCAGTTCCAGTTCTGGGCACGTAGAGACAGTAGGATCCCTAGGGCTCACTGGCTGGCTAGTGCAGCCTAATGGGTGAGCCTCAGGCCAGTGAGAGACCCTGTCTCAAAAATGCAAGGTAGGGGCTGGAAAGAGAACTTAGTGCTAAGACCATGTTTTGCTCTTGCAGAAGACCTTCAGTACTCAGTGCCCAAACGATGCTCCCAACTGCCTGTATCTCCAGTTTCAGATGGGATCTGATGCCCTCTTCTGTCCTCTGAGGGCACCTGCATGCACAGACATGCAGACATTCACACATATACAGAAATCAAAAGCCCCAGACAAACAGAACAAGGCAGATGCAGCCCAGGAAAAATAGCCAGGATTGCCCTGTAGCCTTTTCGTGGGTGCACACACACTTGTATGTGCACCTGCACACACGTGGGGCATGCACACACACACATGTATTTGCACTTGTTCACACACTTGGGGCATGGCACCTTTGATAGACAGACTGTGGGAAACTCCAAAGTGTGTGAAGTCAGAGTGTGTGAGGCCAGAATAGACTCCACAAGGCATTGTCTGAAAAAAAAAAAAAAAGTCACCGTTGTCTTGTAAGGCATAGCCTGAAATGGGAGGGCTTGTGAGGCTTCTGAGTAGGGCTGTGAGCCTCTAGTTAGACTAGGAGGTCCCTGGTGGCAGTTGCCAGGATTTACCCCACACTATGGGGACTGTATGCACAGGGGGTTCAGGTCCTTGCCATTGCTTTGGGAGGGCCTGGGTGCTGGCTCAGAGGGTGTGGGTCTGTCACTTGAGGCCCCCAGCCTGCAAGTGGCAAAGCCCAGATCTGACGCAGGTTTCCGGAGACTAGACATTGAATTTAAACCAAGGAGCCTGCCTTTAATCCCAGCACTCGGGAGGCAGAGGCAGGAGGATTTCTGAGTTCGAGGCCAGCCTGGTTTACAGAGTGAGTTCCAGGACAGCCAGGGCTATACAGAGAAACCCTGTCTCAAAAAACCAAACAAACAAAAAAAAAACCAAAAACCAAAAAAACAACAAAAACAAAAACACAAAAACAAAACAAAACAAGGAGCCTGTTGCCTCTGTCACCTCCCTGGGTGCTGGTTTCCTCTAGGGGATATGGAGGGATGCTCTGGGCTTGGTTCATTGCTGCTGCCTCCCTGACTCTGGTCCCTGACCTCTGGATTATCTGTGTAAGCTTCCTTCCTACCTCATGGGGAGCTCAGACCTGCCATCCCACAGAACAGAGGGCTGAAGACCTTAACAACAGGAACCGAGGCCACTCCTGAGGACACTGGCTGAACCTAGGCTGCTGGTGAGTTGGCAACCAGGACCCAGTCACCTGCTGCCACCTGCTGGAGACAGAGGCACGGTGGCTGGTACACCCAGACTCACTGTGCCCTACAGCCTTCCCACACTGTCAAGGGTCCGTCTAGTCACCCAGAGGCAGGTGGGTTGGTTTTGTCTGTCCCTCCAGCAGGTAAAGTCACTGGAGCCGTCTGACCTTGTCACTAGATCCCAGTCACAGATCTGCACCTGCCTTGTTACGCTAACTCATTCCGTATTTGCTGAATAGAGGCGGGCTCAGTCAGTCAAGACCACTCAGGCAAGAGACTCTGGGAGCTTCTGGATGGGGCAGGAAGGAGTGGGGTGAGGGGGTTGTCTCCCCACAAGTCACCTCTGGGGAGTCTTGCCTGCTAGAGGCCTTGCTCTATGCAAACACAACCTATATATGAATGCGTCCTGCTTGCCTCTGGGAGCACTCTCTCCAGAGCTGGGCCCCCCAGTGGGAGGCAAGGCTGGGTCTTCTGGTGGCTTCATTGACTCCTGAGCTGGAGCCTCGCCTCCCTTATTGCCAAGTCAAGTATTTAAGGTCCGACATGGGACAGAGCTAAGCTGAGGCCCCAGTGGGCTGAGGGGCCCTGGACCGGCCAGTTACAACCACGCTGTCAGGATGGCCCAAACAGGGACATCTGTTATAGTCTCTCCAAAGTGGAGGAACTTGCCTGAGGCTGCAGAGCCAGCAGAGATGCAGGCCAGGTTCTGCCTCCAGTGCTGCAGGAGTCTATTCCTCTGCATGCTACAGGCATCTGCCCTTCCCTTCTTGACCTCTCCATCCTGATGGCCCACCTGTTCTTAGGGATGCCCTCTCTACTACCCTATGTTCCAAGACTTCTCCACCCTTCCCTCTGTTCCGGTGGAGGCCCTCTTCCTTCAAGAGACTCATCTTGACATCCCCTTCCTTGAAGCAACTCGTCACAGGGAGAGGCCAGGCCTATGTCACCCTACCTCCTGTCCTTCCCTTCTGTGTAGAAAAATAATAAAATTAAATGAATAAATGAACCTGCTTCTTCAGGCCCACGGCAGTCCAAGCCGCTGTCATGTCAGACTCCTGGCGTTTTCTCACACAAGGCAGGCCCCTGTCTCTCACCATCAACCCTTTCTGTCTCTGGCTCTTTGTATCTTTTGTTCTCTTGGCCCGGTCATTTGCTCGGACGTGTCATAGCTGAAGGCCTCGGTCACAGTGTACCTCTGAGGCAGCTCCTCCCCACCTCTGCCACATCTCCTTGCCTTGCCCTCTGTTTGCCTCTTTGTCCTGTCATGGCAATCTGCTGGCCCTCTGACTTCCTCTCTGACTGCGTCTCTGACATGTGACCCGCAGGGCAGGGACTTGTCTCTCTTGTACACTGCTCCCAGCTCGCATCGAGCACTCAATAAATACTCAGTAAATTAATGAATAAGTCAACTAATCAATCGAGCAATCAATCATGAAGTTGAACTGTTTGGTTTTTTTTTTAAAGAGTTCCCGAGTCCAGAGTTGCCACAAAAAGCCAGTCTCAGTATCCTACAAAGGCATTGCTTAGCCATGTGGTGGTCAACAGATACTCCCAGGGCTTGACGATACACCTCAAGTCAGGATTCAGGATTGATGCAGGTGGATGTCTGCCTTAGCCCCTGAACTTGGTGTCCTAGAGAGATGTTTGTAGCAGTTGACAAAGCTGCGGTTGTCCCCCGGGGCTCCACATGAACGGAGCATCTCCACCTTCACTGTCCCCCACACAGCCTTCTCCAGGTGTGATGGTTGCCACTAACTGTCAGCTTGACACAAGTTAAAATCTCCTGGGTGTCACATCCTGGGGATGCCCCTTCCCCTCCTCATCCCTATCAGATTTCCATTCATTCTCATGGCCATCTGAGCATCTCTCCTGTCCCTCCCCACACCTGATACTGAACCCCACCCCCTATTCCCCTCCGGATCCCCTCTCCCACCGAGTGTCCTCCCTCCATCTGCCTCCTATGACTATTTTATTCCCCCTTCTAAATGAGATTCAAGCATCCTCACTTGGGCCTTCCTTCTTGGTTAGCTTCTTTGGTCTGTGCAGTATAGCACGGGTGTCCTGTATTTCATGGCTAATATCCACTTATGAGTATGTGACAGAGACCTAGGATAAGGAAGGCACCCAAGAATCTATGGGAGTGACCTTCGCTGTGATTCACAGTACTGGAGATATGGAACCTGAAGAGGCCACCTCCTATAGCCAGGCAGGAACCCCAGTGGAGCCATAGGGACACCAACCCACCTACACACATTTTGACCCAAAATTTATCCTGTCTACAAGAAATGCAGGCAAGGGGGATGGATCAGAGACTGAGGGAATGGCCAACCAATAACAAGCCCACCTTGAGACCCATCCCATGGCCTAGCTCCAATCTCTTGCACCATTAATGATATTCTGCTGTGCTTGCAGACAGGAGTCTCACATAAGCATCCTCTTAGAGGCTCCCCAGCAGCTGACTCAGACAGATGCAGACACCCACAACCAAACAGTGGATGGAGATTAGGGGCTCTTACAGAAGAAGAGAAGGAAGGATTTTGGATCCCTAAAGGGACAGGAACTCCACAGGAAGACCAACAGAATCAACTAACCTGGACCCTTAGGGCTCTCAGAGACTGAACTACCAACCGAAGAACACACACAGACTGGATCTAGGTCTCCCCACACATATGCAGCAGATGTACAGCTTGGTCTTCATGGGTTGTAAACAACTGGAGTGGGGGATGTCCCAAAAGCTGTTGCCTGTACGTGGGATATGTTCTTATAGCTGGGTTGCCTTGTCTGGCCTCAATGGGAGAGGATGCGCCTAGCCCCTCAGAGACCTGATATGTCAGGGTGGGGGATACTCAGGGAGCCCCCACTTGATCAGAGGAGAAGGGGAGGGTTGGGGGAGAAGATTGTAGGAGGGTGTGACTGGGATGGGGCAGTGAGTGGGATATAAAACTAAATAAATAAAAAATAAAAGCATCTCCTGGGTAAAGGGCCTCTGGGCATGTTTGTGAGAGGTTATCTTGATTATGTTCATTGAGGTGGGAAAACCCATCCACTGTGGGCGGCACCATTCCTTAGGCAGGGAATCCGGACTCTATGAGGGAAGGAGAATGAGCTGAGCTCTAGTTCTTCTCTCTTCCTCTGACTGAGGACCAGGGTGACCAGCTGCTTCAACCTCCGACCGCCTCAGCCTCCTGACCCTGATGGACTGCACCTTGAGCAGGGAGCTGAAATAACTAAAACCCTTTCTCCTTTAAGTTGTTTTTGTCTGAGTTCTCACTAGGTAGCCCTGGCTGACCTAGAACTCACTTTATAGACCAGGCTGGCCTCGAACTCACAGAGACTCACCTTCCTCTGCCTCCCAAGTGCTGGGATTAAAGGTGAGCATCACCGCATTCAGCTTGTCCAAGAATTTTATCTCAGCAACGGTAAAAACAAAACAAAACTAAGATACCAGATTAGGGACCCTTCATTAGTCATTTAGTCACTCATTCATTAATTCATTCAACCTCTATTTACTGTAGAGTAGAAAAGCATTTAGTACCCTGAACCTGGGTTCAGATCCCGCCTCTGCCACCGAGGACATCATGGCTATCAGCCATCTGTCTAGGCCCAAGGTTTTCAGTCTGCCCAGCTGTAATTAGAGACAACAGTTTCCTCTCATTTGTGGGGTCTTTCTGAAGAAAAGGAGTCAACCAGACCTGTCATGATGCTTGACACCTGCCATAAGGGATGGTCACTTCTGTCAAGATGTCTACAAGCTGCCCAGCTGGATCCTCAGGTACATCAGACATATCAATGACCACAGGACCAAGGGACAAATATCACCAGATAGAAGAGCAGACAGCCTTAGGGAACAGTGGGCTTAAGGACTCTCCCTGGGACCACAGCTGGACTCCAAAGTCCCCATACCTGCTCAGCCAGGTCAAATCACCCACATATCTTATTTCTGTATCATATATACATATATACATATATACACGTATACACGTATACACGTATACACGTATACACGTATACACGTATACACGTATACACGTATGCATATATACATATATACATATATATAGTATATGTGCACATATGTATGCACATACATACATATATATAATTGTGTATCTATTACATATATACATATATTACATGTGTATATGTGTGTACATATATATGCATATACATACATATATGTACACATATAAACATACACATACACACACATACACACGTGTGCACACACACACACACACACACACACACACTTCTTTTGCAATTTTAGGGAGGGATGTAGGCCTGGGTGCACTCCCCATTCCCAGTAGACTCTGCGTTTTCATCCACTGGCTCACTGGGAAGAAGATGTCAGCAAATGGAGGTTTCAGTCAGGAGCACAGACCTCCCTTGTCCAACTGGTAGGTCCCAGAGAGATGCCGAGCCCTTTTCAGCCCAGAACCTGGGGTCCTACATCAGTATATACAAGGAGACAGAGTCTAGGCCTGTGAGTGTAGAGATGACAGCCAGCCTTCCCTCCCCTCTCTGGGTTCCCCACCCGCTTCAGATGCCAAACAACTCCCTGATACAATCAGGAACACGGAGCCTCAGGACTGGCCAAGGTCACAGCCAGACCTTTATTGCAGTCCGCTGGGCCACCAGGGTGATCATGAGACCGCAGAAGAGAGGCTCCACAGCCCAGCCACAGCAGAGCCTTGACTCTGCTGCCCTCTGGTGGCTGCTGGCATCAGGTTCCATTTGCAGGTCCCTAGCAGAACCTGGAACGAGTTTAACCAGAGTCTGAGCTCAGGAGGATTAACATGGAGAAAAAGCCACTTTCTCCAGCACAGACTGGAGAGGCCACAGGGAAACCCTTAGAGACTGGGCAGTGCAGAGTGGTAAGTATGGAAGAGTCTTGAGCTTAGATACTCAGGCTCTAGCTGGGCCCAGCGAGGCTAATTATAAAGGGCCTGTAATCTCTGAGCTTCTCCTCAAGGGGCAAGTCACTTTCTCTTCCCTCGCATCCACCTGCCTGCTCTCGTCCTGATCCACAGAACACAGAGCTGCAGCTTTGCACAGGTCCAAAGGCTGTGAGCATCCTCCAGTCTTAAATCGTCTGCCAGTGCCTTGGTGTTCTCAGACAGTCGCAGCTCGGCTGCCCTGTTACCCGGTTCCAGTTGCCACAAGTAGGATGCTCCATCAGATACCCTTTGAGCTCAGCCTGAGCTGGGGCTGAGAGGGTGCCAGGCCTCTGGGATGTACCAGCTCCAGGCACTGCCATGTGACCAGTCCTGGCAGAGAAAGGCCGCAGGGCAGAACCCAGACAGCCAGGCATGTGAGGTCACGGCGATAGAGATCAGGCTGGACCACGAAATTTGGGCTAGCTAATTAGGAGAAACGAGAAACCCAATGTCAGCGGCTGTGTGACCATGGGCCAGTCACTTAGCTTCTCTGAGTGTTTGAGTCTATACAAGGTGGCACACTCAGCAAGAGGAACCATGGAGATTGCATGGGAGATGGATGCTGTTGTACTGGCTTCTCAGACTGGCTAGGAGCTGATGTGAGCTGAACCACGGGTGGCCAGCGCTGGGAGGCGGGTCTAGGAGGCGGGTCCACGAGGCGGGTCCACACTGTACCCCTCCTTCCTTCCTTAGTCCTGTGCAGGTCTCATGTGCTGCCAGGACTCAGTTTTACAAGTGGAGTAACAATTTCAAAACAACAAAACAAAACAACAAAACAAAACAAAACAAAAACCCCTCCCAAAGCACAGTGTAAGAAACCGTGGTGTGGAGAGGGTGGAAGACAGGTGATTTATTAGGTTGCATCAGAGCTGGGATCCAAGTCTTGGGATAGAGAGAGCATGCAATGAAAGCTAACTCATCATCTTCACTATCATTGCCATCTTTATCACCACCATATCCATCATCACCTCCTTCATCACTTCTTCAGATAGTGGAGATGATAGTGGATCATCTCCACTATCTCCATCATCCTCATTGCCACCACAATCCCCATCATCATCTCCACTGTCATTTCTGCCATCACCACCATCATTATCATCATCATCTCCATCACCATCTCCATCTTCTCCATCTCCATCATCATCTCCACCACTGCTCTCATCACACCCTCTCCCGTTACTATTGTCACCGTGAACACTGTTACTATCTCCATCATCGTCTTCTTCACCATTACCATCTTGCCAGCATTATTACCATCTACAAGGTGCCTTGTGCCCACATAAAACTGGCTGAGCCTCCCTGGGTAGAGGGGAAGTTGTATGTTTGAAGCGGGTTGGCCCCTCAGCGATAGGTAGGAGAGACCCCTCTGCAGTCTTTGCCTTCACTTCTTTTCCATGGCTCGTCATGGAAATCCAGCCACGGCGGATTCATTTGTTCATAACTGCTCACCTACTGTGCTCTCCCCCACACCTGCTCACCTACTGTGCCAGCTCCCACACCTGCACAGGCAACAAGAGGAAACCAAGCTTTGGGATCAGGCCGGCATGGGCCATGTCAGGCCCCTGTTATGTGAAGCATGTCACAGGCCAAGCCATTCGGCCACTTTGTGGTTGGGAATCAATCACCCTCCAGTTTCTCCCTGAAACCTGCCCCGTACTGAGAGGCTGAAGCCAGGGCCTCACGATGAGTCCCAGCCTCGGCAGCAGGGCTCACACAACACCTCCCGCCATGGCGGTCCTCCCCAGTTCTCCGTGCCTGGCCTCCTTTGTCCTTGCCTCAGTCTGCTTCTGGGCTACAGAGAATAGTTGTCCCTGGGGGGGACACAGAGAAGTGGACCCACCTGGGGCCTCGGTTGCACTGATCCTCTCTCCAGAGGCCAGGCTCACTGGTCACTGAAAGTTCCCGGCACCAGGGTAGTGTAGTGCGCATGCGCAAAGAGGGAGGTGGGCTGTGTTTTTCATCTCCCCCCCCCGAATCCCTCCCAACTCCCACCTCTTGTCTCCTTTTATCTCTGAGTTGAGAGTGGGAACCCATCTTCGTAGGGAAGGCACCCATGGTTTCTAGAAGCTTCTAGAGGGGAGTCAGAGGCCCAGGTAGAGGGCATCTAAGGAGAATCCTTCCTGCCCAGCGCCCCATAAAAACGAGGCAGAGCATGACCCGTGTGGTGGTCTGTTAACAGCCTGGAGGCCCAGCAGCCAGTCTCCGCAGTTTATAAACTCATAAAAACACCGGGGTCATGACTGCAGGGACACCTCCTTCAGCTGAGGATGAATGGGCTTGCCTGAGGACAGAAACGCCAGCTGCAGGGGGTGCGGTGAGCAGGGCAGGAGAGGGGCGCTGGGGGGCGGGGGAGGGGGGCGGCGCATCACTTAGCCAACTGTGATTGGCCTCTTCCTCCTTCACCTCTGCACCAGGCCCCAGGGGCACTGCCCCCTCCTCCCTCCCTCTCCTAAACAGAGCTAGTGAAGGAAATGTACCACTTTTGACAGCCCAGCATCCTCCTTGAGGTTGAATCCCAGCTCTCTCTGTTGGGCCAACTAAACCACAGCCCAACAAGGCCCAGGCCCAGGTCACCTGAGATGTGTGGCCAACTCGGGCCATCCAAAGCCACAGAGCATCCATCCCCCACCTCGGTGCGTAAACCTGCTTGCCTGGACAGATAGATGTAGCAGGCCGGTGCTGATGTAGAGACGCCAGTGTCCCCTGACGAGTCACTGGCATGAGCACCCTATAGCTGGAGCTCAGAACACTGCATGCCCCCCATCCCCCCACCACCAGCAGCCTGGCTTTGCCACCGTTGAGTGACTCCTCACATGTCTTAACCCTTATCAACAGTGTCACCCCAGACCTACATCCAACCATTTTATAAAGTGTATGTCTCTTGTCCGTTTTCCTGCCTTGGTCCCAGGAGTGGTTGAGAGATGCCTGACACCCCAGTGGCTCACCAGACCCCCATCACCCCACAAAGCATGAAGTTTTAGAGGAAAGCATGGAAATTCATAAACCCAGCTAATTGTGACACAAAAGGAGAAACAGGGGCCTAAAGCAGGAGAGAGCATGGCCTGCTCTTACAGAGGATCTTTGTTCCATTCCCAGCGCCTATATGGTGGCTCATAGGGATTTGTCACCCTCTCCTGACATCCATGGATCAGACATACATACACTCAGGCAAAACTCCCATCCACATAAACAAAATCAATCAATCTAAAAAAAATTTAATGAAAAATAAGAATAAGGTCAACAGGCGTCCTGGTTTCCTCTTGTTGCTTCCTTGTGACCGAAAGCAACTCAGAGAATGAAAGAGTTATTTCTGTTTATACTCCCAGGTCACATCATCAGACCGGCTAATTTTATGTCAACTGACATAAGCTGATGTCACCTGAGAGGAAGGAGCCTCATTTGAGAAAGTGCCTCCGTAAGGTCCTGCTGTAGGCAAGCCTGCAGGGCATTTTTTAAATCAGTGACTGATGGAGGAAGACCCAGCCCGTTGTGGTCTGGTGGTCCTGGGGTCTATAAGAAAGCAGACTGACACACAGGCAGCCACCAGGAAGATCTGCCACTCCCCAGCTGACCAACTTGGAAACCATCCAGGCATAGATCCAACACTTCAAGTCGGTCCACCACAACATCTACACCTCCTACAAGCTGCTGCAGAAGGTGAAGGAGCCAATGTCACAGAACCAGATCCAGGTATAAGCATCACCATCAAAGATGAGACCCTGAAGCATGGCTGTGACTGAAGCAGGCACCTGCCACCTCGACTTTCAGAATGCTGAATGCTGTCTGACCCACTTGCTCAATTGGCTTTCTTATACAGCCTACACCCACCTGCCTAGGGATGGTGCTGCCCACAGTGGGCGCACCCTTAATCCCAGCTCTGAAAAGGCAGAAACAGGAGGGCTAAGAGTTCAAGGCCAGCCTGGGCTGCATGTTGAGACCCTGGAGAGATGGCTTAGCAGTTAAGAGCACTTGCTGTTCTTGGAGAGGACCAAGCTCATTTTCCAGCCTCCACAGGATGGCTCGTGACCATCCCTCTACTGGCCTTCTCGTGTACCAGGCACACACATGGTGTACATAAACACATGCTGGTGAAATCTCAAACATATCAAATAAAACAAATAAACCTTTTTTTTAAAAGTCAGCTCCAGAAATGAGTTAAAAATAAGCAAACAGTGCCGGGCGTGGTGGCGCACGCCTTTAATCCCAGCACTCGGGAGGCAGAGGCAGGGGGATTTCTGAGTTCGAGGCCAGCCTGGTCTACAAAGTGAGCTCCAGGACAGCCAGAGCTATAAAGAGAAACCCTGTCTCGAAAAACCAAAAAAAAAAAAAATAATAAGCAAACAGGGCTGGTGAGATGGCTCAGTGGGTAAGAGCACCCGACTGCTCTTCCGAAGGTCCAGAGTTCAAATCCCAGCAACCACATGGTGGCTCACAACCATCCGTAACGAGATCTGGCGCCCTCTTCTGGACTGTCTGAAGACAGCTACAGTGTACTTACATATAATTAATAAATAAATCTTAAAAAAAAAATAAGCAAACAACTCTGTTGTTTTAACAGCAACAAAACTGTTGCTATCTACCCAGGCATGGGCAAGCCATAGAAGTCAATACCTGTGTGTGTACAGGGGGCTCTAACTGGACATAGCTTTATTGGAAGAGAAAAACAGGAAGACATGAAGTTGGGGGGAGATGAGGTAGAAAGTTCTAGAGAATTGGAGGGAGGCAACTGTAGAGGAAAATGACCAAAATACATTGTATAAATGTATACACTATTCAAAGAGTAAATATAAAAAAATAGTAACACTAAAAAAAAAAAAAACCCTGTTGCTGGTGTGTATGTATGTGTGTGCATGCATACATGCATGCATGTGCATTTATGCATACATATGTGTATGTGTGTATGTGTGTCTGTATGTGTGTGTCCACAAGCATGTGTGCATGGGTGTGAGTGTGTGCATGTGTGAGCATGTGCATGCATACTTGCATGTGTGTACATGTGTGCATGTGTGCATGTATGTGTGCACACATACACATGTATGTATGCCTCTTCACATGTGTGCAGGTGGGCTTGCACCATTGTACATAGGTGGGGACAGAGGACAAACTTAGGTGTTATTGCCTAGGTGCCAACCATCTTGGGCTTTTTGAGACAGAATCTTCCATGGGCCTGCAGCCCACAGAGTTGGTGAAGCTGGCTGGCTAGTGAGCCCCAGGGATCCGCCCGTCTCCATCTCCCCAGTGCTGGGATCACAAGCAAGGGTTATCAGCTTGTCCCGTGGGTTCTGGGGCTCCAAGACACAGGTCTCTGTGCCTGCAAGGCAAACCTCTAACTGATGGCACTCTCTCCCCAGCCTGGCTGTTGTCATGATCAGAACCAAAGTGTATTTATCAATTAGCTCAGCGATAATTAAATGACACGGTGCTACGCCTCCCTCCTGGAATTCAGGAGCTACTTCCTGCTTGTTCTTCTCCTTTGTTTTCTGCTAGTTTTGTTAATTAAAATAGTTCTTGGAATAGAACACATGTACAGAGAAGTCACAAGTCATTCAGGGCTGACATGATGGATTTCCACCCTGTGAAGCAGCCACGCCCACTGAAAGCCAGATACAACCTGCAGCCTGGAAACCCCTGTCATACCGGGACTGGTCACTGCTGTTCTATGACTCTTGTCCTGTGTTAGCTGCTTTTAATCATTAATATTGTTTGTGGCACAGGGTCCCCTATAGCCAAGGGTAGCCTCAAACTCACTAAGTAGTGGAGGATGGCCTTGAACTCCCGATCCTCCTGTCTCCACCTGCCCAGTATGGGACTTTCAGGCATATACTATCATGCCCGGTCTCTATTAGAGATCAAAGTGCAGTCTTTATACATGCCAGGCTTGCGTTCATTGTTTGCTCATGAACATGAGACATGTCTGTCCTCTGCCACTGGGCTGCACCCCTGGCCCTAAGCTCTGTCCTTTAATCAAGTAGGTGTCCTGGGGTCTGGCTACCAGTACACCATGCTGCGTGAGAGCTGCCCATGCCCTGCAGGCCGTGGCCCTTCATCCGTCTTCTGCTCCATTGGCTGACAGCATTGAAATGGCATTTTCCCTCTCATGGCTGTTTGGGTTGCTGAGATGAGCGGACAGTATTGGGAATGATGTTGGAATTCTAAAGCACAGCTTAATAACAGCAACAAATGACAGTATCGGGAACAGAGCCTCCTGATCCACAACCGTGTCTCACATCAGTTGACTCCCTAGAGCCTGCTCACTTCGGATAGGACAAACCAAAGACGTGATGCCATGCAAGGCTAGCCTGGTAAGCCAATGAGTTTATTGGGGTTAGTTATAGGAGCATGGGTGACCCCCTAAACACTCACATCACTGAAGGGCCCAACTCCAACATGAATGGCAGCCCCAGATGTGTATACACAGTTCCCACCTCATCAACAATCCACCCTCTACATACTTCCTGAGCTGAAGCAGAGCTACATACAGCTGAGAGAGATGTGTGCCCTGAACCCGTCTATGGGGCATTGTCAACAGGCCTAAACTGGTTGAAGATCTTCTGTGTATAGTCACATTAAAATGATGTGACTTTATAAGATGGTAAAAGCTGTGGTGCCCAACAGGACAGTGGCCTGTGACCCTGGGTCATAGGTGTCTAGGAGCTGAGGCAGATGCCACCAAACAGCTTTCTGAAGATCGGCTGGCTGCTCCTTCCCTCTGCCCGTATGTGACTATGTTTCTTCTTACTAAGACAAGCACCCGATGGGGACACACCCTCCCTCTCTCTGTTGTATGCATAAAAGATGCACGTGCGTGAGTGTGCAGGGGTGCTCACCTACGCCTGACCATGCATGAGTGTGCAGGGGTGCTCACCTACGCCTGACCATGCATGAGTGTGCAGGGGTGCTCACCTACGCCTGACCATGCATGAGTGTGCAGGGGTGCTCACCTACGCCTGACCATGCATGAGTGTGCAGGGGTGCTCACCTACGCCTGACCATGCATGAGTGTGCAGGGGTGCTCACCTACGCCTGACCATGCATGAGTGTGCAGGGGTGCTCACCTACGCCTGACCATGCATGAGTGTGCAGGGGTGCTCACCTACGCCTGACCATGCATGAGTGTGCAGGGGTGCTCACCTACGCCTGACCATGCATGAGTGTGCAGGGGTGCTCACCTACGCCTGACCATGCATGAGTGTGCAGGGGTGCTCACCTACGCCTGACCATGCATGAGTGTGCAGGGATGCTCACCTAGGCATGCCTATGTGGAGGTCAGGGGTCAACATGATATTCCTTCTTCCATTGATCCCTGCTTTATTTGGGGGGACACAGTGTAGTGGCTTGAATGAGAAACGTGCCCCCAGAGGCTCATCATGTATTTGGGAGGCCTCACTCCACTTCCAGTCTGCTCCCCCTGCTATCATCGTGTATCTGGAGAAGCCATTCTCTCCACTTCCTGACCCAGCTGCCTGCTACCGTGTCTTCTACTCCATTGTAGGCTCTCCCGATTCTGAAAGAAGAAACCAAAATAACTTTTCCTAAGTCACTTCAGGTCACGGTGTTCTATCACAGCAACAGAAAAGTAACCAATAAACTGGTTTTCTTTCTGAAGAGGAAGCTGGCCATTTCAGTAGACTGGCCAGCCATCAAGACCCCAGGATCCACCTGTCTCTGCCCCTGCAAAGCCTACATATCCATGCTCTCATGCATGGCTTTTATTTCGGTGTTAGGATTTGAACTCAGATCCTCAGGCTTGCATGGTGAGCACTTTGCCCACTTTCCCCATGCCCTCACTGCCCCAATGACTCCTGACAGAAGCAACTCCTTTTTAAGATTTATTTATTTTATGTATCTGAGTATTCTATCTGCATGTACACCTGCATGCCAGAAGAAGGCATTAGATCCCATTACAGATGGTTGTGAGCCACCATGTGGTTACTGGGAATTGAACTCAGAATCTATGGAAGAGCAGTCAGTGCTCTTAACCACTGAGCCATCTCTCCAGCCCCCATCAGAAACATCTTAAAGGACAGAAGGAGTTATTTTGGCTTGTGGTTTCAGAGGGTCCCGTCTACAGAAACAGAGCATCCTGGAAGCATGAGGTGAACTGGCTGCTTCATTCCAAGGTCAACTAGAAGCAGAGGAAGGGACCAGGGCAGGGTACGGCAATCAAGAACTTCCTCAAGCTGCGCCCCACCCTCACCTCTACTCTGCTCCCCTCATAATTCTCTCATAGCATGTCTCCATCGAGGGGTGAATCTACCCACTCAGTGAACGCCCTCCAGATCGGATGGTCTCTGCTTGTAAAGCCTCCCTTCGCAGACACATCCAGAGGGGTATGTCACTAGACCCCAAGGCTGGGTGCTCTTTTGTTTGTTTTTGAGACAGAGCCTTACATCATAGTTCAGAATGGTCTTGATGGAAGTAATCCTCCTGCCTCAGTCAACAGAGTGTTGGGATTACAGCTGTACAGGGTGAAGCCTGGCTTCTTTCCAGACTCTGTGTGTGTGTGTATGTGTGTGTTGGTTAGGGTTTTACTGCTGTGAACAGACACCATGACCAAGGCAAATCTTATGAAAAACACAACATTTAATTGGGGCTGGATTACAGGTTCAGAGGTTCAGTCCATTATCATCAAGGTGAGAGCATGGCAGTATCCAGGCAGGCATAGCACAGGCAGAGCTAAGAGTTCTACATCTTCATCCAAAGGCTGCTAATGGAAGACTGACTTCCAGGCAACTAGGGTGAGAGTATTCAGTGTACACCCACAGTGACACACCTACTCCAACCTGATCACACCTATTCCATCAAGGCCACACCTCCAAATGGTGTTACTCCCTGGTCCAAGAATATACAAACCATGATAGTGTGTGTGTGCCTGTGTGTGTGTGCGTGCCTGTGTATATGTGTGTGTGTGCATGCCTCTGTGTGTGTGTGTACATAAAGGCAGAGGTCAGAGGTCAGCCTTGTGTGTATTTTCTCTGAAACTTCATGATCCAGTATTTAATGGTAGTGCCCAGTGGGAGTGGTAAGGACTTACAGCCTCACTATGTATGTATGTATGCATGCATGTATGTATGTATGTATGTATGTACGTACATATGGAGACTTCTGCTTCCTGAAGGCCATAGTGGAGTAGAGATGCCCACCAGCCAAGCAAGTCCAGATGTCCAAAGCTCAGCCCCTGCAATGGCATAATTGGGAAATTATACCCATTACTTTTCTCATTGCTGTGACCAGAATCTGACAGACACAACTTCGGGAAGGCTCGTTGTGACTCAGTTTGATAGGACAGCCCATAATAGTAAGTCACAGAGGCAGACGTGTGAGGTGACTGGTCGTGCTGTGGTCACAGGAGGCAGAGCGAGATGGGTGGGGTGCTCAGCTCTATTTCTCCTTTTCATTTGGTCCAGGTCCCCAGTCCATGGGCAGTGACAATCATATTTAAAACAGTTCTCCCCTCCCTAGTGAACCCAATCTAGAAACTCCCTTGGAGACAAGCCCGGTGGGTGGGGTTCTCAGGTAATTCTTGATCTGCTCAAGTTGACCGTAGTACTAACAACACGGGTTCACCACTTGCCTATTTGACAACTACACACGATCATTTTAAGCCATAACCTTCTACTGTTTGTTCCCATGACTTACGGCCATCCAATAATGCTAAACGCATCCAGTCCAACTTCAAATTTCCCCATAATCTTTCACAATTTTAACACTGATCAAAGTCTCTTCTGAGACTCAGGGTTGATGTGACAGGGCATCCTCTTCCGTGTGAGAGCCTATAGAATCAAAACAATTTACATAGTTCCAATATACAATGGCACAAAATGAACATTCGCAAATAGGATGGGGGGGTGAGGGGAATTGGCACATCAAAGAAAAATCAGACCAAAGCAGGACTGAAGCCCAGCAGGACAAACAGCACATCCTGCAACTCTTTGTCAGCATCAAGGGCTCAGGATGGAGTCATCTGGGCTCTGATGGCTTTTGTAGCGCTTGCTCCTTCAGCTCTGTTGCCCACAGCACTCACAGCCTCCTTGAGCCAGCACCAAGCCATCTCTGCAGCTTAACTCAGTAGATGCCCCATGGTCCTGGCATCTCCAGAATCCTATAAAACAGGCTTCATCCTGTCAGCTTCATGAAGCGGCCCCTCCGTATCTGTTTGCAGGGATTTCAATCCCCTGCCATTGTCTGTCCTCTATAGCTTTCTGGAATCTTGGGGCAAGCCTCCATGATACCTCCAAGCCTCTCTCTCCCCCTTTTCATGCCTCTAAAACCATTAGCACATGGATAAGGCTGCCTAGTTCTGCTGCCAGCTTGAACTTGAACTTATGGCTTGAACACCCCTTGGACCACAGCGATGGTGGCCTCTATATGTCTCGGTAGTTTAACTGGTGGAAATAACTTTCCTGGGCATTTGTTTTATAAGCAGAGGCCTCCTTCTGTGAAATCTCAGAACAATTGCTCTCTATTCAAACAGATGTTCATTTTCACAACTGGGAGCCTTCTGTGGGGGAGGCCTTGCTCTTGAAGTTCTTCTTTATTGTCCCGGTGTAAAGCATAGGGCATGAAGTTTCTCTGTAACATGCTCATCTCTTAAATAAGTCAGCTGATTTCTCGGCACATTTTTCATCTGTAACTTTATACTTCTTCATACCCCTTCCTTGTCAAATTGCACGTTTTTGATGTCCTCTCTCTCTCTCTCTCTCTCTCTCTCTCTCTCTCTCACACACACACACACACACACACACACACGCACACACACACGCACACACACACACTGTAGATCTCACTAAGAGCAGTAAGGAGTAGCCATTCCACAGCCTGAGTGCTATCCTGTCATGAAATTTTCTCTTGAATTCTGCCTCACCGGAGTCCTCAGGATGCGGGCAGAGTGCAGCCACATTCCTTGCCAGAACATAGCTTGGATTTCTAGATGAGTTCTTGATAAAAGTCCTGATATGTCATGAGCCTGATGGTCCTCCGCTGCCCGCCCCCTCTCTCAGCATTTTGGTCTTCTAAATCCCCACTAGAGCTGCTCATTGAGTTAGTTCTTCTTATAAGCAGACTAAGGCTTCTCTAGCCCGCAGTTCCAGATTCTCCCACAGTTCTCCCACAATCCAATTCCAAATGCCATAAACCACAAAGTCAGCTTTATCACAGCAATGAGCCCCTGCTTCTCAGTGCGGAGTTTCTCGGTTACTTTTTTCACTGTTGTGGCAAAATTACTCAAGGTGGGAAAGGTTTATTTGAGCTCACTGTTTAAGGGCACACAGTCCATCATGGCAGTGGGTGTGAGGAGGCACAGAGGCAGGAACAGGAGGCAGCCACTCATGCTGCATCCACAGTCAGGAAGCAGAGAGAGATGGATGTTGGCACTCATTTTCTCCTTGTTATTCAGCCCAGGACCCCAGCCCAGGGGATGGGGCCACACACATTCAGTTAACCCAGTCTAGAAACTTCCTTGAAGTGGAAACTTCTAGTTTCTTTGGAAAGTCAGTTATGTCAAATGATGTTTTGCTGGGGCACACAGGTGAAAGGATGTCTTGATCAAGCAGACCTGTGAAAGGACGCTTGGTGAAGGAGTATAAATATGACCCCACAGACAGTGGGAGACGAGCACTGAGCATTGGTTTGGTTTGTTCTGTCTCGTTGTTCTTCTGAAGACACGCATGCACGAGTTCACCTTACACAGTGTTGTTGAGCTCAACTTGTGAAAAGAACTATCACTGAACAGGTCCACTTCCCCCATATCCTAATAACTTTTCTCTCCCAGTACCTCTTCTGGGCTAGAGGAGAGGTTGAACCATTGTTAAAAAGTAGGTTGTAAAAAATGTATGCCTACAATTTTTAAGAAAAAAAGATCCCTCACAGATCTTCCCAAATGTTTGTCACAGAGATGGTGGATCTTTTTCCAGTGGGAAGTCTTGGGTCAATGGTGTCTCCTTGAAGAGAACTGATGGGGCCAGCATCTCTTCATCCTTTTCAGTTTGGTTCATAAAGCAAACAAACTGTCTGCATGTGACCGTTCACCTTCTCTGTCCGTCAAGTCAGTATGGTGTAGCTGCTTTCCCTTGTAAGAGTTAATAGTGTCTTCAGCAATACTGAAACTAATGCCAGGAGTGGGGTGGTATCACCTGAACAGCGGGTGAGACTTACTGACCATGTGAGGATATTTTCTACATCCCTTACCTATTAAAGAACAAGAAAAACTGGTTAAAGTGTGTATCCCATATCCCACACAACTGCCCTTTGGACCTGCACCTGCTATATGAGTTAATATATAGACGTTCATGACTCCTATATTTACATTGGTCACATGTCTGTACATTACAAATTTCCTCTCTTTGTCTTACTCCTGAGCTCTGTGAAGTCTATCTTTCCATGACTATAACGAAATACTCAAGACAATCAATACAAAGAGAAAACGTTGACTTGCTTCACAGTCAGCCGGATTTGTCTTCCTGATCCAACCTGAATTTTTGTCCTTTGGCTAAGCAAACTAAGCTATTTATTTATATTTCCTGGTATTTCTATTGTCTGTTTCTTTTTTTTTTTTTTGTGATGAGGACAGGTTCCAGAGGAGGACTATGGAACCCCCTCTCTTCTTCTCTCTTGCTTCCTGGCTGTGAGGTAGATAGCTTTGTTCTTCCATAAACTTACACGAGGTTGACAGCCTCCCCATAGGTCCAGAGCCATGTGGCCAGTCAGTCATGGGTGAGGACCTCCAACACTACAAACCAGTATAAAACTTTCCTGTTTGTGAGTTGATTGCCTCAGGTGTTTTGTTACAGTAACGGGAATCCCATCAACACATGCCCACAGGCCGACCCGAGCCAGATCATTTATAATAGAGACTCTCTTCCCAGGTGATTCTAAATTTTGTCAAATTGACAGTTAAAATGCACTTGTCATTCTGGCATGATGGCTCTACGGGTAAAGGTACTTGCCACCAATCCTGTGGCAGTGCTAAAAAGCCATATCCGAGCACAAAGCAAACCAAGCTGAATAAAATGGTATGGAGCCTGTGATCCCAGCTCTCAAGAAGCTGAGGCAGGAGAATCACAAGATAGGGGCTACTCTGGGATACATAGTAAGACCTTGACTCGAAAAGAATTCATTAAAAGTTTGAGCTGGCACGATAGTGCAGTAAGTAGAGGTGCTTACTACCAAGCCGGAAGACCTGAATTTGATACCCAGGACCTACATGGTCAAGAAGACAAGAACCAACTTCTGAAAGTTGTTGCTCTCTGGGAATGTATGCGGCATACACACAGATGCATAGATGAGCATACATGTGCATGCATGTGTGCACACACACATAATAAATAAATAAATATAATTAAAAGGAGCTAGTTATAGGCCAGTAGCAGATCTCTTGCTTAGCTGGCCCAGGGTTCTGGGTTCCATCCTCAATACTGAGAGAGGGAAACAGAGAAGAGAGAGAAAGAAGCAACAAGGGACAAGTGCTTGCAGAGAGACTTGCCTGTAGAAACAGGAATCCCGGCAGGTGTGATGTGAACGCCTTCTGCACTTAAGAGGCAGAAGCAAGTGACCTCTATGAGTTCAAGGCCAGTCTGGTCTATACTGTGAGTTTCAGGACAGCCAGAGCTACTTAGTGAGAGCCTGTATGAAAGACAGACAGACAGACAGACCTTACAGAATTACAGAACACTGCTGCTATGCTAGTTAGTATGAGCTATCAGTTTGATGCCTGCAGTTAGGGCACTCTAGAGCAGTGGTTCTCAGCCTTCCTGATGCTGCAATCTTTTAATACAATTCCTCAGGTTGTGGTGACCCCCCAACTGTAAAGTTATTACATTGCTACTTCATAACTGTATTTTTGCTAAGGTTATGAATCCTAATGTAAAGATCTCTGGTTTCTCAAGGACTCTGGCTAGTCTAACAGTGGCTGTGAACGAAACTCTAAGGACCCAGAAGTTGCTCAATCCACAAGGCTGGATGTCTCAGCTGGTCTTTGGTAGATGCTGAAAGCTTGAAGAAGCAGGCTCTAGGGCCAGGGACGGAATGGACGCGCTGGCAGGGCAAAGAGCAGACGCTTCCCTTTTCTATGTCTTACATAGACTTCCAGCAAAAGGCGTGTCTTCCTGCCCCAAGGTCCAGATTAAAGGCCTGTGTCTTCCTACCTCAAAGGTGTGCACTAAAAGAGGCTCCACCCACTTCAAACCAACCCCCTTCCCCCAAAATCCCTCACAGGTGTGCTCTTCATTTCTGGGTTGTAGTTCATTCCAGATGTAGTCAAACTGATAACAGGTAATAGCATTTGCCCATGGTCAAACAACACCATGGGGTCAGAATAGGCACCATCACTAAGCTGTACGTGACTGTGTACAACGAGCGGCGTGGGCAGCCTTTCAGCGGGGGGTCCTGTGTGGGAGGTTTTGTGTTGGGACCTCCCCTGGAGCTGGCATCTGGGTCCGGTCTGGATTCCAGAAGGCAGCGGTGAGTGTGGCCACTAGGTGGCAGCATTGTCCTGCAGAGAAGGCAGCAGACGGTATGGTGTGCTGCTGTCCAGGCTCCACAGAGAGGGGGACTTCGTTTCCAGTGAGTCTTCACGGATGAGACAGGTATGATTGTGACTCAGTGACTGCCTTCAGCAAACTCCGAGAGCTGGCATCCATGGGACATAGGACGCAAGGTCCATTCAGACCTGAAACCAGGCACAGGCCCCATTGGTAAAGATGGGGCTTTTTACCCACTGGTTCGCCTTCCAGTATCTAACACACTCAGGGGCAGAGCTCGCTGAAAAGGGAGGGCTGGGCAGAGAGGCACTCTTGCCTGGGGACCCTTAAGAAGGGGCCGGAACGCCATCCCCATGTATTGTAGAAATTATTTAATCTCAGTCGGAGGTTTCTACCCTGCCTTGGATCATTCAGTTCCCAGATAAAAGACACAAAACTTTTATATTTTGTTAAGCCTTGATCAGCACTAGAGCTGGGTAAATGTCTACCCTCTAAGCTACTAGGAAGGTATCTACTTCCCTGTCAATAACCCAGAAATATGGCTTGCCATGTTCCCCGCTCTCACTCCAACTGGCCAGACCTTATGGCCAGTTCTCACGATCCCTTATCCCATGGTGTCTTCTCCTCTCTTGACCTTCTCCCTCTCTCCTCAGACCCCAAGCCCAGGAACCAAAGCTCTGCCTACCTGTCTTCTGCCCAGCTATAAGTTGTAGGCATCTCTATTCAACCAATAGTTTTAAATTAAGGAGCAAGGTCACATAGCATCGCTTGGTGCTCGTGAGGCTCTCCTTGTCCCTGGGACAACCAGATTTTGGGGGCCAGTATTTAGCATTACAATGAATGGCAACAGACCAAACCTCAACAGAGGAAGATGCCCAGAATGAGCGAAGATGGAATGAGATGCTATCAGGTAGCCCTTGTCTGTCTTCACAGCACTTGGAGGCTGAGGTAAGAGGACTGTGAGTTCGTAAAGAGCCTGGGCTGCACAGCAATGCTGTCAGAAGAAAGGGGAAGGGAAGAAAACAGGCAGGCACCAACAAAGGCAAATTATACTGTAATCGCCCATCTTTATGAACCCTCAATAGCGCTGTCATTACTCCTAGTTAGAAAAAGGCGGTGCTGGAGCCTGGGAGATGGCTTTGCAGGTAAAGATGCTTGCCAAGAATCTTGAACAGCCTGTGGGGAGGAGAGAACTGACTCCAGCAAGTTAGCCTCTGACCTTCACATGCACACTGCAATACCACCACACAAAGGCAGGCACACACATAAATTAATAAATGTAAAAATAGAACACCTTCTAAGGGAGAGAGTACTTCCGTCTCTGCCTCCCACCCTAGACCAATTCAAGTACCAGCAGACCAGTTCTTCAAGCACTCAAGGATCTTGAGGGATTCTTGGAGGAGCCCCATGTCCTACGCCATCTGGTCGTCAGTGCCAAGAAGAGCCCATTTCTACTCAGTGCCATGTTCTTATCCTCCAGAATATGCTAGGTATACAGGAGGTGGCGGTGGGCACTAGTGAGTGAGTGAATGGAGGGATGGATGGATGGATGGATGAATAGATAGATGGATGGGTGGGTGGGGTGGATGGGTGAAAGGATGGATAGATGGATGGATGAGTGGATGGATGGATGAATAGATGGATGGATGGGTGGGTGGGTGGATGGATGGGTGAGTGGATGGGTGGGTGGGTGGATGGGTGGGTGGGTGGATGGATGGGTGAGTGGATGGGTGGATGGGTGAGTGGATGGGTGAGTGGATGGGTGAGTGGATGGGTGGATGGGTGGGTGGGTGGATGGATGGGTGAGTGGATGGGTGGGTGAGTGGATGGGTGGGTGGGTGGATGGGGTGGATGGATGGATGGATGGGTGAGTGGATGGGTGGATGGATGGATGGATGAATAGATGGATGGATGGGTGGGTGGGTGGATGGATGGGTGAGTGGATGGGTGGGTGAGTGGATAGATGGATGGGGTGGATGGATGGATAGATGGATGGGTGGGTGAGTGGATAGATGGATGGGGTGGATGGATGGATGGATGGATGGATGGATGGATGGATGGATGGGTGAGTGGATATGGATGGATGGATGGATGGATGGGTGAGTGGATGGGTGGATGGATGGGTGAGTGGATAGGTGGATGGATGGATGAATGGGGTGGATGGATGGATGGATGGATGGATGGATGGATGGGGTGGATGGATGGATGGATGGATGGATGAGTGGATGGGTGGATGGATGGATGGATGGATGGATGGATGGGTGAGTGGATGGGTGGATGGATGGGTGAGTGGATGGGTGGATGGATGGATGGATGGGGTGGATGGATGGATGGATGGATGGATGGATGGATGGATGGATGGATGGGGTGGATGGATGGATGGATGGATGGATGGATGGATGGATGGATGGATGAGTGGATGGGTGGATGGATGGATGGATGGATAGATGGATGGATAGATGATAAGTAAATGCTTCGACCAGATCCTATAACCTCCAGTTGATCCTCCTGCCTCAGCTCTGCCAAGCTGAGAAGTATAGGATGATAGGATGGCCGTCACCTCCCAGGGAAGCATTCTGTTGTCTCTGGCTGAGGCAGCCTTTGAAGGCTCCAGGGGCTTCTCACTCCTGTCTGTGTTGGGTGAGGGGATTTCTATGACACACAGGAACACTGAGGTCCAGGGGAGGTCACCTTGTCTGGGCATCTTTTCTGCTCCACCCAGCAAACAGGCCTTGCCAGATAGGGCCCAGGACAAAGGTTGGGGCACACTTATGCTAAAAATGTATTTGCCATTCACCCAGAATTCACATTTCACTGGGCAATTTGATCTGCTCCATCTGTGATGTGGTTTGCTAAACCTGCATTTTTTGGGTTATGTTTTGTTTGCTAAATCTGGCTGTCCCTCTTGAGACATGCCTGCTCCCCCTCTCTCTTGAGACGGTCTGCTTCCCCCTCGGTCCCCCTCCCCTGTTACCTCTGTCCTTAAGATTCAGAGCAGGTGGGACAGGATGGCACACGCCCCGTGTCTGTGTCTGCTCATTCCCAACCCGAGTGATACTGGCCTGGACCCCTGGGCCCTGCTCTCCACAGCTGTGAACACACAGCACACATTTGAACAAAGGTCCAAGAAACAAGAGCCGGGAGCCCTTGTCTACCTCAAGGCCCTGGTTTCCAAGGCTGGTGGCACCACAGGCAAAAACAAAAACAAACAAACAAAAAAACCAAATATGTCTGAGAAATAGTCTCTTCCCACAAAGCATCCCTGAAGCTCTCTCTCTGCAATGTGCTCTCAAGCGCTCTGGATCCTCCCAGGAGAGCCCAGTGTTGGAGCAGTTTGTGGGCTCTCCAGTGGGAGAGTCTAGCACAGGCCTGGGGTATGACCTTGGGTGAATCCTCCCCTGTCTTTGGGCCTCAGTTTCTATATCTGTGCAATAGGAACTACCCTAGACCAAATCTGCAGGATCCTGGGGTGGGTCTGTGTGAAGGGCAGGAAGCTTTAGTGTGGCTCTCTAGCGCCTTGATGATCACTAGTGAAGGCCCTGCATAGCACAGATCTCAGCATGGCACCTGCATGGTAAAATCCCTCCTGTTGTGACTGAAGTCTGACCCTGGTCAAGCTCCATTAAAGGGGCCCTGTCTCTGGGAGGATCCCTGCAGACACCACACACACACACACACACACACACACACACACACACACACACACACACACACAGCCCTACCTGCTGCTGCCTGCCTCACCCCACTCTGAGACTACTGTATGTTGATAATGTCACTGTGGTTACACTCATGACTTGTTCTTCCTACCTGTGTGACTTCAGATGAGTACCGTTCCTCTCTGAGACGGCCAGGTTATAGACATAAAACACCACACAGTTATCGACCCTTGGTATTGCACTAACCACTAGGACCTGAAACTGTGGACTGGATCCAGGCTGGGATCAGCCAGCAGGACTGAGGATCAGCCCCCTCTCCCCAGCCACTGGATCTCTACCCACATCCATCCAGGAGCACAGGGGGACTGACAGTGTGGAGCCCACCTAGCATCTCTCAGAAGCTAAATCAGAGGGAAATAATTGAGGTTAATTCCTGGCCTGCATGGAGACCACCCAGCTCTCCTCCCAGCAGGCCTGAGGATTTATGGTGGCATTGTCATGTAAAGACTTGGGAATCCTCAGAGCTGTGGGGGTGGGATAGGATTGTGGCTCCTTCCTCACTCCCTATCCCTCACCCCCAATGCCTCCACCCACACACCTGACACCCCTACCCTCCCCCCTCATGAAGATACTCACGACCATATTCAAGCCACCTCTCAGTTGTCCTCTACTCAAAAACAGCCCTTCCAAATGCTGTGTGACCTTAGGAGATTCACATGCCTCTCTGGGCATCTGGCCTCATGCGTTGTCAGCTTATTCAAGGGGCTGGCCCAACACACCAATGTGACCCCGAGTTTGTGTGACTGGGAGGAGCCAGAGTGCTGAGCCTGTCAAAGCTCCTCCCCCATCCCTCACCTTAACCTCCAGGAGGACAAATGGCTGCCGACTGAAGTTCCAGAATGTTCCATAGTAACCTATTCAATTCTGGACAACCCTGTGCAAAGCCGCCACCGTCTATCATCATACTGAATCTGTGAATGAAGAAACTGAGGCAGGAGGGCAAGACCTCATGGGGGAACCTGTTAGCAGCAAGCCAGAGGACTCACTGCAGACCCTCCTCTCCTTGGGAACCCTTCCCGGTGCTGCAGATGGATCCTTGCTGGCTTCGGAGTACCCAGGCTGATGGTAAAGGCTGGGGGAAGCTAGGGTGATCTTCACAATAGAGCAGCTCCTGGGGAGCCCAACTGTGTAACCCTATTCCTGTAGAATAAGAGTAGAGGTTGGGCTGGGTGGGTGCCACCTATCCTTAATCTCAGCTTTCAGGAGGCAGAGGCAAGTGACCCTCTGGGAGTCTAAGGCCAGCCTGGTCTACATAGCAAACTCTAGGACAGCCAGGGCTAAAGAGTGAGGCCCTGTCTCAAAAGACAAACAAACAGAATGTAGTTGGGGATTGAGATCAGCCAAGTTCTCACAGCTGAAACCCAGGCACCGGTTGCCTGATCCCTTTGAGAAAAAGTCTAGGTTGTCTTTGAACTCATGACACCCCACCCCCACCCCCACCCCTATCTCATCCTCTCCATGAACTGCCCTCCGGCTTGCACTACCACAAATGGCAGCTTTCATGTTCCCTGGAAGGTCCCGTGCTTTCTGTGTCCATCTGTCCTGTTCCTGCCCTTGTGCCTGGGTAGGTAAGTACTTTGGTCTGCCCTGGCTCTGAGGATATCAGGTCCTCCCTCTTCCACACTGGGCCCCCAGAGGTTGAAATAGGCACATGGCAAGTGTGAGGGTGGGTTAGAGTGTGTGGCAGGCTAAGGGGCTTCTGCACAAGAGTGGGGACCACAGGAGAAGGGAGGTAACGAGGCCCAGATGGCAGGGGTAGAGGCTCCCTCAAGCCAGGCCTCTGGGAGTCAAAGCTGGGCAGCTGCTTGGGACGTCAGGACCCAACAGAAGAACTCGGACACCTCCTCTTGAGCATCTCAGGGTCTCTGAGCTTTTCCCAGCCGTTGAGCCCCCATTTACAGACACACTCACACCACAGAGACATACACACAGACATGCATACAATACCACACACATACCATACACACAAACAACACACACCACAGCACACCACATACCACAACACAGATGCACAACATATACACAGCATGCCACACACACATGCACACACCACACACACACTCCCAAGACACACAATACAACACATACAGTACACATAAAATCAACACACACAACACCACACCACATACATATGGCAGACACACACACAACCAACACACACAATACCATACCATACAGATACACATGCAGATACACACTGCACATACCATATCACAACACACTACACACACACCCCACCCATACCACACACACACACCACACCACACATTACACATACACACACTACACACACACCACACCACATATTATACATACACACACACTACACACACACACACTACACACACACCACACATTACACACACACACACTACACACACACCACACATTACACACACACACACCACACCACACATTATACATACACACACACACACACACACACACACACACTTCCCACCAGAGCTATGCAGTCCCTAAGGCCCTCTGTCCTCAGAGCCTGAAGAACACTCTCTTGACTCCACCCAGGTCCTCCTCCTGCTCATCCACCCCCTTGTCACCTTCTTCACCCATCCAAAGTTAATTCCTGAGAAACTTTCCTTGGGAGCGATTTTCACTTCTTATTATGCCCGCTGCGCCAGCCCTACTCCGTGCTATCTGGCTCCTTCAGCAGGGAAGCTGGTGTGACACTTGCCTGGAACAGCAGAGGTGACTGATGGGGGTTGGGGGGGTGGCTGTCTCCTGGGATTATGATAAGGGCTGGCGGGCTCTTGGTATGCTGGCCAGGCCTCGCCTTCCCCTCCTCACCGACTGATAGGGGTAATTTTCCATGCTGGCCCTATCTGCTATCGAGGGAGAACATTCAAACTTAGCCCTCCGCTTCCGATGCCACAGCACCCTGCAAGACGCCACCCCCTCCCAAGGAAATAGAACCTCATGATTTGAAAGGGAAAAAAAATTAATTGAAGTAGCCAGGTCATTCCTTCCCTATCGACTCCCAGATTTAATGGAAAACTCCAGATGGGTTTTTTTTTTTTGAAGCCATGTGTGAATGTGGGGTGCTGGAAGACAGGCTGGAGGATGGGATGGAAGAGAGCTCAGGTGGGTGACAACCCCGGGACTGTTGTGACCTCATGCAAACACAGGGAGGTGCCCTAGCCCAAGACTGGTGCTCGGGTGTGGAAGGGAAGCTAGGTTGTGGGGAGTCCTGAGGAACCATTGGGGACAGGGAGCTGCCTTCATTTTCTATGTGCATAAAATTTTACCAAAGAAGAAAGAGTCTTCTGGAAGATCCTCATTCCTGCATTATGGTCTTTATTGTTATTATTGGAGGGCTGGGGATTGTTTTCTAGGTTCGGGACCGTCAGCAGAATATTTACTGTATTGCACGGTGCGTTAGTAACTAGATTGCCTCCGTCTCCTCCTCCCACTCCAAGTCCCGTCTCCCTAAGGCAGGAGGAGGGTTCCCTTTTTGCCAAAGTCAGCAACCAGGGCAGAGATGCCTGGCTCCCGGAACTCCCGGCTGGCTTCCGTGGCATCGCCTCAGGGGCCTCAGGCAGGGAGGGGAGGCTGCCTGGCTGCAGGATCCATCCTCCTGCTCAGCCTGGAGCTGGCTGCACCCCTTGTATACCCCTTGTCTCAGAGACTCCCCCGACACCCCTTTGGCAGGACACCACACCCGGAACAGCCTTCAGTAGCCACAAATGACAGCCTAGACAGCCAAGGGTGGCTGGCCGCAGCGAAGGGCTGGGCCAGGGTGCGATGCACTACCAACCCCCTCCCACAGGAGCTGGGGGACAAAAGGGCCGAGAGAGGCTGCAGCCTGTCTCGGCCCGGCCCACTGCAGCTTCCCATACAGGTTTAGCAGGTCTGTCCCAAGGAGACATGGCCACAAGCCATTCATTACAGATTGGTTCAGGGGGAGAGGGCTTCTGCAGACAGCCCGACTCAAGGCTTCCAGCTCTTCCGTCCGCCCCTCCTCCTGTGAACTGCTGAGCCTTCTCTCCGCATCCGGCCTTGAGCCACACTTTTTCTCACCTATCACCTATCATCTCTTGGGCCTCCTCGCTCTGAATGTAAGAATTGAGCAGTGGATGGATCTGGGAGCGTGGTTTAAGTTGGCACAGTGCTTGCTGAGCATGCGCAAGGCCTGGGTTCAACCCCAGTGCCTTACGAACCAAGAGTGTCACCCCAACATTCGGGAGGCAGGAGGATTACAAATTCAAGGTCATCCTCGGCTACAAGTTGATTTAAGGATAACCTGGGCTACGTGAGACCCTGACTCAAAAATAAGAACGACAGGGTCAGGCTCTGTGACTTACAGCATCTCAGAGTCCTCCCCCACAGCATGCGGGGAGGGGGCTCTGTTCCATCCTTACTGCAGACGAGAAAGGTGGGGGTGAGGAGAGCTGGTTGGATGTGGGAGGGTAGTGTGACTTCCCCCACTACCCCGAGAGTCTGCGGTACCCACTCCAAATCCCTCCTGGGCACAAGGCACCCGCACCCACGATGATTCTGTGAGTCTAGGATTAAACCTTCATCATTCAACTTCTCATCAACCTAAAATAAATACAAATGTGTGCCTCGAATCTTAAAGCTCCGTGCCGGTTCCCAGCCGCAGCCGACTTTGTGTGCCAGGGCAGACATCCACGAGCTGTGGGGAGATCGCAGGCTTTTACTCTGGGAGCTGAGCAGGGAGTGCATATGGCTGCCAAGCCCAGCGGGACACCGGAGCGCCCGCCATATCTCGGTCTGATTTCTGTGGCTGTAACAAGATGCCTTGTTGGTGGTGTGTTACGAAGAAAAGAGGATTCTCTAATTCACAGTCTGGAGACTTTAGAGCCTGGTGCCAGCGTCTGGTGTGGGGCCTGGCTGCATCGGAACATAGCAAGGCAGCATGGTGGGAGCCAAGGGACTGGGAGAAGGCACCTGGCAGGAGAGGAGGCCAGAAAGACTCAAGGGCAGCTTCATGGCTTTCCAGCCACCTCTCTTGCGGGAACTAACCAGGGTCCTGAGAAACCCTAGTGGACTTCTGCAGTGGGCAGAGCCCCTGACCTAACTGCCTCCTATTAGGCCCCGCCCCTCAAAGAGCCCACCTCCCACTAGGCTCCGCCCCTTAAAGAGCCCATCTCCCACTAGGCCCCGCCTCTGAAAGAGACCATCACCTAGCTGAGGTAGAGAGCATGCTTCCAGCCAGGTAATCTGACAGATATCCTTAAACCATACCCAAACCATAGCTCACCATTTTCCCACCATCCTCTCAGCTCCACCACAGCTCACCAGTGCCCACCAGGCCTGCTCTTCTCTCTCTGGATCACTGTTCAGACAGATGACTTCCTGCTTCTCCATCACTACTGTCACAGGCGGGATATTCAGACGTTATCCAGCAGGCACCTGCAGAGAAAGAACCCTGCCCTCTCCAGTTATGACAGCAAATTCATCTATGTATTTCCTGCTTACTGGAAACTTTTGCTCAGCGAAGTGAAAACTGGCCCACTAAGAAATATAGGCTCTAGCAGTTAAAGCCACTGGTGTAGCTTTAGCCAGTGGCTTTAACCTCTCTGACCTTCAGTCTTCCCATCTGTGAAATGGGGTCATTGGGATTCTAATAATACATGTTCTGGGGGGTCCTAGGGTATGTTTCAAAGCCATACTCGAAATACTTAGCCCAGAATAAGGAAATGGTATCATACAGAAAATGCAAGCGGGCCATCTAGAGGAGCTCACGACTTCCCGAATGGGACACAGTGCCCTGGTGTCTCGCTGTCCTGTGCTTTACTTCCTGGTAGCCAGTCTCCACCAAAGGCATAGAGAAAAATGTGACCTCATCACATGACTGCATCTTAGCTGGGAGCGGGAGCTACCTGTGCCTCTTTGTTTAATGGGCAGATCCCAGGGGTGTTGCTGGGCCCTTTATTTTATTATTATTTTGATTGATTTATTATTTTTTTTTACTTATTCACTTTATCTCCTGCTCACTGCCCCAGTCACACCCTCCCACAGTCCCTTCCCCCATCCTCCCTCCCCTTCTCCTCTGAGCAGGTAAGAGCACCTGGGTATATCCCCCACCCAGGCACATCAAGTCTCTGCAAGGCTAGGTGCAATCTCTCCCATTGAGGCAGACAAGGCAGCCCACATAGAAGAACATATCCCACTTACTGATAACCACTTTTGGGAGAGCCTCTACCCCTGCTCCAGTTGTTTAGGACCCACAAGAAGCTGCAAATCTGATACACATGTGTGAAGAGAACACACATATATGTTCTTCTGTTGGTTATTTTATAATTCTATGTGTATGAATGTTTTGCCTGCATGCCTTGTGCCAGAAGACAGTACCAGGTCCTCTGAATTGGGGTTTTAAATGGTTGTGAGCTGCCATGTAGGTGCCGGGAATTGAACCTGGGTCCTCTACAAGAGCTGTTTCTCTTCTCTTCTTTTCTTTTTAAAGATTTATTAATTTATTTATCTGTGAGCACACTGTAGCTCTCTTCAGACACATCAGAAGAGGGCATCAGATCTCATTACAGATGGTTGTGAGCCACCATGTGGTTGCTGGGAATTGAACTCAGGACCTCTGGAAGAGTAGCCAGTGCTCTTAATGCTGAGCCATCTCTCCAGCCCCCAGATCTAAGTTTCTTATTTTAACTCTTTCTTTCCCAACTATCCTGTCCAATGATTCTCTCCTTTGCTTCTCTCAATAGGACTTTAGAATTTTTTTTCTAGCACATACATGTATGTTCATATGGTGTATGCATATATGTATGTTCACATGGTATGTGTGTGTGTGTGTGTGTGTGTGTGTGTGTGTGTGTGTGTGTGAACCTGGAACTTGTTAATTCAGCTAGACTGGCTGGCCAGGAAGTTCCCCAAATTCCCTGCCTCCTCCTCTCCAACACTGGGATTAGAAACATGTACCACCACACCCAGCGTTTTGGGTGGGTTCTGGGGACAGAGTTCATGTCCTTGTGTGACAAGCACATTATTGACTGAGCCATGTCCCCAAAAGAGCCATCCCCCAGCCTGATATGCAGTTCTTGTTGTGAATTATTTCACATCTTAAAGATCATATAGCCTTGGTGTGTGTGTGTGTGTGTGTGTGTGTGTGTGTGTGTGTGTGTGTGTGCGTGTGTGCGCGCAGTGTGCAGGAGACAGAAGAAGACAGATCTCTAATTTCCAGGCCAGCTTGGTCTACAGAGTGAGTTCGAGGACAGCCATGGCTACATAAAGAAACCCTGTCTCAGGAAAAAAAAAAAAAAAGGCCTCATGAAGCAAGCGGATGAGGAAACTGAGGCACTTCCAGGAGGTTCAGTGAGTAACAAGCCGAGACTTCCTGGAGAATCCGAGGGAACTGCAGAGACCAGGGTGATCAGTGTCATGCAGGTGGACAACACAAGCCTTAGTGACAGCGCTTCACATAGCTCTGGCAGGGCCCGTGCATCCTCACAATGCCCACTGAAAGCTTGACATAATTTCCTTGAACTGACAAGAAAACTCAGCATCCACAGCCACAGCCTAACCAGCCAAACTAGACCACCTCAGGGGCCCAAAAGCAAGCTCCATTGACTCTGCACACAGGCAAAGACTCCGGCAGTATCTCCACTTTGGAATATTATTCAGCCATGAAAAGAGGCACAGGAATCAACAGGGTGAGCCTGGACCATGTGCTGAGGGGAAGAAGCCAGACTCCCAGGACAAACACTGCAACTCCACAGTGGGAAACCCAGACAGAGGGATCTCCTGCGCAGGAAACGAACCAAGGATGTGGTAAGGGGAGACAGTGGAGACGTCCGTCCGTCCGTCCGTTGGCACCAGTTACAGTTGGTCATCCTCCAACCCCCACCCCGCCCCTAAGAAAGGAACAGCCTAGACAGAAAGCCATCGAAGAGAACTCCAAAAACTCGTGATAAGGATGCAGAAGTGTTGTTCTGAACAATGGATGGCTTCTGGTCGGGTTTTGGGTACGGAGGGGCCCAGTTTTCTTTAAAAGGATGACCACCAGTGAGTATGTGGACAACACAAATTGCTTCTTTTTCTTTTTTTCTTTCTTTTTTTTTTGTAGGGTATGGGCCTGGGGAGACTGGAAAGTGGGGGTTCGTGATGTGAAATTTCCAAATAATCAATAAAAATATTATGAAAAGAAGTTGGTCTCCTCATCATCATTTGATAGGGTTTCACTTTGTAGGACTACAAAGCTGGTCTCGAGCTCTGAATCCTCCTGCCTCAGCCTCCTAAGCAGTTAGACACGGCTTTAACAAGGGTTATAGCATTATGTTTTGCGACATATATAATATATGTGTTTGTATTTATGTGTATATTTACACATAAATGTATATGTGTATATATTTATGTAGATATAAACACATGTTTATATATACACAATATATGTACACACATATATACACACATATAAAATGTATGTATACATATATACATAAATGTATATGTATTTATGTATATAAACATATATGTTATATATGTGATATATATATATATATATATATATATATATATATATATATATATATATAGAGAGAGAGAGAGAGAGAGAGAGAGAGAGAGAGACATAACACATATATACACAATTGGGTGTGATGGCACGTGGCTGTGATCCTGACACTCAGGAGGAAGACAAAGTCACTCTATACATAGCAAGTCCCAGACCAGCTTAAGCATGAGACCCTGTGGGAGGTGGAACACTGAAAGGGGAGCACCAATGATCAGTATGCCCCTTACCTTTGCATGTCTGTCTGTCTGTCTGTCTGAGAAAAACAACACAAAATAGATCGGACCTCTGCAGTCGGGCTGCTGGCTCCGGCGATCCTACTCCAACCTACCTGAAGCTGTTTCTTCTTGTCCTTCAGGTTTAGTTTATTTTCCCAAACAACATGATCCAAAGCTGCTGTGTTCTGCTAAGTGGATACAGCAGCTCCGTTTGCCTCTCCCAGCTGGGACTCTCCCCCACCCCCACCCCCCGGGTGGCCCTGCTCTCCACCGCACCCCACCCCACCCCAGGGGTAAAAAGTGACCCTGCACACCTGTTTTTCACCCCTCCCAAGAGGAGAGGCTCCAAGACCTCCCTGTTTCGTCATTTCTCCCTGGCTTGGAGTGAGACCAAAACTCACTTTGGCTCCGATTGCCTGAGGGCCAACTCCTTCAAAGATCAGCCCCACCCCTCTCCTATTAACAGGCCAATTTGGATCCCTGGTCTGGAGTTAAAAATATTATTTTTCCCCAGTCAATCTCAAATTGCTCGTTCACGAAGTTAAAGTGGGCTGTCCAAGTGAGGGAAAAGAAAACAAAAATCCAAGCTTTGAACCAGCTGCACTGTGTTGTGTAGACAAAATATCCCTTTGACCGGCGTCCCAGGCAGCCTGGGGACCCTCAGTTCATCCTTCCATCTCCACACCCGGTTTCTCACACATCTCTGCTCCGGGTGGGTCTGTGATACAGACGACATTCCAATATTCCTGAGGTAGAACAGAAAGGGGACAGGGTCTTCACTGGCTCCTGGCTTTCTTGCTTTCTCATCACTGAAGATGGATCTAGGGCCTGGTAGATACCAGCCAACCCCCCAACCACCTGCCCAGAATATTTTTGTGCTTCTTGGCTTATTTACTTTTATGAGCTGTACCCTAAGCTGACCTTGAACTTGTGGTAGAAACAAGTAGGCCTTCAGACTTCTTGATCCTCATGTCTCCAACCTCTGGAATGCTGGGATTACAGGTGTCCTCCACAAGGCACGGTTTATGGGGTTAAACACACACATACACACCAGCACACGCACATATGTGTGCAGGCACACTGAACAGCATCCCCAGCACCCAGGGATTCCTTCATCCTTGACTGCAAAGATTGAGTCTGCTTTCCTCTTGGAGATTCTTTTGTATGTGTATGGGTATCCCGCCTTCAAGTATGTATGCATGTATACTCTGTGTGTCTAGTGCCTAAGGAGGCTGTAAGAGGACCTTGGATGGCCTGGAACTTGAGATGGTTGTAAACAGCTATGTAGATGCTGGGAATACAACCCAGGGTTCGGAGAGAGCAGCCAGTACTCCCCACTGTCTCAATGGCTGAGCCATTTTCCCAGCCTTTTTCATCCAAAACCATGTCCCCCCCCCCTAGAAAAGTCCAGGGATGATGAAGGAACAGCGTCCTTAGAGAGTGCTCTCAGCTTGCAAAGGGCTCACACTCTTTTTCATTGCCTTGTGGCTGAATCCAGTTGGGAATTCTCCTGACAGGAAGGGAGCAGCTGCAGGTGGCTTAGGCCTCCCAGCCCTGTGGCTGCCCTCTGCAGAGAAGACTCAAGAACTACAGCCCCTTAGGGCTGGGAAGACAGCTCAGCAGTTAAGAGCACTGGCTGTTCATCCAGAGGACCCTGGGGTTCAATTCCCAGCACCCACATGGCATCTCACAACTGTCTGTAACTCCTGTTCCAGGGGGTCCGACACCCTTGCCACAAATACACATGCACTCAAATCACCAATGTACATAAAATAAAAATGAATGAATGAAAATAAAGAAGTGCAGCCCAGAGAGGACCAAAAGAGCACACACCACACTCAAGCACACTCACACACTCACACAAAGTCTCAAACATGCTTACACACACATGCCATATTCTCTCACACAGGAGAACACAGCAGAATACAAACACACACTCAATCAGACACACAAACTACCGTCAAACACACTGGCACGTGCACACCTCCTCTCACGCACACATGCTCAACTAAGCAGACTTTGCCTCCATCCCTAGACCGAGCTAGCACAGCAGCATAGAGCGCCAAGTTCAGCTTCACAGGCTCCCATGCTCAGTGGTACCCAGCTCAGGAAACACAAAGCCCATGCAGAGGTCTAGATTTCAAATCATGGATTCAGGATCAGCGCCCCCCACCCCACCCCGCCTCTGTTGTTAAATCAAGGAATAAGGAGGCCAGGGGGGAATGCAACCAACTAGGAAGGCAGAGGCAGGGGGATCTCTGTGAGCTTGAGACCAGCTTGGTCTACAGGGTGAGTTCCAAACTACACAGTTAGACTGTGTTGTCAGAAGAGGAATGGGATTTAGGGACCAGGAGAAGGGAGGATAGATGGATGGAGGAGGAAGGGAGGGAGGGAGGGAGGGAGGGAGGGAGAAGCACAAGGTTATTTTAGTAGTTCATGTTGAGTAGAGTAGGTGCCCAGGCCTGTGACCCTGGAGCCAGTTGTAGGCAGAGGAGCACTGGGTGAGGACATGGACTTGGGAGATCGCTCAGTGAATAACATAACTTGCATGAGGACCTGAGTTCAGATCTTTGAATTCTCTCAAAGCCAGGAGAGGCCATAATCCCAGCCTGCCTGTGGTGAGACAGAGAATCCCCCGGTGCTCCAAGGCCTGCCAGCCTGGGGCTTTGCAGAGACTCTCCTCTGACCTCTGCACAGGAGTTATGTATACACACACACACACTCACACTTGAACACACACAAACACAATTGATGAAGGAGAGGAGGAGGAAGAGGAAGGAGAAAGAGGAGGAGGAGGAAAAGATGCAGCAGCAACAGCAGCAGCATGGCTGGAGAGATGGCCCAGTAGTTAAGGACACTGGCTGCTCTCGCAGAGGACCTGGGTTCAATTACCAGCACCCAAATGGCAGCTCACAACTGTAGTTACAGACCCCATTTCTGGCCTCCAAGGTCATCAGGCACTAGCATACACTCAAACAAAACACTCATACACATAAAATAAAAATAAATCATAACAAAAATGTGAAAAGGATTGAGGACACTGTCCAAGTGACAAACAAACGATGCTTCCTTCCCTCCCTCCCGGAGGAGAGCCACGGGGGGGGGGGATTTCTGCAGACACCGGCACCACGGGGACTTCTCAAAGACTTTCTTGGCTTAATGTATGTTGGGAGACCTTTGGGGAATTGGTCCTATTAATCAGCTGTCTGTGTGCTGAGAAGGAGGGCTGGCAGAGACACTAACTCATTTACCAGAGCCTGGATTCCCAGTCTCAGAAATGAGTTTAGCAGAGCCAGCCACTCTGGGAGTACAAGAGTCCATGTCCTCCTCGGACACCCCGAGTCCGGTGTGTACTGGGCTCTCAGCATCAGGGAGTCTCAATAGTCATGTGTCTCGGAATCTTTCAGAAGACTGTGGAAGCAGAGATTGCTGCCTGAGACCTGCCTCTTCCAAGTCTTGAGAGCTCTGACTCAACTCCCTGTTGGAGGTAAGGGTGGGGTCTGGAGGAGGTGGGGTCTTGTGGCACTGGGGGTGGGGTCTGGAGGAGGTGGGGTCTGGTGGGTGGGGGTTGATGGGTAGGGGTGGAGTCTGTTGGGGGTAGAGTGGAGTCTGAGACGCTTCATTCTTCACAGGTTCCCAGAAGATGTTGAAAGGTTGCTTGTCCGTGGCCCACTCCTCGAAGTTCATCAGCACTGGTCCTAAATGCTACGTGGATGATTCAGACAGCACAGCAAATCGGCAGCTTTCTTCGCCTGGAACGGAAGGGTGCATCGCTCTGGGAAGCAAAGTCAAGCAGGGGAGGGGGTTCGGTGCCTTCCATGAAAGTGGGGGTACCTGAATTCAGATACCCAGCACCCATGTTCAAAGTCAGGCATATTAGCGCACATCTGAAACTCCAGCAGTACAGAAGTGGAGACAGGAAGATCCTTTGGGGTTCATCAGCAGGCCGTAATCTAGCCTAATTAATGAGCCCCAAGTTCATAAGGGGAGACCCAAAAAATAGGATGAAGAGTGGTTGAGGACACCAGACATCAACCTCTGGCCACACACACAAGCGCACTGCCCCCTGCATGGGCTCCTAACCACATAGACATGCGCATGCGCAGGGTCATAGGCCCCTACTGATCCCAGAGTTCCAGCCCCAGTGGCCATTCCGCAGCAATGATGTATCCGCGGTGGCTCTGATTTGCTGTCTTTGTTGGAGAGAGGGACAGACTCCTGAGAGGAAAGGAACAGAGGGAGGAGGTAAGGTCTCAGGTGAGGTGGGGATATCTCTGGTGACATACTTCATTTATTTCCCCACTTTATGTTGGGTGGGGACAGTTGCATGCTGGGAACGAAGGCAGTCTCTCCATCAGAATGGTTTTCACATGCCTGGGTTGGATTTGGTGTTTGCTTTGTTTTTATTAGTTTGCAGTGCTGGGCTTAGGGTGAAGAAGAGGAGGAAGAGGAGGAGAAGGGGATGGGACAGAGGTGTGTGCACCAGGGGCCCACTTCTCCAGCACAACCGAGGTGCTGTTAGTGCTTAGGAGATATGAGAACGATGGGAGCTAATCCACATATAGACGGTTGCCAGGACGGAGCAGAAGAAATACACACAGTTGCACATCTTCCTGCGGGTCTGCGCAATGCTTCCAGAACATTCCAGGAGATGGTTGTTTCCTGCTGTCTCTGTAGGAATCCTATCATTACGAGTTTTGGTCCCATCCTGCGTCCCCATTGTGGGAATGTTGGGATGTTCTTATGTCTCAGCACACATGCGTGACAAACCCCAGACACACGAACGATATGCCAAGGATGGCGCTAAACACCGCTACAGCTTTTCAGACTTTCCAAACTGTGCCTCAGCAAGCTGGTATCAATTTACTAAAAGTTTCCACGCATTCAGCCCCAATAGCATCATCTCCTCATGGCTGCCACTTTGATGGGTGAGCATGGCATCTTGTTGCTCTCATTTCTTTTTTCTTGGATATTTGGTGAGACTGACAATTTTTCACACACTTGATGTCCCTAGGTAGGTCTTTCATAAACTGCCAGTCTGTATCCTTGGCCCAGAACTTATTTATCATTGTTATTGATTTGCAAAAGCTCTTTATATAGCAAAGACATCAGCCCTCTAAAGCAGAGACCCTAATGGTATCTTCTCTGGCTTGTTGCTTCTTTTTTTTTTTTATGGTATTTTATTTCATGTGTGTGTGTGTGTGACATGCATGTAAGCATGCACCCATATACATCTATGAACAGGTCAGAAGAGGGTACCAGTGACCTCCTTCAGTGTTTCCTGCCATATTACCTTGACCCAGGGGTCCGTTTGTCTCCATCCTCCAATTCTGAGGTTACAAACACACACTGACAATTTTTTCCGTGGGTGCTAGGGATTCAAACTCAGGACCTCATGGTTGCCTGGCAAGCACTCCTCCTCCTAAGAGAGCTCCCTGGCCTCCCACTTTCTCTGCCTTATTTCTGCTGTGCTTTCTCCTTCATGACTTACTCTGTCCCTCTGAGATTCACTTGGTCACCAGGCAGGGGGCCCCCTTGTCATCAGCCCTGCCCACACCACCAGCCCAGGCCCTCTCCAGCTTACAGCCTGAGGCACTTTCTTTGATTTGCTACCTAATGAAAAGCCCTGGTTGGAAGTGGCTCATCAGGTTCCTCCAGAATTCCAAAATGACCCCAACCCAATAGGCTCCTACCCCTGCTGGCTGGGGTCACAGGTCACAGGTCATCACGCCCCAATGACCCCCAAATAGGGATGACTCCAGCCCCCTGGTGATAACAGTTGATGCCAGTGACTGGTTTGGCTGCTGGTGGGAGCGTGGGTACCACATAGCACTAGAAGACAGTGAACTCAGCGAGTGTGTGAATGGGCGTGGAGCCCAGCTGACACAGAGCTGCCGAGCTCTGCCTGGCCTGAGGCTCCCATAGTCTGAGGCTGCTGTGTTTTTTCCTTCAGAGATGAGCACAGCATGACTTTCCATAGGGACATGAAACCAAGATTGCACTTAGCTAGTAAACTGTGACGCCTGCTCCACTCACTCAGAGCCATTCTCTCTGCTGAGTTTGTTTGATGATACCAGAAAACCACTCTGTGACATCAGCAGCCTCTGTGCACCTGGGGTGAGAGTCCAGCAGCACAGGATGGATGGATGGGAGAGCTGTTAAGAGAGAGCAGGAAGGGGGCTGGAGAGGGGGTCCCGGTGCATGCTGTGAAAAGCGCTGGCTGCTCTTTCAAAAGACCTAAGTTCGGTTCCCAGAGCCCAAAAACCCAGTTTACGTGCATCTGTTACACGGGCTCCAAGAATAGAATTTCCTCTTCTAGCCTCTGAGGGCAACACACACATAGGCACACAGACACATAGACACAGACACACACATACACATATACTCACACAGAGACACAGACACACACAGGCGCACACACACAGACACACACACACACCATTTTTTTCCTTTCGTGTGTATGAATGCTTGTCTCTATAACATGGGTGCAATACCCACAGAAGCCAGAAGAGGGCGTCATATCCCTGGAGCAATAGTTATAGCCAGGTATGAGCCTCCTGAGATGGGTGCTGGGAACCAGACTCAAGCCCTTTGCAAGAGAACACATACTCTTAACTGCTGAGCCATCTCTAGCCCTGCAAGCCATTAAAGATAAAAATAATGAAGCCCAGGTGCCTCCAGCATCCAAGCTCTGTGACCTCATGGAATCCACTTTGCATCTCTGAGCCTTTGTCTCTTCATCTCCAGGGTGAGGCTACCGTTGCCCACTGCCTGCCTCTGAGTGGGAACCAAATGGTGTAGGACCACTTTCTCCTACATTCACAGTTGTGGTCTCTTCTGCCCCACTCCCCACTCCACCCCTTCCCACCAGCCAGCAGGGTCTTGATGGAGAGAGGAGACATCTATTTCAGGCTTTTGGCCCTGGTTTCCGAACCTCAGCCTCGGTGGGGGCGGGGTGCAGGGAGCCGACAGCCACCGTGGTGGAAGGAGCCTCTCTGCCCGGGCACTTTTTGATCTGCTCTAACTGCCGCTATAGAAAATTAGATAGAATTCATTTCTGTGATGAAGGAATTAATGGGTATGGAGAGAATCGAGTTCGGGAGGAAGGCTTGAATCCAAGGAAGGGAATAAAGGCTTGAAATTCAAATGAAAAATTACGATATAAGCATAAAGGAACCCTATTTTACACCTGTAAGACCAAATGTATAAATATGAACCAACGGCTCCCTCTGGGAGACGGGGATTGTGCTTCTAATTCACCTAGACAAATAAGGCATGCATCCCTTCCACCCACACATTCCAATGAAGGCTGGGCACCAGGCGGCCCCAGAGGTCCAGGCTGGCTGCCTCCTTCCTCTGCTGGGCACCTGCCAGTCAGGTCGGAGCCTCCAGAAACTACAAAGGCTTTGGGCAAGGTCATCCATCCCCAGCCTTCCCAGGTCTTCAAGTCCCCTACTCCCTCCATGCCTCCAGGGCATACAATCCCCTGCCACCTTTCCTGCCTTCCTTTCTTCCTTCCTTCACTCATTGGAGTGTCCACTCCAGGCCTGATATTGGGTATCAGTGAAGGGGAAACCAATTCTTTTTCGAGTCAAAGAAATCTAAGTTAAAAATCTTTTCCTACCATAACCTTGAGTCAGAACTTAGCTTACTTCTCACTGGAGAATGCCCAGGGCAGGAACGGGTGTATCCAGAGGTCTGGGACAAGTCCTAATCTTTCTGCTTGGCTCTCAATTGAGCATCCTTTGTTCTATAGGGCACATAGCCCAAACATGGAGGTAGAGATGGGCCCAATACCCAACTGCCAGGCAGGGGAGGTGGGAGGCAGGCAGAGGGGGTGGGCAGCAAGAAGGAGGCAGCATGTATTGAGTGCCAGCTATAAGCAGGGCACCAGGCTCCAACCCAACCACCAAACTCAGAACTGACTGGTAAGCTGTGTCCCCGCTTCACCATGCACAGATGGCCTCATACCTTCCTGCTACTCCACCTTGTATCCTGGCTGCAGAGAATGTGGGAAGGCTCAGAGCGAATCACTGACCCCTCGGCTCTTTCTTGAACCCAGATAGCCTGCCTGTGTGAGCATCATTCGTTCACTCAGTGAGAATGCACTAAGCATCTATGACCACAGTTGGAAGCAATCCACAGAACAATGCCCTCCCTCTGATAGAGCTTCCAGGAGCTTCCAAGGCCTTTGCTCCAGCTGACAGGAGTGGAGAGACTGCCTCCCTCTCCAATGAACCAATTCTGAAACAGGAGGAAGCAGGAACTCCAGAGGCCAAAGGAGCCCAATTCCATAGGCTCCCCCTTGGCAACTGGCCAATCTGTGGTGGAGAACAGGAAGCGTTTGATCTTTTCATTCCCCATTATTGGTCTTCCTGGTGCCCCCTAAAAAGCCTGGGGGGCTGAGGGAAAGTTTCCCTGGGCTTGAGGCCTTCCCTGGCTCACAGCTCACAGCCCCTGGCTGCAGGTCAGACTACACCGGGCTCACTGCCCCCCTTTGGTTTGTTTAATGAAAACACTTTGCAAGCGCCATAGATGCTCGGCCCTGATAAGGTAATTGTCCAAGGGCAAGGTCTACAACCCATTAACACCCAGACTTGGTGCAAATTGAACTTGGGGGAGGGACCTAAAGGGGTCAGAGCCAGCAGCCTGGTTCCATCTGACACTTGCTCTTTTGTCCTGGCTACTGGGAGCCCAGAGAAGTCACTTGTGCACCAAAGCAGGCTGTGCTCACAGGCTCTTTGTACATGTGTGCACACACAGGCTCCCAACCACACACAGTGAGGGTGCATACAAAGTCACCCAACCCCACTCAGCTGGGCGGGGGGGGGGGGGCTCCCACTCCTGGCTCTTTCCCTCTCCAGGAGTCAAAGGGAAAGAGAGAAGACATGACCAAAGAAAGGATATTCCAGATCCTAGTGACAGCCTTGGCTGTATCCCTAAAGACCAAGGGGAAAGCAGAGGGCAGGAGGGGTTCATCTGGACAAGGAGGAGGAAGCCAGGGCCAGCCATCTTCAATGTCAAGGATAACTGGTGCCATCCTGGCATCTCCTGGCTCCCTCCCCCAGCTTCATCCGCCCTGCTCTTCATTTCTAGAATCTTAGGAGGTGCAGGCTCTGAGAGCCGGCCTGAGGGAAAGGCAGAAGAGGAAGAAACAGAGAAGGAAGGAGAGGCAGTGGGGAGCAGAGGAAAGGAGAAAGAGGAGGGAGGGAAGAGCTCTGGGAACAGGAGCGGGGACCTGTGGAGAGGAAGTGAGGTGGCAGGGTAGAAGAGAAGGGGGAGAGGGTGGGAAAGGGGGAGAGAGGGAAATGAGGAAAGGGGAAAAGAGGTGGCTAGGAAGTCAGCGGAGGAGCCCTCAGACCCTACCCCGAGGCATCTGGCTCTCAGTGTGTGGTTCTCAGCCTGGAGAACAGCAATCTCTATGCAAATTAATTTTATTAGAGGGGGGCATTAAAATGTAAGATACAAGAACAATTGGGCTTCCTGGTCCTCCTTGGGCAGGCACTTCACCACTTTGCTCCCGCAAAGGACCTAGTCCCTAAAAGAGTGGGCATGGCTGAGTCCCCAGGGAATCCTTTCCAGTTCTGCTCCAGACTCCCACCTGGAGGCCTCAGGAACTTCAGGGGCTTAGTTCCAGGCTACTCTCTGCCTGTCCCCTTCCTACACCCACTCTCTGGTCTCTCCCAACACAGGCATTCCAGGTGGTGGCTCTGGCCCAGCAGAGGCTCAGGAAATATCAAAGGCCCCAAATCAAAAGCCCCGTTTTTTTTCTTCAGGGTGTCTTTAGCACCCTGTAAAGAAAGATGCCGCGGTGGGTAATCACTTTCTGAAACCGCTCACTGTATCTGAGCTGAAGTAAACAGTATCCACTTCTGAGAGAGAGACAGAGACAGAGTAAGAGACAGAGAGAGCGAACGCGCATGAGCACTGGGGCACCAGCAGTGGGCACTGGCTGGGGGTCCAGGCTTCAGTTGGCTGAACTCTCACGTTTTCTATCTGTCCTGTGCAGATCTGTGCAACCAGGGCCACCGTCCCCCAGTTGTACCCCATCCCTTCAAACAGTCCAGAGTGCCCCCTTCCCCATTTCTTTCTTCCCTGCTTAATGCACTGTGGAGGGCTCTGCTAGAAGCACGAACGGAAGACGGTTGGTGTTGCTGCAGCTCTTTAAGAGAGGGAGAGTTTGTGTGCAGATTCCAGACGAGGCTGGGAGAGGTAGACTAAGGAGATGGCTGCCCAAGAGGGACAGCACTGGAACACAAGTGGTGGAGGGAGTGGGGGCAAGGGGGATGTCATATACCTTGAGACCAAAGAGAAGGGGGGGAAGAGAAAAGATGATGGAGGGGAGCGGAAGGAGAGACAAGGAAAAGGGAAAGAAAAGGGGGAGGGAGAATGGGCGAGGGGAAAGGAGGAAGAATGGGGGGAAAAGAAAAGAGGCAGGAGATGGGGAGGAGGGAAGAAGGAAGGTAGGAAGAAGGAGAAAGAGGAGTAAGAAAAGAGAACAAGAGAATGGGGAAGAGGAAAGGGGGAGGGGAGGGAGGGGAGGAAGGGGAGGGAGGGGGATGAAGAGTCTCATCCCCAAGGTCCAGCCCCATCTGGACCAAAGGATTCTGGTCTGAGTTCCAGCCCACAGAGCAGTGGAGGCCGGTCATACTTCTGGAAACCATGGAGATGGGGAGGCGGGAAGACCAAACCACAGAGTCGGGCAGAGGAAACCCGCTGGGGAGGAGTCAGAAAAGCAAGGAGGAAGAGAGAGGGACCCTAAGCACAAAGCAACCCAGAGGAGAGAGGAGACAGATGGCGGGGGTACAAGGGGAGGCAGGGACAGAAAAAGTGTTCAGAGAACTGAGGCGGAGGGAAAGGGAAGAGAGGGAGGGTAGAAGGGGGTTGGGGGAGGTAGGGAAAGACAGACAGAGAGAGAGAGAGAGAGAGAGAGAGAGAGAGAGAGAGAGAGAGAGAGAGCTGGGCAGGGCAAGCACTGGCTAGAGCTCACAGCTGGAACTGGATCCCTGAGAACCTCTGAGGCACTGGAGGCCTTGGGAGTTGATTGATGACTTGGGAGGGGGTACCCTGGGACTTGGGGGCTAGCCAGGGGACCGGCCAAGCAGGAGAGTTTCTCCCCTACCCCAGCTGCAACCACCCATCCCCAGGTGAACCCCCCTTTCCCCTGCTGGATGTGAAATCGCCATTTCACCCCTCCACACTTCTTAATTGTTGCAAAAATCATTTGTGAAATTGCTCTCCAACAGGCGAGAATGGCCACGCTCATTCTGACAGACAAGCCCACTTCCTCCCCTCTGGTGTCTGCCCTGCCTGGGCTCCAGGGATCCCCAGCAGCTATGTGTCCTGTGCAGGGCCTGGGTAGTGAGCCTCTGTGTCTTCCTTCCTGGAGGACTGAGCAGAAGATCACCTCAAGGATGCTGTGGTCACCAAGGATGCTGAGGGGCCCCCAGTAACACCCTTTCTGTACCAAGGTTACCAGCTGGGTGTCTGCCCCACCTCCAACTTCGCTCCAGCTACAGGGTTGGTATGAAGAAACTAGGCCTGACAGCCCAGGTCCCAGGCACTTCCAGAAGGGGAGACAGTCAAAATATGCATGGCACCCCTTCTCAAACTTTGCTTTCAGCTATGCTAAGACAGCATTACACCCCCCATTGAGGAGCCCACAATTAATTTACCCAAGATTGACCCAAGACAGGCCTACACAGACCTCACCTGCACATCAAAACCCAAATTTGTCAGTGAAGAGCTACCACACCACCACACAAAGGAGAGTCGCTAAAAGTCTGCCATACCAGGAGGGTGTTGGTGGGGGTAGAGGAATGGACAGACAGATGGAAGACTGAAGGAGACTACATTAAATGTGTGTACTGTATGTTTACAGAAAGACATGGATATATACATGCTTATATAAAAACAACAACAAAAAACAAAACAAAAAACAAAAAACAAAAAAACCCTGGATATCTACCTCAGGAGTCAAAGCAGATCAGGGTCCCCAGGAACTTAGCATTTCTCACCCCCTTCCAACAACCTACAGGGCAAAAACTCTGTCTCCCCACCTGGCTAGTAGGTGTGACTCAGGCCGCAGAGTCTAAAACCACTTGGCCTCTCTCCTCTCCCCATTCAATCCTGCACACATATATTTAACAAGCTTTTCCACAGGGCTCCCATCCCCGGAAGCCCACCCCCACCCCTGCCCCACAAAGAAGTCTGATGAACCCCTCAGCTATGAGAAAGGGTCAGTAGCATGCTGAGAGGGGCAAAGGTCACAGGTGAGGAGGAGGGGAAGGGAGAGGACACACTGAGGCCAGCCAGCAGAGAGCACCCCCAGGCCACGACCAGACTGACCCCCTCCAGGAGAAGGCTGGGCAGGGCATGAGCTGGAGGATTGAATTTAGTTTATTGTATTTCACCTCCAGGGCTGGGCCAGAGAGGCCTTTTACTGGAGTGTTGGGGATGTAGGGGGGGGGGCACAAAAGATCTGTAATGGTGGCGTCCTATCCTGCTGGGAGGGCTTTTCAACCCTAGGAATCTATGTCCTAAGGCAGAGACCACTGGTTACTGTGGCATCAGAGAACAGAGAATTGTGGGATCTCTGACCAAACACACACACACACACACACACACACACACACACACACACAGAGAGAGAGAGAGAGAGAGAGAGAGAGAGAGAGAGAGAGAGAGAGAGAGAGAGAGAGAGAAACCATCTAATTGGGCCACCACCTCCCCAGCCCCCCAGTGGAGGAGTAGAGTTGGTACCCAGCGTTATCTGTCTGTCTCCCACTCATCTCCCATCTGACTCCCAGACATCCTGAGTCCACTAGAAAGGGCTCCTAGGTGGTGGCCTAGGAGCTGGAGGAGGAGCTGGAGAGGTTATTCTCGAGGGTTTGGCAGACTCAGATTTGCCAGCATCTCTGGGGATGTAGACCTTGCTGTGTTTCTCCGAGCTGCAGGAGGCCAGACCAGGCGCAAGCAGTAAAGCCCTGACAGGTATCAGCGAAGTCAAAATTCTTCCGGGGATGTCACCCTACTCTGTTCCGCCCAGGGAGGGAGTAGTTGTCAAGGAATGTTCAGAGCTAGTGAACTAAAAGGAGAAGGGACACGTGCGGTGGACCCTAGTCCAGGAGGCCCATGATAGCCGGAGAGAACAGAGAAGATCCCATCCCAAGGCCGGCTTTCCTACACAGCGGGCAGACAGCTGAGAGCCGTCCGGAGCACAGACCTGCCAGCTCATCTGGACAACACTTAAAAGAAGTTACCCTCTCCCTCCCTCCGAGCACCCCCGGCCCACGCCATCCCTGGACTCAGAGTTTCAAATTATCTCCCTCCCCCGCCACCCCCTGGGGGAAAAAAAGAAAGAAAGAAAAAAAAAAAAAAGAACGAGGTCGAGTTGGAGATTAAAAGGAAGGGGGAAAAATATTCGTTGGAGACTTCTTTTCGTTATCGGTCCCCTCTCCCTCCCGAACTGGCCCCCTTTCCTGCTCATGAATAAAAGAAAAGTCCGAACCTATCAGATCTCTCTGGCTGCAGCCTGCTCCCTCCCCTTCCCTGCCGTTGAGCACTTTTGCACAACTTACCCAGCTGATCGCTCGCGCCCCCTCGCTTTTCCTCTTGTGTTCCCCAACCCTGTCGCTCGGGTCACCTCCCCTCCAGTCCGAAACCCGAGCAGGAGCTCGTCCCCATTCCAGTCCTCCAGGGGACAGGGTGTGAGGGCGAGCAGAAAGAAGCGCTGAGAGGAGGGATCGAGGGGAGGAGGGAGTCCGAGCCAGAGAATAAATATATAAATAAAGACCCAAAGAAAGCTACTCCGCAACCTCTGGGCTCAGGAACTTCGGCCGGGAGCGCGGGAGCGGGTGGCCCGCAAAGCGCAGCTGGGAACAGGGAGCCCGGCCTGCTCGGCCCACTGCAGCCGGTGTCATTCGGCTTAACTTCTGGCCGAGCCTGGCGGGTGGAGGCGGACTTGGGGTTGGAGTGTTTGTTTGTTTGAACTTCCTTGTCGCCACCTTCCACTCCTCCCGCCCCCATCTCACCCCCCCCCCCGCCCAGCTTCTGGAAGGGGCGCGTCTGCAGCCGGGTGGGGGGGGGTGTGCAGAAGGGAGGGGGAAGAGGCTAGTGGGGGGGGGGGAGGGAAGAAGAGGAGAGGAGGATCGCAGCAGGGGTGAAAGGAAGAGACGCCAAGAGGTTTATCCAGCCGACTCTGGATTCGTCTCCAGCGTGCGCAGGAATGGCGGCGCTGCCCGGCGCGGTCCCCAGGATGATGAGACCCGGCCCGGGGCAGAACTACCCGCGCACCGGCTTCCCCCTGGAAGGTAAGAGAGCGCGCAGGAGGTCTTTACAGGGTCCCCCGCCCCGAGGACCTCGGAGGTGGCACCCTCAAGGGGAGCGAGCAGCGGGGCTTCCTGGGCTCTGCTGGGTCCCAGTCTCCGCGTGCGACCCGGGAAGTTTCTAGAGCGGACACTTGTCAGTTTCTGCGTGGACTCCGCTGACCCTCGGCCCGCACTCCGTGGGTCACCGGCAGCCGGCCTTTCCCCGCAGGATGCGACTCCCCGGGGAATTCGCATCTGGTCCGTTTTGCGCTCCGGTAAATTCCAGGGTTTCCCACTCTTCTCTGACACTGCAGAGTTCCCGGGTCTCTGCGCAGCGCCGCCGGCTTTCTTCCCTAGTTTTGAATCGGTCCCTCAAAGTCGGGATGGGGTCCCTCCAACCCCTTTTATTTCGAAATACCAACAAGCGATACTCTATTTCCACTCTACCAGACCGTCCGCTTCCTCCAAAGCAACTTACTAACTGGCTTTTTTTTTCCGGCCCCGACACAAACTAATTGAAAACAATGCATAGTGCCATATTTCCCCCGCAAAAACAAAAACAAAAAAATTAAAAACATAACTTTTCCCTACGTCTTTCTAAAGTCTGCAAATGTCCCGGGAGAGAAACTCTAAGACCAAAAGAGGGTACAGCAATCCAGGGGACTGTTTCGAGTGTTCAAACCTATTCAGCCAAATTCTCTAGCCACTCGGGGATGCAGAGGGGACCGGCCGGCGGCGATCGGCCGGGAGAGGAGAAAGGGCCCCTTTGCGCGCCCCCTCTCCTTTCTATTTAAACCTATGGAAGGCTTTCAGCCAGTCACCAAAGGGTCTTCTAGTTTCCTCCGCTCAGACAGCCCATGGTGTCTCAGGAGCAGTTAGAAACCGGCGGCCAATTTTATTTTTTAGCCGCCCCTCTTGTCCTTGTGTGGGCCCCACTTGTGGGTGCGGGAGGATGGGGAGAGAAGGCGAGAAGGGGCGGTCTGGCAGCCGGCGATCTAGGGAGGGAGCTCCCTCCCTCGGGCAGCGAGAAGCCGCCGGGTCCCCGAATTAGACAGAGGCGAAGAGAGCGGGCTGCGTGATCAAGTGCGCGCGAGCGGCCACGCAGGCGGGAGAGCGCGGCAGCCGGGGATTTGCCGGAGTCCTCTCCTGGAACGAATGCAAGCAAAACAGGCGGCTGAGGACGCGCAAAGGATTAGGACAATATTTGCCCAACATGACGCAGAATACTGAGGAGAGCGGAGTGCGGGTCGCTAAAGAGGCTCTTGAATATAAAGTTGGGCGTTCGAGAGCTCTCCAGCGCTAATGGCGTACCCCGCCACGGAGACCGAGGGACTCTGGCTCGGCGACGCACGATTTCTGATTAAATCTGAGAGTGGTTTCAGATACCTACTTTTACAAAGAAAAATTGGTGAAGGGGGGGGGGGAGCGGGAAAGTAAAGAGGGGGCGGTAGGAACAGCTCAGCAGACCGAGCTTCTTCTAGCCTCCCCCATTCCAATTATTCTGTCTGCTTCCTCCGCTCGGGCCGCTGTGAAATCGTTGTAATCTTCTAGATCTCTGTAGCCGCGAGTCCCCAAATTGGGGGGATCGAGGCTGGATTAGTGCACCGGGTGTCCCCCCAACCTTCTGTAAGAAAATTGTGTAGACTTTGCATTAAGGCCTGCCTAAGTTCTTCCTTCCCCAGAACACACTAGGTATGCCTATCTTCCTGAGGCGCGCGCGTGTGTGTGTGTGTGTGTGCGCGCGCACACACACACACACACACACACACACAAAGTGGCCCATCTTAGTTGCAGCAAAGACTGCTGGGACAATTACTGCATTTCTGAGACCAAGTTGGGGTATTTTGAAGCTTGTGATCATCGTGAAGTGTGCCCTGATTTGTCCCCCCCCCCCCAACGAAATGAGAACTTTAAGGGTGTTTTTAAAAGCCGGGGAATCTGCTAAGGGGTGGTTTGTGTTCCCAGACGCTACACAGGCAGCTTTATATCCCCAGTCCTCACGCTGTGCAGGGTGGGTGCATCCTGGGTGCTCAAGCCAGAGCTAGAAATGTTGGGAGTCAAATAGCCTCTTAACCTAACTGATCCAATAGTTCAGTCCTAACGGCCAGAGGTGTAGGACTGACCTGGTGGGCTACATTCCCCCCCCCAGCTGTCAGCCTCTACCAGAGGCAACAAACAGGCCTGTGACCCCCAAGCTAGCGGCCCAGAGCCATTTGCAGCTGCTTTTAGGATCTCTATTCTCCACTAGGCTCCACTCTGTCCTTCCTGCCTTTTACATCACCCAAAGGTGTATACTCATTTCCTGCAGTGTAGAGGGACTTTGGGAGGTGGGGAGGACAAACAATCCAAGTCCCTGAAGCCAGGACTCTTTCTCCCTGTAGGAGCCTCCCAGAGCTTCAAGTAAACCTTGGAGATCAGCTGTTAGGAGTCTTGGGTTCTCCTCCCCCACACTAACTGCATTCTGTCCTGTACTCACTATCTTTCCTCCCTCCCCACAGTGTCCACCCCTCTTGGCCAAGGCCGGGTCAATCAGCTTGGTGGGGTCTTCATCAATGGTCGACCCCTGCCGAACCACATTCGTCACAAGATAGTGGAAATGGCCCACCATGGCATCCGGCCCTGCGTCATCTCCCGTCAGCTCCGTGTTTCCCATGGCTGTGTCTCCAAGATTCTGTGCCGGTATCAGGAGACTGGGTCCATCCGACCCGGGGCTATCGGAGGCAGCAAGCCCAGAGTGAGTGTCTTTGCCTCTAAGGCTGGCAGCAGGCCTTCTCTAGTACACAGACCTTGGTTGTCACCTCTCTCAATATCCCGTGTCACCTAGCAGCCCTGGTTGTCCGGAAGCTTCCCATGGAAGCTTTTCCTTAGCTCTGAGATACTGTCCCCATTATTTGAAATTTTGAAGGATGGGTTAGCTGAGCTCTAGATTGTCTAAGACTTTGAAGCTTCACTGGAATGTCCCTACATCTGCATCTCGACCCTAGCCAAAGGAAATCTCCCTTTGGCGTTGCCTGAGGTGATGGGGGGGGGGGAGGTGGAGGAACCACAGGGTTATGAATTGTATTTTATTTTATTTCTTATTGCTGCCCCCACTGATGTCATTCTGGAACCTTGAAAACCCAAAACCCATCTTAGGAGGAAGGGAGTGGCCACCGGAGGGGACAGCCTGGCTGGAAGCTTTTGGGAGGTTGATACTAAAACTATTTTCCTTCTCCCATCCCATCTCTCTGTCCCTGCTCTCCCACCTCCACCTCTGAAGCAGGTGGCGACTCCGGATGTGGAGAAAAAGATTGAGGAGTATAAGAGAGAGAACCCCGGGATGTTCAGCTGGGAAATCCGGGACCGGCTGCTGAAGGACGGTCACTGCGACCGAAGCACGGTGCCCTCAGGTGAGAAGGTAGCTGAGCCAGCGGTGGAGCTGGCCAGGCCTCTCGATGGAGATTCAGAGGGTAGGCCTGGGGGTGGGGGGGTGGACAGAGGAAAGGGATGAGAGGGTGATAGGCATCTGGGGGGGGATACAGGCTTATCAGTGAAGCAAAAGCCAGAAGGATGGAAGGGAGAGGGGAAGAGAAAGTTGGAAAGGGAGAGGTTCGGAAGAAGGAACAGAGGCGGGAAGAAAAAGAGGAGAGGGGGATTCTAAGGAAGTTAACCTTGAAGGTGAGGTTCTCTTGAGCTTTGAGGAAAGCGGTCTGGAGAAAGAAAGACCTGCCCCAGGAGAGCTGGTGCACCTGGGCTCCCATCCCCTTTATTCTGAATCAAGGTCTTCAGACCACACTGTGATGAGGGTGGGGGGGGGAAGCTGCCGGATATTTGTCTGACTGTACCGTTGTGTACAGCAGGCATGCAGGGCCTGGACACACCTGCCTGGCTGGAGCAAGGGCCGGGCAACACCAGGGCAGTAGGCTTATGGTGAGTGTGTGTAGGCACAAGGTAGGCTCAGGTACCTTGTGAAGGTCCAAGGATTCGAACTGAGAAGCACTCGGGGGTTGCCTCCGCAGGTTTACCTGGACATACATGCTCCAGGAGTGAGCCAGGTTTCTAAAGCTGGAAGAAATGCAAGCCTGAAGGGCTTGGGAGCTGAGATTGGGGGTTGTCTGATTTCCGCCCCCCCCAACTCCTCGGCCCCAACAACTTATACTCCCCCTTTTGCCTTTCATTTCTGAGGTTTAGTGAGTTCGATTAGCCGAGTGCTCAGAATCAAGTTCGGGAAGAAAGAGGACGACGAGGAAGGAGACAAGAAAGAAGAAGATGGCGAGAAGAAAGCCAAACACAGCATCGATGGCATCCTGGGCGACAAAGGTAAGAACCTACCGTGGCCCGAGACGCCGGAGGCCACGTTTTTCCCCCACGCCTCTGGTGAGAACTTGTGCGGATTAACCCCTGCTACCGCTGGGAAAAAGTCGCAGATCGCCGAGCGGCCCGGGTTTTGCAGGCTTTAGGATGTGCGGGTCTTTTCCTCCCCACCACTGCAAGTCCTGGGAGCGAGACTGCGGGGTAGCACAATCCTGTGCCTCAGCTGTCACCCCCATTCCCCCACCCCAGCGCACGCGCGCGCACACACGCACGGGTCCACAGCCTGTGCGGCCTCTGGAGTTGGCATTTTGGCGTCGATCAATTATTTATAGAAAACTTGGGCAGGCGTGCGGGAGGCAGGGAGGAGGGTGAGGAAGGAGGAGCCCGCCCGGGGCTCCCTAAATGAATTTGTTAACCAGACCCGCACACGCTTTCTAAATGGTCCCTTGAAACCCCGCCTGACAGCTGACCGACCGCTGCAATCAATAAAAATTAGCCGGAGCCGCAAGGGCTGTCTCTCAGTCCCGCATGGCCAGGGAGGAGTAGGGGCACACGAGTGCTTTCCTCTTGGCAAGCACTGTGTGTCAGAGGCTGGAGGCCAAGTTCCCAGATGCCAAGGGTCGGGGGATTCACCCAACACCTCTGTCCAACCTTAACTAGGCTTCTCAGTGCGGAATCCAGCGCTCAGTTTCCTCTTTCAAGTGCCTGCACCCCGGCTTGGAGAGCCGGGATGTGTTTCTGTTTCTGGATGGGGAAGTCTTCCTTCGTCACCACTCCCGAGAAATTTTTCTTGTCTATATGAAAATGGGGCCCTAAGGGGTGGTGGGAATGGGTATGAAGATTTCAGAGTCCCAAAGACTGACCCTGGAAAAGAAGGAGCCTGGAACACACATGCCAGGGAGGCAAGTGAGTCAGAAAGACAAGTAACTTAGCAGAAAGAGCAGGGTGGTTACTAAAAATCCCTTATAGTCCAAGAATACTTCCAGAGTTTTCTGCAGAGTCCCTTCTCAGCACCCCCAGTCTAGGTCTCCCTCTAGTTCTCTGGCATGCCTCCCAACCTTGAAGATGAACTTCACAGACAAAGTCCCACTTCTAAAGACAACACCCAGAGATGGAGGCCCAACCCCACCAGCCCAATTCAACGGAAAGGATTGGGGAATAAGCAAGCAAGTGGCAGGCTGTTGATATTCTTGGGACCCCTTCTGGAAGGACTGCTATCCCTCCAGGGACAAACACACACACACACACACACACACACACACACACACACACACACACAGAGAGAGAGAGAGAGAGAGAGAGAGAGAGAGAGAGAGAGAGAACAGGACCTGGTATCCCACTGTGCCAAGCCTGCCAGAGGGGCCCAGGCTCTGCCGCAGGAGATAGCCTCTGGCTCCTGCCTTGGCCATTATGCCCAGAGCCCTGGGACTCCTTCCTGGAAACCCAGGGTTTATCTCAGTTTATCAGAAAGACAAATTAGTCTTTTAAAAAAAATCAGAGTACTACTGATAGATCCTAAATTTGAATAATCTTTCTAAGGCACCCACTACACACCAAACACCTCTAAGAGTTACCCCCAGGAAGCAGTTGGGATATTTGAGTTTGTTTAGAGATTGCTTGCGCCCTATGTACCAAGGGGGATGTGTCAAATTCAGTGTGTGATGAACAGCAAAAGGTCAGTGGCTTCTGAGAAAAAGAAGGGACCAGGAAAGGGGACAGAAAGAGGATTGTGTTTTGGGGGAATCCCTCTGCCTTGGAGAATTCACAAAACCAGTGAACCAGAGTCTTCGCAGGAGAGAGGTTTTTCCCTGCCTGGAACCCAGTCCGCTCCCAGTCTCCAGGGCTTTAGAGACCAGGTCTGGCCTGTCCAGATGAGACTGGCTGGGAACACAGGTGTGGAATGTACAAACCTGTAAGAATGAAATTGTTTGCAGGGGGGCTGGTGTCCTGACTGATCCCCTTGCTGTTGGGGTGTGAGTGGCACTCCGGGACACTGGATGGCCTTGTGAGTTCCTGCATCTTTCAGGTGGCTGTGGGCCTATCCATGAGCCTTTGGATCCTGGGAGTTTGCAGCTTGACCATAGGTGACGTGTAGATCTCTCTCTCTCTCTCTCTCTCTCTCTCTCTCTCTCTCTCTCTCTCTCTCTCTCTCTCTCTCTCTCTCTCTCTCCCTAGACATCAGTTTCACAGTCAAATTAAAGCTGAAAAGCTCCGTCCAGCCCTCACCCGGGGTTGAGTCCAGAACCCTCCCAGATACGGCCCCCCCCATGAGCAGAACAAGGGGAGGGGTACACACAACTTTGTTTTGGCTTCTTGCTTTTTGACAAATGCTTTCTCCCAGGGTTGCCCTTCTCGTGGCGGGGAGCCACCAAAGAGGGGTTTAAGAGCGCTCCTCTTTAAGCACTAAAGAGAGATCCCTCCCTGGGCCCGTTTCTTCCTATCGTCCGCTTGGCATTTAATAATGTTAAGACTTATTAGAGCTGGTAATGAAAACTGAGGCTGCTGAATAGGAAGCTATGTTGGAGAGGGGTGTAATAGCTTCCAGGCATGGTAAGAAACTATTTATCCCCAATCAGTCTTCACTCTCAGAGTTTGAAGCACAAACGTTAAGTTGAAGGGTTTTAAAGCAGATTAAATTGAGCTTTTATTTCTCCGCACTTTCATCTCTGAACGGCTCACTCCTGCTTCCCTTGGGCTGATATTCATGAGACTGTGGGCTTTTTTTTTCTTCCTCTTTCCCTCTTATCCTAGTTAAGACTGAGTTATTAGGATTGTTGCTTGTGAGAATTCTCAGGACTGCTGCTGATAGGGCTGTGGCCAAGCTCAGCTTACCTGAGGAAGGAAGGGGATAGTTTGCACCCTTGGTGGGGAGCCCCTCTCCTCTTCATCCCTCTCCCCAAGAGTCAGGGGATGGGTAGAGCTGGACTGCTATAGATCGGAACAGAGAAAGTCGAGAAAGAGATTTCCCACAGACACTGATAAGGGGGTGCAAAGAAAGGTAGGGCGGTTCTTCTGTAGTCACAGAGATAGGCAGGATGGAGAGAGGGAAGCACAGTGACAATAGGTACAGCAACACAAGCCCCACAGCCAAAGCCTCCGGCATCTGATGGCGCACTTAAATTGAAGCTGCCGCTGAACCCGTCAGACACAGGACTGGTTGGTCCCTCGGGTACAAAGCTTAGTGGGTTATAATTAATATGAAACAGTTAAAAAGTTACCAGGAGGGATGAGAAGTTGTTTTTCTGTGTAGCCAGGAATACCTATGGGTGTTGGAGTCCTGTGCAAGAAGAGAGCTCAGGGGTGAGAAAGGCTGTCAGAAAGGCTGTGCAGGGCTACGCAGAAGAAAAGGAGGAAGAAAAGGACGAAAGAAAAGGAGGAAGAAAAGGACGGGGCTAGGACTTCAGTTTTCCTTAGAGAGAATTGAACCAGAGTCTGGCTCAGGCCAAGCAAGTAGTCTCCCCCACTGAGCTACAACAGTTCGGGCCCTAGGTTTGTTTTCTTTGCATTTTCCCCTTAATTTATTTGAAGAAAGGTAAACTAACAGGTGTGGAGTGGAATACCAACGGGGAAGGACCAGAGAAGGGTTGGGGGGAGCCCGAAGTGTCGGTTTTAGACACTTGTAAACGGAGGTGGGAAACAATTTAATTTGGCAGCGGCGATGGCTGCTAATGCGGTTTTCGGTCGTTTGCCGCACCGGAGGAAGCTGTTTTGATTGTGTGTACAAGGACCTGCCAAATTTAATTAGGCTCCGGGGGAGCGAATGAATAGGGGAAGGGGGGCAGGGCTCCTCACAGCCCGCACTCTTTCTTCGTGCCCCCCCTCCCTGGAGACTTCACACCTGGAAGGGTCAATGTTTGGGGGGGGAATAGGTAAGAAGAGACCTGGGTGGGGCCTTGGAGAAGAGGGCTGGGCCGAGAGGGTACCAAGAGCGTCCATTTATCAGGAGGAGATCTGCATTGATTTAAACCTACAACTTCCCTCCTCTGTAAATGTGTGTTTAGAGAAAGGTAATTGACACTCCACCAAATCAAAGGATTACCCCGGGTTGGCAATCTAATCAAACACAGTCCAGGCAGGATTTGAGTCTGTTCAGAGGAGGATCAGCTTCGCATAATGGGGGCTCCGAGGAAGATAGGGGGGTGTCGGGCAATTCCTCGGCTTTAGGCAGCGCTCTGCTTTGGATGTGGAAGGAACAGAGCGAGCGTAGGAGGGGGCCTGGGAGGCCCCCACGGTCCGGTGGGGGATGGGACGCGGAAGGTCCCGGGGGGAGGGAACTCCTAGCGAGGGGGCGAGCCCACACTGAGCTGACAAGACTCCCTCCCCGCCCCCCCTCGCCCCCCAGTCCTCCAGAACCCAAGACAAGAGTGAGGAGGAGGGATCTGAGACTAAGCGACACTACAATGAGGCGATAACTGTTACAAAGGCGAACACGCGCTCGCACGATCGCAGCCCCGCATCCCGGGGTAAATAAAGTCTGCAAACGGCGCTCCAGATAAACGGGTGCCTAAATCTAGTGTGACCGGCCAGAAGAGAAGAGACAGAAGGAGATAAGGTTGGGGAGGGGCGATGAAGGAGCGTAATCTAATAGAAGACATTCAGAAAACAAACTTTATAAAGGGGAGAATCAGCGAGTGCGGAGCGCGGAAGACGTGCAGGCCCTTGCGGGCCGTGGGGTCTGAATGCTGGGGATGCCGCCGGGATAGTGGGGATGCAGAAGCCCGGCCCCGGGGGGGGGGGCGTGCAAGGGAGAGAAGCCGGGGCGTACAGGAGTTGCTGGAGACTAGCAAGTGGGGTCCCCTGCTGAGCGAACGCGCGCTCTCCTTGTTCACCTCCGGGCACGCACCCGCCGCGCCGCGGCCGTTTCAAGGCGTCTGTACCTAAAAGATTCGTGTGCACCGAGTGGCAGTTAAGGGAATTAGATATTTACCAGTTTGAAATAAGCCTGACTAAGAAGAAGGGAGAAGAGACACACACACACACACACACACACACACACACACACACACACACACATTGAAAAGATGAGGCTGGGGAAAGACTTCAAACGAATTCATCATTTGGAACGGTGAAGGGAGATTTACCAGACAGTATTGGGAAGTTATTTAGATATTAATAACACATTTTCCTGAGGCGCGACCACGGCAGCCGTCTGCGCTGCTCTCCGAGCTATTTGGCTGGGTAAAATATGGGCGTCTCAAATGTTGGGAGGCGATAAGGCAATCGGGCCAACCCCGGTCCTGAATCTGCAACGCAGGGGCGTTAAACCCGGATTAACCTCCCCCACCCGCCCCCTCTCCTTCCACTGCTTTCCAAATTTTTGAGTGGAATTTACATGGAATGGTTTAAAAGCACACATAACAGTAGCCACGAGGCAGCGAGGTGCTTTTTTGAGACTTTTACTTTTATTAAGGAGCCTTCCCCCCCCTCCCTGAAAACAGTTGTTACACATTACGTTGCATATCAATACTACATACTGCACAGAGAGGGCTCACTCAGCAAAGGGTGCTCTTTGTAAAGTTGAGGCCTTCGGTTAGTCTATGGCCATAGACCAGGTTAAGGCGACCTCTCTGTCCGCAGCCCCATTTGGGGTATCTAAGGATATAAACACATAAACCGACAGCCTCAAGACAGCTTGAGAAAGAGGGCTCTAGCTTTGAAACCCCAAAGGGAAGTTTCTCTCTGGGGCTTCGAAGGCCTGACTGGAGGGGGGGTGCATTCCGGGAATTCCTGAAAAATGGCCGCATCCCCTCCCACTCCACTAATGGGGTAATTAGGAAGCCCAGTTGGGGACCCTGGGTGATTGGAAGACGGGATGCCCCCTAAGTTTCTGTTACCCTGGGCCCTCCCTCTCTTTTTCCCTACCCCTAGCTCCCGCTGACCATGGGGAGGGGGTGGAAATGGGGTCAGCACTTTCTGACCCTCTCGGTTGGGACTGGCCCCACTGGGGTCAGGCTGCGGGAGGGAGGAAACTCGCCTTCCCAAATCTAATCAAGGCAGAACGGCGACCTAAGGGGGAAGCAGCGCCATTTGTAGCTAGATCTCTCCATAACTTCAAACAAAGTGGGGCTGGGGAGGGGCGAGACCGGGATTCCAAGGGGGAAAGAGCTTAGGGGAGGAGGGGGGCACTCAACATGAGAAGAGGAGGGGCCTGCAGGAGGAAGAGAAGGGGTCGAGGGCAAAGGGGAGGTGGGGGCCAAAGGAAAGGATGTGGGGAGAGAGATGTGAAGGCCGGGTCAACAACTTAAGCCGGGCAGGAGAGGAGAAACGTCCGGCAGACCCCAGCACCCTCGGAGGGGTGAGGGGCAATTGTGTGAGCCCCAAATCCAGTTTCCAAGCGCCCCAGAGCGTGTGTTTAGTCCTTTGGTGCAGGAGCTGAGTTGAGCTCTGGTGGATTTCCAGGGACCAGGAGGCCGCCGCAGGTCTCTTAAAGTCCAGGGCTACCATGAATTGGCCTAGCGCTCACGAGGTCTAGGGTCAGCTCCCCGGCTCGGTTTCCAAGCCTTAGAATCGAATGAGACCTGAGTTTGAGTCAGGCAGCGGTGGGGTGGGACGGTGGGGACCAGGAGCCGCAGACAAGGGGTGAGAAAGTCGGAGAGCGTCTGCAGAAAGGGAGCGATCGTGGAGAAGCGTGTAGGAGAGACGACGGGGAGTGGCGTGTGGGGACGCTAAGAAACGCCAAGAGGAGAGGGGGGCGCCGGGCTGCAGCGGGAAAGACAAAGGGACGCAGTCGCCGAGAGGCTGCCCCGGACTGCGATCGCGGCGGGCTGCAGAGCAAGCAGGGCTGGGCGGCGGGTCGCAGCGCTTTTGATGCTCGGCGTTGGGTGACACCAGTACAAAGGCGGCTCATCGTATTACCGCGCGGCCCGGCGGCTTCCCGGGATCCAGCCGCTTAATTAGAGGCGAGCGCGCCGAGCGGGTGGGGCGGGGACCCGGGCGGCGCGCTGTGACCCAGCGCTGGGCCTCGGCCAGCGGCGCAGCGGAGCGCGATCCTCCCCGCCTCCAGCCGGGTGCGAGGTTCGCGCCTTCCCCGCTTAGCTGTCCCAGGGCAAAGTTCTTGGGTCTGAGAGTCCTCAGTTCCAGGTTTTGTCTTCAGAGCCAGGGGTATGGGAATCGGGGAACATTGAAAAGCGAGACCGCTCTGCAAGAGAAAGCAAAGTGCTGCCTCCAGTCCTGTTCCATCCGCCGTTTCTCCTCGGCTGAGTGTTCGCGACCATCCGCCGGCTTGTACTCCTAGCCCCGGCAGCTCCGGGTGACCGTTGCTGGAGCACCAGGGCTGGGCAGAACGCACCAGTCCCCAGCACATTATGCTTGCAACTTGGGACGCGTCGATGAATGTCTCTGCGCCTCGATTCCCACGGATAGAGATTTACACAAAGGTTCCCATCCTTGGTATGGGAGTCCAGACCCATTTGAAAGTCAGGTACAAGCTAAATAAAACCAACAAACCAAAGCCCAGCTCTTCTTCGCTGGAGTCCATAGGCGCAGAATTTTAAATATTGTGCAAAGAGGTGTCTCTGCTTCTTGAGGTAACACCCTGCTCAGAACCACGCAGCTGCGTTTTTGACAGCCCCAGTACTCTCAGAAGGGCCCCGGCGTCCCGGAGTAGAGCTCAGAATGAAGGAATTTAAATGAAGGGGGCGGGTGGGAAGTGAGCACTAGCTGTCTGGCCTCACTGCACTCCTTCTTCTTCTTCTTCTTCTTCTTCTTCTTCTTCTTCTTCTTCTTCTTCTTCTTCTTCTTCTTCTTCTTCTTCTTCTTCTTCTTCTTCCTCCTCTTCCTCTTCCTCTTCCTCTTCCTTTTCTTCCTCCACCTCCTCCTCCTCCACCTCCTCCTCCTCCTCCTCTTATTTCCTTCTTCTTTTCTCCTCCTCCCCCTCTGTCTCCTCTCTGTCTCTGTCTCTCTCTCTTTCATACACACACACACACAGTCAAATGATCAGAGAAACAAGTAGTTTCTAACTAGTTTTACTTCAAAACAGAGGCATCCTCCCAGTTTTGTAATTGGAAGGGCCCTTTCCCAGACATTAAAAAAAATATTTGTTTATTCACTTATTTATTCGCTTGTTTATTGTCTGGGATTAAGTATTCATATGCGGATCAGAGGACAACTTGCAGGAGTCATTTCTCACTTTTCACCACTGTGACAAACTTAGGCCATCGGGCTTGAAGTATTTTTACTGGCTGAGCCGGTTCACCGGTCCCCTCACAGATAAGTGCGTGTGTGCCTCCCCTTCCGTCCTACAACACTAAAGGAAAAAGAGGGTAGGGAAGAGAAAAATCTTCCCGAGAAGTAATTGTTTGTGAATCTCTCCATCCGTTCTTTAGAACTTCTGCTGAGTGTATGTGTTAAGTGGTGAGCGCCTAAATTATACGCCCGGACACCAGGACGCTCCCCTCCTGTTGTGAAGTTCTGGTCTGGTATCTGGAACAGATGAAACAAACCCTCTTTCCCAGAGTGCGTTTGTGCACCTGGGTCTCTGGGAGCGAGGTGTGTATGGGTATTTGTGAATGGTGTGTGTGTGGGGGGGGTGCGCGCGCGCGCGTGCGCGTGCGTGCATTCAGGTCAGCCTGGGAGCACACAGTGGGACTGCCACTGAAAGTTGCGAGAAGCCCCCAAGCTGACCTTTGGCGTCACAGGCACCCGATGTCTGGTGTCCCTGCATTGAGGGTTCAAGGCAGTGTGGGGGGGAGTAGACCCCCTCGCCTCTGCGGAACTCTTTGTCTGAGGGGCCAAAAGACTTGAGATCAAAGAAGGCCTGGCAGGACAGAAAAGTGGGTGGGACCAAGAGAAGTAGCTTAGAAAACTCTAACCTGAATTTTCCAGGGTTCCTTTTGGGGGAAGACTCAGCAAGTGGGCTGGGGCCTGTCTCTGGGTTCCTCTTCAAGGTCCCAAGCCTCAGCAAGGATGACAGGTGATCAGCCACGCCTCCGGATGTGGGTTTAACTTCAGACAGCAGGTCTTTGGGAGGGGGGGAGAGAACAGAGCCCAGCCTGCCAGAGGTGTTCTGTAGGGGTGTGTAGAGGTATTTAGGGAGTGTGGTGGGGGTGGGGGAGTGGGGTATGGGTTCAAGCTTCCTGAAACTCAGGAAGTTTGTCTTGAAGTCTATCCTGGGTTTATATGAGCCACATAGGCATGAAAATCAAAGCCGGAGTTTGGTTCCTAGGCAAGTTTTGAGTTGACAGGGACCAGTGGGAGTTTTAAGGGAAGTTTTGACCCTCTACTTCCTAAGGGGAGCTTCCAGGAGTACCTCCATCTCCTGTCTTCTCTTGCCATCACAGAACCAAGAGAGTGGTGTACAGAGACGCTCTCCCTGGCCTTCAACTATAAGCCCTTGACCCTGCCCGCCCCATCCTTGTAATTTCCTTTCTCGACAGAATTTCCTGGATTGGCCCTTTCCAGGGCCCAAAAATTTGTAAAGAAGGGGAGAGGGAGGGGGAGGGGGAGAAAGAGGGAGGAAGGAGGAGGAGGAGGAGGAGGAGGAGGAGGGAGGCTGCACCTGGAAGGCACCTTGGTTTAAGCTTTGGCCCTCCCTGACCTAGGAGCCAATTCCCTTTCTCTGATCTTCCTGGCATCCAAAAATGAACAGGGAATGCCCTCCCCTCTTTTTTCAGATATGGGGGAAGGATATGAATTATTACAGAATTCCTGTCTTCTACACCTTTATTAGTGGGGTTTTTTTAAAGGACCCTAAGAAAAAGAGGCTCTGGAACTTTCTTGAAAAGTGGGAGGCTCTCAGTGTGTTGCAGTTGGGACATTCTCTTCCATAACCAGTTGAGGCCACACTGAGGTCCCATCAGCTCTGCCCACTGCCTCTCTCCCTCTCTGCTGTTTGCGGGGGATCCCGAAGTCAGCCCCCTGGCAGGGAGCCTTGCAACAACAGTGACTTCTTGAGCACCCATGGCCTCAGTTTCCTCATTGGACCAGTGCTGTGGAGAGATGCTCAGGGCTGGAGGAAAGATAGGACTGGTAAGAGCAAAGAAAGCTCCCTGAAGCCTGGTGGGGAGTCCCAGGCTGGAGAGAGGCCCTGGCTCCTCCTCCCTTCCTGCCTGCTCTTGGCTCAATGGCCACTTTAGAAATACAAACAACTTTAGAAATAAAGTAACCAAACCCCCAAGGGGCTTTGAAGGAGCGAATGCCTGGTGGTGCTTTACTGTGGTGTGGGCCAGGCCCTGGCCTAATCTTGCTTTCATTTCCACCGATTGCTGCCGGTGGAAGCGCTCCCGGCCTCCCGGCCCCTCAGGAGGCTGATTAGGCTACAAAGAGACCCCATTATCCCGAGAAGAAAACGGGGGGGGGGGGAGGGGAGCCCGGGAGGGGGAAGAGGCCTCTGAGCTAGTCTGTTGACTTAGAGAAGTCAAGAGTCTTGCACACACGCGGGGCAAACCCCCAACAACAACAACAACAACCAAACCAGGAACAGCCATTCCCTGGTACAGGGATTGCTGTGCTTAGCTGTTATAAGGTGACTGCCCAGGCTGACCACTGAGGGCCTTGGACAGTGAGCCTCACCACTCTAGACTTTGGCTTGCTGGAGGACAGAGGGGAAGGTGACATCCACTGCTCTGCCTTCAGGAGGCCCCTCTTTTGTGAGTCTAGGAAGCAGACGTATCCAGAGGTCACCTGAGCAGTGTTCTCCTTGGCTGTCAGAGGCCACCACTCTGATGCTGAAGTGGGGGCTAGGGGAACGGAAGCCTGGGAAGACTGTGGGGAAGGACAGGATGGTAGAGCCTGAAAGAGCCTGCTAACTCAGACTCCATGCACTCTTGACCAATGGTCGGTGGGCTCTGTATCAGAGGGAAGTGCAAAAGGTGACAAAACCAGAGCAAACCACAGGCTAGGTAAATGTCACCCTCAGCTACCCCAGCATCCACTAGGGGCCTTGGCACGTGGTGTGACTCCACAACTATTCTGTAAGGTGAGCAAGGGGGAGGCAGGCCCTGCACGGATGCCCATGCCCTTCCCACCTACAACCCTGATCCAGGAAACATGATAGGCTCAGGGGAGCTGCCCAGTTGCTAAAGCAGATGCTGAGAGATGCTTGGGAAGACCTCAATAGAGGCTGGACAGGACTCTTCTCTCTCTGCCTCTCTCCTCTAACCCAGGGCCCCCTTGAGACAGAGGACATGTGGTCCCTGCATGGCTGTGCCATAATGTGCCTGAATGCAGCCCCTCCCATCTAAGTTTGTCATGGTGGACCGTGCTGGGGAGGTGCCTCCTGGGGCCTGGTTGTAGGCTCGTAAAATTGGAGCTAAATACTTCAGCTTAGTGCTTATTATTAGGCAGTGGGGAGCCATGGAAGGATTTTGGCTGAGGGGTGATGGACAGAGAGGAGAAAGACAGGGAAGGTTCAGATGTCATCAGTCACCATCGATGCTGCTGTGACCCAGAAGCTGGGAGAGATGCAGATGAGTGTGGAGAGAGAGAGAGAGAGAGAGCAGGAGGCTGGGTCCAGGTGTGGGAGGGAGCACCTTGCTGCTGATGGAGGGAGGAAGAAGACTTTCAATCCCTCAATCCCTGAGTCCTCCCTGCAGAGGAGACTCCACCGCATGGAGCCAGCAACTGCCACCTGGGGGTTCCTCTTCAGACTGGGAGGGCACAGACTCGGACAGGTCCCTGAGTTCAGTGTGCCACAATTCAGAAAGGGAGACTGGAATGAGCCAGAGAGGCATGGTCCACTTCGCTTATGGGTAGAAGAGCAAGATAAATGGGCAGGGGACTGGGCATTCGGAAGCCATGAGGTAAAATTGGCCGCTTTCATGTCTCTGTAGATTCTTTGTGTTGTGGCACGTGCTTAAATACTCCATGGGGGAAACTGAGGCAGAAGGTGTTTAGACCAAGAGCTGGTTGATGGGGAGGAGAGAGCTCTCTTCTGAATTTGCTAGACCCTAATGCCCTTGACTCTCAGTGGCCTGGAGGGAGAGCCAGGCCTACTCATCTGTTTGAACAACTGAGGCCCACCACCCTCTCCTGTCTTGCATCCACTGTCTCGCATCTCCCTCAGTTTCAGGGGATGCTATGGCTCCAGCAGGTATCATCACTATGATGCGCTTAGTGTAGTGTATCAGTGTCTTGGGACCCCTGCGACCAGACAAATGTCTCAAAAGTGTATCTTGTCACCCTATGGGGGGGGGGGGAGGGACAATAAACGTCAGGGAAATGAAGCTCAAAGGCCAGGCTGCCACAGGCTAGCAGGAGCTGGAGGTGGTCAGAGTGGGCCCCTTCCAGTCTAGTCTCTAGCCCTCTGTCTCTTGGTCTGAATCGTGGCAGGGCTCGGCCCAGTGGTTATTTCAAGTTGTGATGGATGGCCCCGGCATCTCCAACACTGGGCAGGTGTGCCCCTGGAAGGGAAGAAATACAAGGCTGACTAGCCCAGGCTGATGGGAGGCATTCTCTTGAGGCCTGGCTTTGTTCCAGGGAGGAGCAGGCTGTCGAGGTGGCTCTATCGGAGGCTGCTCCAGAGAGGGTGGAGGGGAAGCTCTGTGTTTCTTGGAATCAGAGCCTGGGGCTGTGGCTATTGGTCCTCAGAGATAAGGTGATAATGCTTATCTGGTGACAAGCGATTTGTCTCCCTTTCTAGTTGCCTGATTAGGGAACTTTCTCTCCTGGGTTAGACCTCTTAGAATTAGGCAGGGCTGTTTTAGGAAGGGCGTCTGTTTTAGGTGGGGCGTCTGCCTCAAAGGTTTGCCCAGTTTACTGTGTGGCCAAGGAAAGCAGTCACCCTCTGTGCTTCACCAGCCGTGGTGGGGAGGGGGGTGGGTGCTGGCAGTGTGACACATGAGAATGGTGTCCCACGAGAGGTGCTAGAAGGATGGGGCAGAATGTGAAGAATAGAGGTTCTCCAGCCGGCAAGGCAAGCCTGTGTGTCCCAGAGATGGCTGCCTGTGTTGAGAGTTACTAGCCTAGTGTAAAACACTGGTGTATGGATCAACAGAGGTCCAGAGAGGGGAAGGGACTTGGTAATTGTCACAGGGCAACCTGAACAGAGCTACACTCTCCAGACTGCTAAGCCAGGTCCTTGCCAGTTGCTGGTGCACACCTTTGATCCCAGCACTCAAGAGGCAGAGGCAGGCAGATCTCTGAGTTTGAGGCCAGTTTGAGTCTACAGAGCAAGTTCTAGGACAGCCAGGGCTACACAGAGAAACTCTCTCCCAAACAACCAAAACAAAACTAGGTGCTCCAATGGAACAATTATTCCAGTGTTGCTGGGTTCTTAACCTTTATACATCACTTGGCCCTGTTGAGGATCTGTTCCAGCAGGGTAGGGCAGGGCAGGGCAGGGCAGGGCGCCACACTCTGCCCGGCCCTGCTGCTCCTCCCTGCTCTTGCTTGAACCATGGGATGGCCTCCTTAGGTCTCAAGCCTGGGCTCTCTCTGAATCCATGGTGGTTTTCACCCCCACCTAGCCAATGAGGATGAAAGTCACACAACCAGGAAGTGAATGGGTGCAGAAGAGGTGTCTGGCCTTTAGGAGTGCTTGGCTGTAATGAGGGGCATACCAGAGCCTGTGTGGATGGAGCAGATTCTGAGGCTGGTTAGGTGGGAGGATTCCCAAGCCAGATGTTCATTATTCACCGGGGGCAGGGGCTTTGGAATAAACTCACATAGAATTTCCCCCATTGTGCATTTAAAGATTTGCCGCAAAGCGATACACGCTTGTGAAGTCTATTAACTTATTTTTTTTTCTCTTGTGGGACAGAGCCTCATGTATCTCATGTTAGCTGAAAATTTACCATGTAGTTAAGAAGGGCCTTGAATCTCCGGTCCTCCTGTCTCTACCTTCCCAAGTGCCGAGATTTATAGGATCACACTTAACACCCGCTAAGGCTTGTACAGTACTGATGGTTGGACCCAGGGCCTCATTCGTGTTAGGCAAGCCCGTATGAAGCTTCAAATAGTAAAAGGATTAACTGGGGCTGGAGAGGTGGCTCAGTGGCTAAGAGCACTAGCTGCTTTTGCAGAGGACCCAAGTTCAGAATCCATAGAGTGGTTGACAACTATCTGGAACTCCAATTTTAGGGACTCGGATGCTCTCTTCCAACCTCCACAGACCCCCATACACATGTGGCAAAATTGGCAATAGACATTAACTTTTAAGGATTCACCTCTAGATCCATGGGGAACCCCACTCCAGGGTTCTGGGCAGAACCATCTGGTATTTCTGTGTGGCTGTGCGTCTCTGAATGTCTCTCGTAGACTGGCAGCTGAAGGAGGGTATACAGTGGACCCTGTCAACTTTGTGACTATCAAGGTGTTGGGGGGTGAACATGACCTTGAACCCCAGGTTGGGTTTCCGGTTGGTGTGTGTGTGTGTGTGTGTGTGTGTTTCCTCTGAGGGAGGATCTTTGGGGTTTGCTTTCTTTGCCAGGTGTTTGTGATGCTCAGGAAGCACACTGTCCCCAGGCTGTGCCTGCACATTGTCCCCAAAGCTGTGCCCTCAGCCCTGTCAGAGCTCAGCATCCCTCTCAGGCTAGGCATCAGAACCTTTGCAGGTGTTTGTCCCCTCAAAGCACCCCCCCCACACCCCTAAATGCTTCCCCTCCCCTCCCCTCCCACTCCTGCACCTGCCTCAGCTTCCGGCCTCCCCCCTCTTCAAAGCAGCAGGCTGGGCTTTACCTGCCCGCCTCAGAGAAAAACAGCCAGGCCTGAAAGGGGAAGTGGTATTTTAGGCACTTAATTAGACCCAGGACAAGAATGGAGGCTGGCGCTCTGGTCAGGCCAGAAGAGGCTCTTGGGATTAACACCCAAGTAACCTTATCAAGGTATCAAGGCTCGCTGGCCCCCTGGCAGCCGGCAGCCGGCAGCCAGCAGCAGGCAGAAGAGTCCTGGGCAGCAGAAAGGCTGTGGCCACTGGGCTGGTGTCCCAGGAACCATACTGGCAGGGGTTAGGGGTCACAGCAGTGTGTGCTGAGAGAAGAGCCCACCCCCAGCTGTCAATCAGTTATCTTTCTGCCCTTCCCTCATGGTTTCCCCTGAGATGGTGGAGTTCGGAGCTATCGTTTTATTCTGGCTAGAGATACAAGGGATAGAGATGTGGGTGGGTCAGGGCTGAGAGAATGGGTTTGGAAGGACAGGGCCCCACTACAGGCTTACCTGCTGGGGAAGCTGACAGTGGGCTGGTCCACAAACTAGGGGGACTTTCAGGACGCCAGGATGGGTCTGGGAGTGGGAAGAAAACCAGGGTGGGAAGCAGAGGGTGGGGGTGGGGAGCCGGTAGGTGCTTTTCAGAGAAGGTTGCAGGGCAGAAACAGTTTGACCTGAACCTTGAAAGGAGGGAGGCAGCTATCTATTGAAGATACCAAGCAAGCAAGCAAGCAAGCAAGCAAGCAAGCAAGCAAGCAAGCAAGATGATCCCATCTGTAACCCCAGACCCAACACTGTGGAGTCTGAGGCTGGGGAATCACACAGGTTGGAGACCAACCTACATTATATATAGTGAGACCCTGACCCTGTCTTAAGAAAGCAAAACAATAAAAACATCTACCACCTACTCCGACTTTACAGGAGTGAATTCTTCAGGTCCTTCAGATAACACCAGGAGGTATGAATTAATCACAAAGCCTACCTACAGATGCAAAAACGGAGACACAGTGGTCACACTGGGGCAGGGCTGGCTGTCTCAGTGGACATCTGTGTTCTCAACTGGACCACCTTGAACTAATGTGAGGGACAGAATAAGTCCCATCTCATTTAACCAGACAGCCCTGTTATGGCTTGGCTGGTTTAAATAAATAAATAAATAAATAAATAAATAAATAAATAAATGGCTCAGAGAGGTTCATTCATTCACTTGGCGTCACACAGCCAGAAAAAGGCAGAGCCAGTAATTAATATAGGTCTTCTTATTGTGGCATTGGCTTTTGCACGGGCGTGCAACTTTGGAACAGTGTTCAGGAGTTCACAGGGACCTGTGGCGCATCTCCCAGCTCCCCATCCCGCCCCCATCCACTGCTTCCCTTCGTGGTCCTCTCCCCAGACCCATCCTGGCCTTCTGAAAGTCCCTCCCAGTTTGTGGACCAGCTAGCTTGTCAGCTTCCCCAGTGGATAAGCCTGCAGCAGGGGTCCTTGGAGAATGGCTTCCCTATTTCCTCCAGGGACAGGGGTTTCCGCTTTAGGGAAGACTCCTGGAGATTAGTAGCTGACTTCTTTTTTTAATGGAGTTGCAGCCCCCAGTGGTGTTACCAACTTGCTGTTTGTGAACCTAAGTCAAGAAACCGCAGTGGCCTGGGAACGTGTTGGGTGGGGAGATAAGGCAGTCCCTTTCAAGAGCACTTTTTATTCTCCTCTTCTATGGGTTTTGTTGCCCTCGCTCCTGTCCCGTGTATACCTGACCTATGCCGGGTTGTATTGTGTTGGGTTGTATCTCCTTGTCCGGATGATAGCATCCTGGGGTCTCTGGCTGTGTGTGTGTGTGTGTGTGTGTGTGTGTGTGTGTGTTACATAGCCTAGTGGTAGAATGCACACCAGCTGAGTGCCCTGTACATGCAGGTGTGTGGCTGCTGTTGTTGCCACGTGCAGGGGTGTAGCTAGAGAACAAAAGAGATGTGTACTCATGTGACTCTGCAGAGCCCACTTTGCTGGGCGCAGGCTTGTAGATTTGCCCACCGCCCCATTCATAAAGAGGAAATGGGATTGAGGGGCCCAGCCGTTTAAGCAAGGCTGGCGTCAGAACCCAGTCTCTCTCTCTCTCTCTCTCTCTCTCTCTCTCTCTCTCTCTCTCTCTCTCTCTCTCTCATCTGCTCCCCTGGGAAGAATGAACCGATAACAAAGTTTAAAGCCAGGGATGGGCCCACTGTCATCAAGAGGGCCGGCGGACGTGTGTGTGTATGTGTGTGTGTGTGTGTGTGTGTGTGTGTGCTCACACGCATGCCCCCTCCTCATTCCCGCCAGCCTCTCAGCTCCTGCCCGTTCCTGGGCCCCTAGCCCAGCCCCATCACACGAGGGCTTTTCTTTCTGGGGATTGCAAACGCGCCAAAGATTAACGCCCCGCAGCTGGCTGTAGCCCCAAACAATGGCAAGACCTAGGAAGTGAAGGAATCGCCAGAGGAGCCCTGGCCAGTGAGGCGGGTGGGTCACGGTCTGCCCGCTTGACTCCAAGTGACCCCGACCGCCTGCCCTTCCCCCAGCTCCAGCTCCAGCCTCCAGGCTGAAAGTAGAAACTGTGTCGAGAAATTCTCACTTGAAAGACCAGACTGCTCTGCACAAGTAAAGCTTTCTACCAGAGATTGGGGCGGGGGGCAGTTAGGGAAGAAGGGGAGCACCTTTCCAGATGGGGCCTGGTGCCAGAATCCCAGCTGGGTGCAGCGACTCACCCTGTTCTGCAGTGACAAGACAGACTGGCATAATCCCAGCACGAGCCAGGTTGAGGTAGAAGACTGGACAGGGTGTTTGAGACTAGCCTGGGCTACTGGAGGGAAAGGAAGCAGAGTGGGAAAGCCCGGATGGTTATCTGCAGTAATTTTCAAGTTGGTGAGAGTGAGACTTGGGGCCAGGGCGTGTATGTAGCTCAGAGCCCCAGCACCAAAATAGATGGCATGAGGTGGCAGAGCCTGCTGGCTTAAGGCTGGAATGAAGTTCTGGGTGCAAACCCGCATTAGAAGATGACAGAAAGAGAACTACAAGATTTAGTCACTCAGCCCAAGTCACAGGGCCGTAGAAAGAGACAGAGAAATCCCTTGACCTCAGCCTCTCTGGCTCTGGGTTCAAGACTGACTCGTCAGGCATGGTGGCGCACGCCTTTAATCTCCACACTTGGGATGCAGAGGCAGGCAGATCTCTGAGTTGTAGGCCAGCCTGGCCTACAAAGAGAGTTCCAAGACAACCAGGGCTACACAGAGAAACTCTGTCTCAAAACAAACAAACAAACAAATGATTGGTTGTGTGTGTGTGTCTGTGTGTGTGTGTATCAGGAAGAGCCCATCAAGGAGAGAACTGGAGAACTACCATGATGGGCTGGCCTGGCTGGTGCCTTCAATGATAATTCCAGCTCCCCAACGGAGCTGCCTATGTCTTCCTTGAATTTGGGCATTATTGGTAAAAAATAATAATAATTTTAAAAAATCAGCTCTTCTATTTCTCTGGGGCTGTTCTGGAGCCTTCGGACTCTTTCTTGGTCCTTCCCATAACACACAGAAGAAAAAAAAAGACAGACAGACAGACAGACAGACAGACTACTGTCTGGGAGAAGAACCCTTCTAGTAGCCAGATGTGGGTCTCCTTGGAACAGAAATGAGGGCTGTGGCAGGTTCCAGCCCGTGACTAGGGAGCTCAGAAATGCAGGTGGTGAATCCCCTCCGCAGATGAAGCCACTTAATTACCACGCAATCAATATGCAAACAAATGCCAAACTGGGTTTGAATCAAATTTCTCATTGGGGACTCAGTGGAGGGGGGAGAGGCAGGCAGAAGGGGGGCCCACGGGGTGGACTGCCAAGGAGGGTGCTGGCTGATAGAGAAAGGGGTATCTATGAGAGTCAGGCACCCCGGGGCCACTCCGAGGCCCCCAGAGTCTCCTGAGTCTGGCATGGGGCCCTGCTTCCCACTGAGCAGAGCTGGGGGTCTGTGCCTCCAGGCTGCTGGCTTCAGGAGGGTTCGGAGGCCTGTCAGCTGAAGTCTGGCGGCCTCTACTAATTCATTTGACTCGGAAATCTCAACTTGACCAGGTTCCCCCTCCCCTCTTTAAAACAAACTCATTAAACTTGTCAACACTCATTAGGCCTGTAAAACATTGAACTGGAGTCACTGGGGGGACTCGGAAAGAGTATGTGTTAGCTATGTGTGAGCGTCTGGGAGCTCTCACTCCAGAGCTGAGCCAGGCCCAGGGAGACTTGGCTCTGGCTTGGCCACAGGATCAGAAGTCACAATGGTTTGTTTTCTTGCATCTGCCTGTTATCAAAGACAGAACAATTCGGGGAGTGAGAGCCCCCCCTCTCCCCGCCCGCCGCCAACCCCCGCCTCCGCCCCAAGAGCTCCAGAGTCTAACTTCAACTGGAGTTTGCATTTGGCTGTCTGGTCTATCAGAGTGGAACTTAGCTTACTGGACAAACACTCTGCTGTAGCCTGCTGCGTTTTGGAGCTGCTATGATGGCAAAGAGCTCTTACCCAGAACCTTTTATCTGAACTTCAGCTTCCTGATGTGAGCCGGTCTCTGCAGTATTTCCCTCTGACTTAGGGACCCTAAGTCTCCCCAAACTAAACAGTGTAATGAAGAAACAGGGTTATCATGAGGGGTGGATTGGCATAGGAGCAAGTCTTTGGTCCTGCAGGGATCTTAGGAAGAGAATTTCTTCTTTGACACCCCCACCCTACCCCAATCTCTTCTACCTGCTTGCTGCCCTCAGCCTCTTGCCACATAGTGTGAAATTCCCCTCCCCTCGAGGGTTCCTGATCCCAGTCCTTTGGCAAAAAGTATAGATGTTTGGAGGGGACCTTAACCTGAAGTTGGGGAAATGGGGGTGTGTGTCTTAGAATGAGAAACCACATTTAGCAAGTGTCTTTCCTAGAGTGCAGGAGACCTAGTGTGACAATACTTAGCACAGGGGGTGGGGAGGTGGGATGGGGTGGGTCATAGAAAAGATGACTTTAGAGGACAGCTAACCTCTGTGCACCCCCCTCACCTCACTTTTAAACACTGCCTGCTGCAGAGGAGCCCAAACCTCTCAGGTCTGCAAATCACTGCTGGAAGAGGCCTGCAGAGTCCAGAGATGGCCTCCCTGCCTCTCCGGTCCGCTCAGGGGCCAGAGAAAACAGCATCCAGGCGATGAATAGTCGTTTTGTCTGGGTCCCCTTTTAGGACTTGCGATGTGTTCTTTTTCTCTTTAAAGTGGGGTGTCTGCAGTCTCTGGCTCTTTCTCCCTTTCCCCCTTCCCCCTCTTATTGAGAATGCTCCCTTTAAAAAAAAAAAGACGCCAGCCTTCTGCTGTTTTCCTCTCTCCTTGAAAATGAGAACATCAGCCATTGAAGTGGGCTGATGAACTCTTCCAAAAAGTTTATTAAGGGAAGGTTAGACAAAAGCCCCCGAGCCTGCAGGCAACTGAGCAGTCAGTATATATACTGAGCCCTTTTGTCCCCCCAGGGCCAATGCTTGAATGCCTCTCAATGGCCCTCTTCAGAGTGACAAGATCAAGCCAGACAACGGCTTGTTAAAAGGAACTGCTAGCCGTTTCTCTCTGGCTGGGCGCAAAGCTGCGTCCCCCCACTTTGCTCCTGCATTAATGTACATCTGCACCCGCGGGAATAATCGGCGGGAATTCTGTTGGTTTTGTGTGGGTTTTTCTTTTCTCTTAAATACACTCTCCTCCTCCTCCTCCTCCTCCTGCCCTGCCCCCACCTGCCCCTCCCCCAGCTGTCCCCTACAGCTGTCCTGGAGGCGTGAGTTACCGGCTCTGCTGTCTGTGTCTAGGGAAGAGTACCCTGCCCTGGATGGCTATTTCTGGAGAGGAAGGAGGGAACAGGGTTCCAGAGTCTCTCTCTCTTTTGGTCCGTCCTCATGGATGCTTCCATGCCCCAGGGGATGGGAGGTGGAAACTTAACTACACTGTCAACCTTGTAGCCTTGGAGACTAAGGTGGGGAATCCTCTGACCCATGTATGGATGGAAATCCAGGCAGGTGATCAAAAGTCTGGGATATTCCCCAGTCCTGGCCAACTCAGTGTCTATGTTCAAGAGCTCTGAGGTCTGGTGGGTTTCCCACGTGGCAAGTAGAAGCTGGAGAGGGCAGGGCACCTGTTCTGAGGGGCAGAGATAGCTGAATGTCGAACCCTAGGAAGCTGTACGGGGAAGGCTGTGGGGGATCCACAGGAGTGGAACAGGAAGAGAGGAGATGTCTAGGGATGAGCCCTGGATGTTGACAGGGTTGGACACTGGGCCGGAAAGCCTAAC